>NC_091177.1:41733883-42008883 GCF_040958095.1 Procambarus clarkii
AAGGATTTGGGATGGGATGAGGGTGGGGAAGGAATGGTGCCCAACCACTTTGACAGTCGGGGATTGAATGTCAACCTGCATGAAGCGAGACCGTCGCTCTACCGTCCAGTACAAGTGTTTGGTCTAGATTCTGAGGGGAATAGATAAAGTGGACTTGGATAGCCTCTTCAGACTGAGAGAAAGCAGGACAAGAGGACACAGGTGGAGGCTGGAGGCCTAAATGAGCCGAAGAGAAGTAAGATAGTTCTTGTATCCTGTACGGGTAGTTAACAAGTGGAATGGTCTACCAGAGTAAGTTGTGGAAGCCATCCACCATCCACAACGTCAAGGCCCGATTCCACAAAGAATTTAAAAGTCAGAGTAGTTAGGTTGAAACGCAACAGATACAAGGGTAGAAGACTGGGCATAAAGAGCTAGACCTCACTCCCCCATAGACACTGCTAGGTAGGAACACAACATAATAGTTGTGTGTGACAATAATATAACCTTTTGGGTGGTTTATTTTTAACCATAAAATTGTAATCTGGGGCTCAGTTTTGATCCCATGTTTGACATTATATTTTCCATTTCCCTTATCACATATTGCTTCTCCCCATTGTCTTTAATCTATCTGGGTGAAATAATGAAAATATGTTTGTTATATATTCAGCTCATAGCGTGTGGTAAAGTTGTTGTTAATCGTTGAGAGAATTGAATTGTATAAATTACAAAACAATTTTGATTAAACACGCAAAAACTTTCCGAAGTTAGTTTATTTCAATTGTATTTAATTTGTATTTCATCTATCCAATTCAAGCCGTCCTCAGAACAAGTCCATTCTATCCAGTGGTCGACCCCAAAGACGCATTCATCAATTTTAACATTCTGTTCATTCATAATATAACTTTTCTCAAATATAAATTAATATTATTAAATATTAGCATATTGTGCATATATAGGCACTAATTTAGGTTCTGTTGGCGATTATTTGCTTTTATAATACGTGGGTGAAGCATTTTACAGCATTGTGGCTCGAACAAAAGTGATCTGTGAAGCACTTGTTCCAGAAGTGTTTGGACATTATCAGTTGTAAGTCGAGTGAACACTGTTTTTCATTCATAAGCAGCGATTGGGGGGGGGGGGGGTTGACTCGTGCATGGAATGGATTTTGGCCTTTGTTAAGAGGACGGGCTGATCCAATTAGCTGTTGAACGTTTAGGGGCAGATTGAACCTAAACGCACATATCAAAACATTAAAGCACGTGTCATAACATTACAGCACGTGTCATAACATTAAAGCACGTGTCATAACATTACAGCACGTGTCATAACATTAAAGCACGTGTCATAACATTACAGCACGTGTCATAACATTACAGCACGTGTCATAACATTACAGCACGTGTCATAACATTACAGCACGTGTCATAACATTAAAGCACGTGTCATAACATTAAAGCACGTGTCATAACATTAAAGCACGTGTCATAACATTAAAGCACGTGTCATAACATTAAAGTACATGTCATAACATTATAACACGTGTCATAACATTAAAGCACGTGTCATAACATTAAAGCACATGTCATAACATTATAGCACGTGTCATAACATTAAAGCACGTGTCATAACATTAAAGCACATATCATAACATTAAAGCACGTGTCATAACATTAAAGCACGTGTCATAACATTAAAGCACGTGTCATAACATTAAAGCACATATCGTAACATTAAAGCACGTGTCATAACATTAAAGCACATGTCATAACATTATAGCACGTGTCATAACATTACAGCACGTGTCATAACATTAAAGCACGTGCCATAACATTAAAACACATATCATAACGCTGACGATGAGTCACAATAATATGCCTCATGATATAATGACCGTTTCTCCAATTTCTGATGTGTTTTTTGTCATCACATATGAATATATCACAATTACTTATGATTTGGATCTGAACATTAATTAATAATTTACTGAATGATTATAATTTTCATTCCTTGTAACTACACTCCACCACCTTCTTACACTATCTAAACAGATCTTATCTTGGTCAAAATTATAGTGTAAATAGAATAGTTAAGATGCCACTTATCCTTTATTTAAGTGTGGGGCGAAAACGACCAATTCAGAGATCTTGGAGGTCATTTAACAGCAGTCAACAACGGCGTCTTCCCGTGTGGAATGGCGGTGAGTGGAGTGTTGGTGGACCCGCTCTCGCACAAGACAGCACATACAGGACTTATTGCTTATGTTACTATTTCACTTATAAATAAGTATATATATATGTGACATTCCAAGCCAATTTTTTTTCCATGGCACTAACTCTTCCTCTCAGCTTTATTGAACAATAGAGATTTTATACAAAATTTGGCAATATCCTGACTTAGTTTACACTTTATTTAAATATTTTAGTTTGGTTTTATTATTTTTATAAAACTGTAACATCACCATAGGTATAGGGTCAGTACTAATTGTAATATCTTAACATACTAAGAAGGTTAGGTTAGGTCGGTGTTTTCTATTCAGCATTTCAAGGTAAACTCAAATATTAACAATAAATATGTATATCGCATGCAATTATTCATATGCCAAATATTGACTATAAGCAAGTGCGAGAACGGGTTGGTTGGTAATGGCCTCCCTCTCACATGAGAGACTATATTGATCAGTAATTATTGGAGGCGCTAAAACTTTATTACATAGAAATACACACCGTCAATGCCGACTTGTCCTTAAAGAACTAATCATGTTTCTATTAACATAATTTTAAACCATTTATGCAGTAATGTTGGTAATAGTTTGACTGCTATGGAGTAAAGCCGTGAGCGATGTGTTACCGTCCACGTGAGCTTCTCTATGTAGTTATGTAATGATCTATATTTGTATATTTTTTGTATGAACAGAGAATTCATTTCTCGTAAAAAATATATATTATAGTATTTTATATTTAATGATTATCTATTACTCATATCCATAGTGAGTATTTTCTTATCTAAGTGCACAAATATCTAGTTTGAATGAACACACAAATGAAATTAAATCGTCTATTCTGTTTCTAAGACCTCTGTTATTTGTGTAGTCAATGCCCTGTCAGTCCCTTTTATTATAAACCAAGTATTTGTTTTAATGGCCTCATTTCTATAAATATATTACCACGTACATAGCTAATAGTTGAAACCTAGACAAACCACACCAACCGCACCTTTGAAATTTTCCCTACTTATTAATGAAAGCTGTTGATGAGTGGGCGCCTTTCCTTGAATGTACGATACACTAAGGCTTCGGGTTCATTATAGAATATAAAGACAAAATCCAGAGAGTATTCGGTTTAAAACAGTTAAAATAAATACCTCAAGCCCAAAATAAGGACAATTATTAGCTCTTCATAGTAGTAATGCCAACAACAGGTTAATCAGTCCACATTGCAATGAAACACTCGGCTACGTGGCGACATATTGCCATCACTTAGTTTGTCAACACTAGTATTTCAGAATGTCACAATAATGGTCCTGACACAAAACATCCCACACACATGAAAAGGGGCAGAAAGTGACGACGTTTCGGTCCGTCACAGACCTTAATTAAGTCGTGACAGTAAGAATGACAGAGTGAGTATATGGAGAGAAAGAGTGCGATGAACGGTAAATACAAAGTAAAGCATCACAATCGAGTATACATAAGAATATGAAAATAAAGGTAATTGCAAAAGGACAAATGACAGCTAAATAAAGTTATCAGGAAGGAAAAGACTTATTACCCCAAGGGAAAAGAATGAAATAAGAGGGAACCAAAATAGAAAAGACAAAGAGTTAGGAACAGAAAAGGTAGGACACAACAGAGGGGACAAATTGCTAAGAAGATTAGAGCATTAACTATGTACATAGATGGCAAACGTCAACAGCAACCAAACCAGAACTAACATGACCAAACCATATGCAGGCGAAGAGTCACAATAACGTGGCTGAAGTATGTTGACCAGACCACACACTAGAAGTTGAAGGGACGACGACGTTTCGGTCCGTCCTGGACCATTCTCAATCGACTTGAGAATGGTCCAGGACGGACCGAAAAGTTGTCTTCATCTTCTGGTGTGTGGTCTGGTCACCGTATCTTCAGCCACGTTACTGTGACTCATCGTCTGCCCCAGGTCGAGTTTGACAGGTTGTGCATCTTAGCCACTTTAACCAAGTAGAGGCAAGAAGGATGACCAAGTAGAGGCAAGGATGAAGGCTAAGTAGAGGCAAGGAGGATGACCAAGTAGAGACAAGGAGGATGACCAAGTAGAGGCAAGGAAGAAGACCAAGTAGAGGCAAGGAGGATGACCAAGTAGAGGCAAGGAGGATGACCAAGTAGAGGCAAGGAGGATGACCAAGTAGAGGCAAGGAGGATGACCAAGTAGAGGCAAGGAAGATGACCAAGTAGAGGCAAGGATGAAGACCAAGTAGAGGCAAGGAAGATGACCAAGTAGAGGCAAGGAGGATGACCAAGTAGAGGCAAGGATGAAGACCAAGTAGAGGCAAGGAAGATGACCAAGTAGAGGCAAGGATGAAGACCAAGTAGAGGCAAGGAAGATGACCAAGTAGAGGCAAGGAGGATGACCAAGTAGAGGCATGGAGGATGACCAAGTAGAGGCAAGGAAGATGACCAAGTAGAGGCAAGGAGGATGACCAAGTAGAGGCAAGGATGAAGACCAAGTAGAGGCAAGGAAGATGACCAAGTAGAGGCAAGGAAGATGACCAAGTAGAGGCAAGGAAGAAGACCAAGTAGAGACAAGGAGGATGACCAAGTAGATGCAAGGATGAAGACCAAGTAGAGGCAATGAGGATGACCAAGTAGAGGCAAGGATGAAGGCTAAGTAGAGGCAAGGAGGATGACCAAGTAGAGACAAGGAGGATGACCAAGTAGAGGCAAGGATGAAGACCAAGTAGAGGCAAAGAAGAAGACCAAATAGAGGCAAGGATGAAGACCAAGTAGAGGCAAGGAGGATGACCAAGTAGAGGCAAGGAAGATGACCAAATAGAGGCAAGGATGAAGACCAAGTAGAGGCAAGGAGGATGACCAAGTAGAGGCAAGGAGGATGACCAAGTAGAGGCATGGAGGATGACCAAGTAGAGGCAAGGAGGATGACCAAGTAGAGGCAAGGATGAAGGCTAAGTAGAGGCAAGGAAGATGACCAAGTAGAGGCAAGGATGAAGACCAAGTAGAGGCAAGGAAGATGACCAAGTAGAGGCAAGGATGAAGGCTAAGTAGAGGCAAGGATGAAGACCAAGTAGAGGCAAGGAAGATGACCAAGTAGAGGCAAGGATGAAGACCAAGTAGAGGCAAGGATGAAGACCAAGTAGAGGCAAGGAAGATGACCAAGTAGAGGCATGGAGGATGACCAAGTAGAGGCAAGGATGAAGACCAAGTAGAGGCAAGGAAGATGACCAAGTAGAGGCAAGGAGGATGACCAAGTAGAGGCATGTAGGATGACCAAGTAGAGGCACGGAGGATGACCAAGTAGAGGCAAGGATGAAGACCAAGTAGAGGCAAGGATGAAGACCAAGTAGAGGCAAGGAAGATGACCAAGTAGAGGCAAGGATGAAGACCAAGTAGAGGCAAGGAGGATGACCAAGTAGGGGCAAGGAGGATGACCAAGTAGAGGCAAGGAAGATGACCAAGTAGAGGCAAGGATGAAGACCAAGTAGAGGCAAGGAGGATGACCAAGTAGAGGCAAGGAGGATGACCAAGTAGAGGCAAGGAGAATGACCAAGTAGAGGCAAGGAGGATGACCAAGTAGAGACAAGGAGGATGACCAAGTAGAGGCAAGGATGAAGACCAAGTAGAGGCAAAGAAGAAGACCAAGTAGAGGCAAGGAGGATGACCAAGTAGAGGCAAGGAAGACGACCAAGTAGAGGCAAGGAAGACGACCAAGTAGAGGCAAGGAGGATGACCAAGTAGAGGCAAGGAGGATGACCAAGTAGAGGCAAGGAGGATGACCAAGTAGAGGCAAGGAAGATGACCAAGTAGAGGCAAGGAAGATGACCAAGTAGAGGCAAGGAGGATGACCAAGTAGAGGCAAGGAGGATGACCAAGTAGAGGCAAGGAGGATGACCAAGTAGAGGCAAGGAAGATGACCAAGTAGAGGCAAGGAGGATGACCAAGTAGAGGCAAGGATGAAGACCAAGTAGAGGCAAGGAAGATGACCAAGTAGAGGCAAGGAAGAAGACCAAGTAGAGACAAGGAGGATGACCAAGTAGAGGCAAGGATGAAGACCAAGTAGAGGCAATGAGGATGACCAAGTAGAGGCAAGGATGAAGGCTAAGTAGAGGCAAGGAAGAAGACCAAGTAGAGGCAAGGATGAAGACCAAGTAGAGGCAAGGAGGATGACCAAGTAGAGGCAAGGAAGATGACCAAGTAGAGGCAAGGATGAAGACCAAGTAGAGGCAAGGAGGATGACCAAGTAGAGGCAAGGAGGATGACCAAGTAGAGGCATGGAGGATGACCAAGTAGAGGCAAGGAGGATGACCAAGTAGAGGCAAGGATGAAGGCTAAGTAGAGGCAAGGAAGATGACCAAGTAGAGGCAAGGATGAAGACCAAGTAGAGGCAAGGAAGATGACCAAGTAGAGGCATGGAGGATGACCAAGTAGAGGCAAGGATGAAGACCAAGTAGAGGCAAGGAAGATGACCAAGTAGAGGCAAGGATGAAGACCAAGTAGAGGCAAGGATGAAGACCAAGTAGAGGCAAGGAAGATGACCAAGTAGAGGCATGGAGGATGACCAAGTAGAGGCAAGGATGAAGACCAAGTAGAGGCAAGGAAGATGACCAAGTAGAGGCAAGGAGGATGACCAAGTAGAGGCATGTAGGATGACCAAGTAGAGGCAAGGAGGATGACCAAGTAGAGGCAAGGATGAAGACCAAGTAGAGGCAAGGAGGATGACCAAGTAGAGGCAAGGATGAAGATCAAGCAGTAGGAATATAAGAGCTTTTAATAATGACATTGTTCATATCCTTTACGTTCTTTACGTTTGTCATTAATTTATATGCTTCTATGATGAACCAAAACGTCGTCATTTTCAACATATTTCGAGTGTAGCTTGGGATAGTTATTTATATTTTGCTTAGGTTTAAAACTAAATTTTGCGAAAATTAGGTCAACATTCTTCCCGCATCCTTCTGCTTATGTTAAAAATCAAATTGAAATTATAATCACCTTTTATGTTCTAAGTAATATACATTTGTAGTATAAAATACTTCAAGACTAAAAGTAATAAATAAGGTAAAATTAAACACATTCAGGTGAAGTATCTATAATTATTTATCTGTCAGTAGTAAGTAGTAACTTTGTATTTCAATGAGTATGTATGTCTAAATTTTGACCACGTCTGTGCATGACTCCGTCAAGTCCGCTGAGAGCAGAGTTTGTACTGAGACAGTCGTATGCAGGTGGCACGATAAGCCCGAGGGCATTCAAGTTATTATTGTGATTCGAGCACTGAAAATAATGTGCTAGTTTGTCAATGAATGGATAATTACCGGCGTTTAGTCTCCGGTGAGCGCAGGTGGGAGCAATGATAGAGAGTGGTGGTAAGCGAGGGAGAGACACAAGACTCTGAGCAATACCTTCTTTCCCATATTTTGATAGAATGCCTTCACCATAAAGCTTAACATTCAAATGTCCTTCCAATCTCCATCGATTTATCCATCTACAGACAGTTGAGACACTGGAGCCTGTCTCTCTGGCAATGGCTCGGGCTGACTTGCCTCTCTTCCACATCTGAACAAACTTAACTCGATCATCTAGAGATGTTTTTTTGCATGTTTGCTGTCGCTCCATATTCCTGTGGGACAAAATACACAGCTTCAAGTTTGTAACTCTGGAAATTTAATATACGTAAAATAATTATTATATGAATTACTATTTCCTAAGTCACTTTTTGCAAGAAACTATATAAAAATAATATTTGTTATTAATGTTATCATAGAGATTTTGTTATGATGCGCTTCTTATAAGCACTTTTTTTTGCAAGGATAATTGTGACCGAGCCCTATGCCCCACTAAGTGTTACTTGTTTCCAATGATGACGTAACTAAACGCTCGTATAAACCTAATCTTTCACCTCAATGATATAAAACGTTACAGAAATGTACAAATAAACAGTAAAATTAAGTACAGACATTATGAAAAATTAACAGTGGAAGTATCAACAAACACTGAACACAAAACATTAGGACTAAGGCTGCCATTTTACACTATTTACAACAATTCCAGTAGTACAAAACAAGACTTGAACATGAACTATCAATTAAACCAAGGAATTCCACACCCTGTAACTCGTTACGATACAACACAGATTAACTGAAGGTATTTACAATTAAATTTGCACATTAAACATGGTGATCCCAACATTATCAGGGAACCCAAAGAATCCAGCACCCACTCCAATCCCCCCCCCCCACTTGTGTTATTCATAGATAACATTCGTGAACATATACACAGAAATCACACTAACGTGATATATATATATCAATGAGAAAATATACTAGGACTGTGAGGTATAGCCTGCTCACTCTAGCCCGCCAGATATTGCCAGTCGCATACTCTACAGTGGTAGAGTAGAGATCGCGATGAACCACAGGTACACGAGCACACAACTCAACATTACAGGCACAGAAAACATGCCCCTCAACAAATGAGAGTGAACCACCACATCAAACCTGGATCACCACACATGTATACACCAGTTACCCAGCAGAGGCGGGACACTCCGCCGTGATCCACTGACGGTAATCAGTGGGGAAAACACTGTGAAGTCACCACAGTTTATGTTTTCACAGTGAAACAAAAGAATGTTTCCTTTGCATATCAAAAAATGTTATACGTGTCCCCGTAACTTTATAAGTGATCTGTTTTGATATTTTATCTTTTTACAGTATTCTAATATAAGTATTCAATATATTTATATTTTCTATTATGCTGCCTAATATGTAGCTTATCCTGCAAATTAAGTCTATGTATTTCACATAAATATTTAAAAATTGCATGTTTAATTAATTGCAAACAAAGAGTTATGAATAATCCAGAGCGATTTGACTCAAGGTGTGGGAACCGACCTGTGAGATTTATATTTATTTAATTTATATGAATTTATATAGAATTTATATTTACGTTAATTTATATACTTCGATAGCAATTTGTATGATAATGAGTGGACTGTATTTCTGCAATAATCTCTAAATCTCACAAATCGATCCTCTACACATTAGGGGGGTTTATTAAATTAATATATATGCAGCCAATCAAACTACAGTAATAGACTACATACATTGAAGAGGTTCCTTATCTTATAGTACAGCAGGTTAGTCCACCAGGTATAACTAGGGTGTAGACACCAAATTATCCTCTTTGAGGTAGCTTCTATCACCCAGTAACTGGTGCACAAAATCTTGCTTCCTCGTCTTGACCTGTCAAAAGTGCGCTAGCTGTAAAGCCAGAATCCTATATATGACAAGCTATATCAGAGAAAACACTATACAGTACATGGAACAATAAAGACCTGGCTTAATTACCTTTAGTTTGAGGCTATGTCGTGCTCTAACCGGATCACCCTATATAATGACATTAATGGCCATAAATGAAGATACATGGGTTTCGGAAAGAACACTTAACTTGAATTTGTTGACAGCGTGTTGAAAATGGTACACCTTTGGGTTCCATAACACTACGTCCAAGTAAAATTAACAGGAGCCGAATTTGCTCCCGTGTGAGCCTCTGGTCTCGTATAAACAATGGCTGCCCTCCTTCCTCACTCTGACGCCTGGCTTACATTGTCCACATGTCAGAAAGTGATAGAAGGGTCACATTTACTCTACTTTAATATTGATAATTAAGTTAATTTATATGAGATGTTTTATGATGGTAAAGTCCAAAGACTAATGTATTTAAGAATAATTCCCAGCAGAATAGCTGGTGAATTATAATAGTATGTGGTGATGATATCCCGTTTTCTATAGACGGTAATTCCACTACAAGTTACGTTTTCTATGGGTAACTTGTTTATACAATACAGCTATTATCTGTATGATTATTAAATGGTGTCGGATTTTCCGACACAAGGCTTGCACATTCAGTCCGTTTTCGCCAGCGTTCCTAACGTCAAGAAAGTGTTGTACTAAAGTTTCCTAACCTAACCTAACCAACCAGAGAACCAACGAAAAGAATATGGGATGTCACGTCTATTTCGCGAGCCGCTGCCATTTTCTTGTACATCAGTTTTGACCTTAGGTAAACTTTATGTCAAAATGAGACGTGCTTTGAAGAGAACAGGTTGACATATATGTTTATTTATATATTTATATACAAGAAGCTACATTGGGTTTATGAGAGTACAGAAACTTGAAGTTTTACAGTCTTGTAAAGCCACCATCACGCATAGCATTTCGGGCAGCAAAATTTATTTAAATTTCACCTTAATTTCGCTTTAAACATTGTTCTACTAATATAATTAAATCATTTATATTATTAAAGACTAAAAAATTGCAGCACATATTTAGGTACATGTATATATTTTCATGCATAAGTATAAATATTACTATTTTTTCTGTTGTTGAGTCGCGTTGATTTTCCCAAGTGATAAACTCTACCCTTTATCTAGATTATCTACCCTTTAGGAGATTATCTACCCTTTAGATAAGAGAAACAAACGTATTTACTTGAAATCGAGTGTGTGAGAGGCCAACACTTCCAGAGAGTGAACAACTGATTCACCTGCAAGAAATCGCAGACTTAGCTAGTGAATCTTAGCAGTCTCGTGTTTACATCTTACTTTTACACTGCTAAACATATACGTTTCGTGATAGGTGGATATGATAGGTGAAACGTGATAGACGGAAGAGCGATATAAGGTGGTGGGAGAGACCACGTTCCCAACTTGTGGGCAGTTTCATCCCTTCAAGGCTAGCGGGAGCGGCTCTATGCCTCCCCAGGTCTCACTTTTGTGTCTACATAACTACGTCCCAAATTACTACAGCAGGAATCATTGCATGGCAGATGTGACGTCACTGCCTCGCTGAGGTAATGGTAAATTTCAAAAGAAATCGCCAAGATATTATGTATATATATAGCAAGAATACGGAGATATATTAGGAGTGGAAGAACGAGCAGTTGGTGAAGGAACGATTTCCAACCACTTGGAAGATTGGGGGATCGAATGCCAACTTTGTAAGTAGCGAAGCTTTCGCTCTATGATTCACAAGCGACGCTCGATGTTATTTTCAGCATAGATGTTAACCATCAGGAAGCAGAAGAAAAAAAATCTCCTGCATTCTGACTAATCATCATTTCCGGACCTAAATCTTCAATACACGTTTAGGAAATTGTCTTGCCTACTGATTCTGAATATCTGTGAGGCGAAACCATTTTTTCCTTCGCCATTTAAGGGTCCCTCACGAGAGAGTTTTGTTTCCTTCTCATTAGGCACATTTAGCTCAATAGACATATTATTCTCGCTAGGCCTGATGATTGATTGATAAAGATTAAGCCACCCAAGAGGTGGCACGGGCATGAATAGCCCGTAAGTGGTGGCCCTTTTGAGCCATTACCAGTATCAATAGATGATACTGGAGATCTGTGGAGGCGCAACTGCACCCTGCGTGACGAGAGATGTCTCCCGGACCAAATGGTGACCAGATGGTGACGCTAGGCCTGTATATATATATGTTTTGTTTAGCTTCATGTGGGGTCTGTAATATCCCTCGTATGTAAGTTTATTAATTAATTGAAATCATTGCCCTCTATTTTTTCCCAGAAGCTGTTGACATGTATGGAATGAAAGCATGTCTTAAAGTCCCTCATATACATGGTTCTTATTGGTAATAGTTCTTGTAAACTAATTTCATTGAATCAAAGCGTATTTGTACATTATAGTTATTTATTTCACTGTCATTTTGAAGACTCTTTCAAGTGAATGATAATTTATCTTCCGGTGGTTACGGCTGTTGGATGATAAAATGGTTGACAAGTGGAATCAAGGAGAGCCACTTGAAGAGGAAGTTTTGAATAAAGACTAACAAAAAACACCACCACTACTAATATTTACTTATACATAACTTAAGATTGTAACATTACATAACGAACAGTAAGTGCTTATCACAAAGCAAATGTTGTGATATGTATCAAAATGAAATATCATGTTCGTAGGAAGGGAATTACCAGGAGAAAGCACCCAGCCATTCAGACCATATAGCACTTGGAAGGGGTCAGGATAAGGATTAGGGGTGGGACGGGGGAGAAAGAATGGTGTCCAACCACTTGGACGATCGGGGATTGAACGCCGGCTTGCATGAAGCAAGACCGTCCAGCCTAAGTGGTTGGACTTTATAGGTGAATCAAATTCATATTTGGCTCAACTTCCACAATGTCAAAGCTTTCAAGTGAAACGGAGAAGAACCCCAGCTTTCACTTGAGCAGCTTGTGTCAGGCTGGACAGCTTACACGACTGACAGGAACACCTTAGACAACAATGTTATAACACACTGACATGTTTACCGTAACATTTCCCACATCTGTGTTACCCTACTAGCAGAGGACAAGTCTCTTGGCACATTTCATAGCTATTTGGTCATGATACTATTGATAAGACACAACAATATGTATCACAAAGGAATGATACATGATGTGAGCCGCCACTTAAAACTAAATTTTAATTTATACTATTTTCTCACTAAATAATAACGATTTGCTCACTCAGCTCCCTCACCGTCACGAGATGATGGTTCAAGGAACTTGCAGTTCATACAATGAAACATTAAGAAATAAATAGAACTCACAAGATAGCGACGAGCTTCAACCCGAGAGTTGTGTACAGCGTGTTGCTGGCTGGGGATCCCAGAGAGTAATGAGCTCTCAGTGAAGGTGCGACAGGTATTACCTCCCCGGAACAGTTGGCCACGCCCCCCTTGACGTAGGCCGGGTGCTGGCCACGCCCCCCTTGACGTAGGCCGGGTGCTGGCCACGCCCCCCTTGACGTAGGCCGGGTGCTGGCCACGCCCCCCTTGACGTAGGCCGGGTGCTGGCCACGCCCCCTTTGACGTAGGCCGGGGACTGGACACGTCCCCCTTGACGTAGGCCGGGTGCTGGCCACGCCCCCCTTGACGTAGGCCGGGTGCTGGCCACGCCCCCCCCCCCCCCCTTGACGTAGGCCGGGGACTGGACACGCCTTCCCTGTTGGGATCGACGCTTGAGTGCTGGCCACGTCTCTGACGTAGACTGACGCCGCGGTGAATGTGTTCCCACCAATCTGTGCTTACAGAATTTAGCTTTAACTATAAACCCCAACCTTTCCGTCCCTCCTTTGTCTAATGCAATGACTCCAGACCAAATTTTCTATAATCTTTAAAGTATAATTTATTATTGAAGCATCTCTTACAAGGCGTTCATTCAGCTTATGTTGCTGTCTTACTAATCTTACACTAAATATATAAATTATTGCTAACACCTCTATGACTCTGTGTCACAAGTTTCGATCCCCTGTTGTTCTCGTGGTATTCATTGTACATTATTCCAGGTTTTCAACTGTGGTAATTCACATGAGTGTTTGATGTGTCAGTACGGCCTCACCAGGGCGTATTTGCGCCCCCTGGTGAGGCCGCTCCAGACCAGGCCGACACCAGAGCGCAACTCCATAGTCTCCTGAGACTGATGGATGCCTAGCTGTCATGCTTCCTTTCCTTCTCTTCTCATTTTCAGCAACGTCAGCTCTAGGCTCGTCAGTTTTTCATTATATTCAATCTCTCGTAATTCTGGGACGTTCCGCGTTGCAAACCTCCGTATCAATTAACTATTTCTTATATACTTTTGAGGGGGGACTCCAGAAGAGGGCGACATACTCTGTGACTAGTCTCTCATAGACGGTGTGTAGTGATCTCAATACTATTTGATTTTAGTTTATGATTGATGGTCAGAAAACAAAATTTTCTATCGTGAATGATATTCTAGTAATGTATGCTGCTCGAGTTATACTATTTACCTCTTATTGCAGCCCATCCTCCCACTTAGATAATATTTATAATAACTAAGTGGGCCATCGTACATATATTGACATAATGGACAATTAGATAGTAGAATTTGATACTATTCAACTTATTGAGTTCAGAAAAAAAAAAGCTAAGAGCCAAACAAATATTCCAAGGCCTAATCTAACACATATACGTGCTATGTTAGGCCTCAGATAGCGTGTATTAGGCCTAGGATGGTTAGGTTGTATTGGCAACATAAATACAAAACCATTTTCAGTTTGTCCAAATTTAGTAGTACCAAATTCTTTTTTCTAATTGTCCATTACGTCAATATTTGTACGATGGCCCACAGTTATTTTAAGTACTATCTAAACAGAAAAATTGGCTGGTTAATATGGATCTTGGTTTAATGTTATATCCCACGTGCCTGGGTATATCGCCTGGGTTCGATCCCAGGCGCCGGCGAGAAACATTGAGTAGAGTTTCTTTCACCCTATGTCTCTGTTACCTAGCAGTAAAATAGGTACCTGGGTGTTAGTCAGCTGTCACGGGCTGCTTCCTGGGGGTGGAGGCCTGGTCAAGGACCGGGCCGCGGGGACACTAAAAAGCCCCGAAATCATCTCAAGATAACCTCAAGATAACCACCCGTGTTTTTTGTTCTCTACTCGTTACAAGGCGGTAGTTGGCCCTCATTGTGTTCCGTAATGCTTATCTTCTCTCACATGTTCCCAATCACTTCACCTTACTATTGTACGGAGTTAAAGTTCAGTAGCCATGTCGTGCACGAACTACAGCTTGTCCCAAACATTTAAGAGTACTTTACAAGCCTTATCTCTGTGACCAGAGTACTTTACAAGCCTTATCTCTGTGACCTCTTCTTATAATTTTGCATTGTTTCAACAGAATTGAGAAGCTGTTTGTTATTAAGTCTAATTTTGCTTTGAATAATGAACTGTATTTAAACAAAAAATAATGGTTCTAGGTAAGCTCTTTCTCCAGTTATAAGCAATGTATATGGGGAGTTTTATGAAATGTTATGTCATAACCTACAGCAAGAAAGGCTTCCGCTCCACTCAATGATTGGTACTATTGGCCCCAAGGAAATCATAACTATATTGGTTAAGTAGAGGTCTAAAATAGAAACCCGCGACGCGAACATGCGACACTGAAGCCCGCGACGCGAACATGCGACACTGAAGCCCGCGACGCGAACATGCGACACTGAAGCCCGCGACGCGAACATGCGACACTGAAGCCCGCGATGCGAACATGCGACACTGAAGCCCGCGACGCGAACATGCGACACTGAAGCACGCGACGCGAACATGCGACACTGAAGCACGCGACGGCAACATGCTACACTGAAGCACGCGACAGCAACATGCGACACTGAAGCCCGCGACGCGAACATGCGACACTGAAGCCCGCGACGCGAACATGCGACACTGAAGCCCGCGATGCGAACATGCGACACTGAAGCCCGCGACGCGAACATGCGACACTGAAGCACGCGACGCGAACATGCGACACTGAAGCACGCGACGGCAACATGCTACACTGAAGCACGCGACAGCAACATGCGACACTGAAGCACGCGACGGCAACATGCGACACTGAAGCACGCGACGCGAACATGCGACACTGAAGCCCGCGACGCAAACATGCGACACTGAAGCCCGCGACGCGAACATGCGACACTGTAGCCCGCGACGCGAACATGCGACACTGAAGCCCGCGACGGCAACATGCGACACTGAAGCACGCGACGCGAACATACGACACTGAAGCCCGCGACGCGAACATGCGACACTGAAGCCCGCGACGGCAACATGCGACACTGAAGCACGCGACGCGAACATGCGACACTGAAGCCCGCGACGCGAACATGCAAAACTGATGCACGCGACGGCAACATGCGACACTGAAGCACGCGACGCGAACATGCGACACTGAAGCCCGCGACGCGAACATGCAAAACTGATGCACGCGACGGCAACATGCGACACTGAAGCACGCGACGCAAACATGCGACACTGAAGCACGCGACGCGAACATGCGACACTGAAGCACGCGACGCAAACATGCGACACTGAAGCACGCGACGCAAACATGCGACACTGAAGCATGCGACGCGAACACGCGACATTGAAGCACGTGACGTGAACACACACAAAATCAAACACACACACACAGTCATTGGCCAGTACACACACGACGTTCAAACAGCACAGCAGTTCAGACACCCACAACAATACATCAAAATATTCACTACAGACAAAATATATTTTTGTGTGTATACTTCACAAAGAAATTTACATGTGATTAAGAATGTAACAATGTCAGAAGCAATGGAAATTCCTTAAGTAATTCCGTATTTAATAATACATCTTTAGAAGGTGGATCCTTCTGAAGATGTATTATTAAATACATGGGATCGCCATGGGGTTCCCCTCTAAGTGTCCTGTTCGCGAATTTTTACATGGTTACCATAGAGAAGAGGGTCTTAGTTGACATGGACTTAAAACCTGCCGTATACTGCAGGTATGTGATGTCGGACGTATTTATGCAGGTACCTGATGTCGGACGTTTGCAGCAGTTGAAGGAGGCATTCCAGCAAAATTCAGTGTTAAGTTTCACTTACGAGATGGAGAGGTATGGGAAGCTGCCCTTTCTAGATGTAACAGTCTCGGAAAGGAATGAAGTCTTTCACACTGCAGTCAACACTAAGGAAACGAACATAGGAATGTGCCTTAATACTAATAGTGACTGCCCAGACAGGTACAAGCGGAGTGCTGTCAATGCTTACGTCAACAGAGCTCTCCTTCACAGTTCTGGTTGGAAGCAGGTCTACGAGGAACTCTGTAGAATAAGGCAGATCCTAGTCAATAATGGCTTCTCTATTGGTTATGTTGAAGACGTCATTAAGAGAAAGGTGACGCGTCATGTTCTCTATTGGTTATGTTGAAGACGTCATTAAGAGAAAGGTGACGCGTCATGTTCTCTATTGGTTATGTTGAAGACGTCATTAAGAGAAAGGTGACGCGTCATGTTCTCTATTGGTTATGTTGAAGACGTCATTAAGAGAAAGGTGACGCGTCATGTTCTCTATTGGTTATGTTGAAGACGTCATTAAGAGAAAGGTGACGCGTCATGTTCTCTATTGGTTATGTTGAAGACGTCATTAAGAGAAAGGTGACGCGTCATGTTCTCTATTGGTTATGTTGAAGACGTCATTAAGAGAAAGGTGACGCGTCATGTTCTCTATTGGTTATGTTGAAGACGTCATTAAGAGAAAGGTGACGCGTCATGTTCTCTATTGGTTATGTTGAAGACGTCATTAAGAGAAAGGTGACGCGTCATGTTCTCTATTGGTTATGTTGAAGACGTCATTAAGAGAAAGGTGACGCGTCATGTTCTCTATTGGTTATGTTGAAGACGTCATTAAGAGAAAGGTGACGCGTCATGTTCTCTATTGGTTATGTTGAAGACGTCATTAAGAGAAAGGTGACGCGTCATGTTCTCTATTGGTTATGTTGAAGACGTCATTAAGAGAAAGGTGACGCGTCATGTTCTCTATTGGTTATGTTGAAGACGTCATTAAGAGAAAGGTGACGCGTCATGTTCTCTATTGGTTATGTTGAAGACGTCATTAAGAGAAAGGTGACGCGTCATGTTCTCTATTGGTTATGTTGAAGACGTCATTAAGAGAAAGGTGACGCGTCATGTTCTCTATTGGTTATGTTGAAGACGTCATTAAGAGAAAGGTGACGCGTCATGTTCTCTATTGGTTATGTTGAAGACGTCATTAAGAGAAAGGTGACGCGTCATGTTCTCTATTGGTTATGTTGAAGACGTCATTAAGAGAAAGGTGACGCGTCATGTTCTCTATTGGTTATGTTGAAGACGTCATTAAGAGAAAGGTGACGCGTCATGTTCTCTATTGGTTATGTTGAAGACGTCATTAAGAGAAAGGTGACGCGTCATGCAACCTCTGAAAACCAACCAACACAACACCTGCACTTCCTATTAGATTATTTTACTGGAACTTCTTTTCCACGGCTTATAAACCCGAGGAAAGAGCCCTGAAAGATATTATTGAAAGGAACGTTATCTCAACCGACACCAATCAAAAGATGCAACTAACAATTTACTAAAATAACAAGAAGACCACAAACTTGTTTATGAAAAACTCTCCAGACACCAAGAAAAGTCCCTTAAGAGAGACTAATGTCGTCTGTGCCTTCACATGCCCACTTGGGGACTATCAGGCCTCAACGATATTAGTATATAGGCAAGACAACAACGTCTCCTTCTAGGCGATTAACAATGCACAAGCAACAGGGCTCTATCAAGGAACATGTAATCTCCACACACAACCAGATCATCACCAGAGACATTTTGACAAGCTACACTGAAATAATCGATAGATATAACGACAGCAGGAGATTGAAAACCAGCGTGGCACTACATATTAAGAAGTCCAGACCAGCAATAACTAACACATAATTACATTCTACCCACTTCAAGAACCAGAGCCAACGCAGACACAGCATACAGTGACCCAACTAATACCCCCCTCTGATCCATTTATTCAATGATATATTTAATACCCCCACTTATTAAGGCAATCATCCTCCACCTCACCCAAAGAGTATATAATTCGATGTTTAACACAGTAAAATTGTCCTTGAAAATGTAATGTATACCTTGCGAAACGCATCAAAGGCGTCAGACTATAGTAGAATGTAAAATTGAACTTTGGAGAGTTAATTTTTACAAGTTCTCTCTACAGTGAAGAAAAACGTAAGAAATATTGACACGATTTGCGATAGAATCTTAATCATACCCTTTCAGTCATATTCAATATATATATATTTGTATATATATATATATATATATATATATATATATATATATATATATATATATATATATATATATATGTATATATATATATATATATGTCGTACCTAGTAGCCAGAACTCACTTTTCAGCCTACAATGCAAGGCCCGATTTGCCTAATAAGCCAAGTTTTCATGAAATAATATATTTTCTCTAATTTTTTTCTTATGAAATGATAAAGCAACCCATTTCATTATGTAAGAGGTGAATTTTTTTTGATTGGAGTTAAAATTAACGTAGATATATGACCGAACCTAACCAACCCTACCTAACCTAACCTAACCTATCTTTATAGGTTAGGTTAGGTTAGGTAGCCGAAAAAGTTAGGTTAGGTTAGGTTAGGTAGGTTAGGTAGTCGAAAAGCAATTAATTCATGAAAACTTGGCTTATTAGGCAAATCGGGCCTTGCATAGTAGGCTCAGAAGTGAGTTCTGGCTACTAGGTACGACATATATATATATATATATATGTCGTACCTAGTAGCCAGAACTCACTTCTCAGCCTACTATTCAAGGCCCGATTTGCCTAGTAAGCCAAGTTTTCCTGAATTAATATATTTACTATAATTTTTTTCTTATGAAATGATAAAGCTGCCCTTTTCACTATGTATGAGGTCAATTATTTTTTATTGGAGTTAAAATTAACGTAGATATATGACCGAACCTAACCAACCCTACCTAACCTAACCTAACCTATATATATAGGTAAGGTTAGGTTAGGTAGCCAAAAAAAGCTAGGTTAGGTTAGGTTAGGTAGGTTAGGTAGACGAAAAAACATTAATTCATGAAAACTTCGCTTATTAGGCAAATCGGGCCTTGCATAGTAGGCTGAGAAGTGAGTTCTGGCTACTAGGTACGACATATATATATATATATATATATATATATATATATATATATATATATATATATATATATATATATTGCACCTAGTAGCCAGAACGTCGTACTCGGCCTGCTATACAAGGCACTTTTTGCCTAATAAGCCAAGTTTTCCCGAATTAATATATTTTCTCTAATTTTTTTCTTATGAAATGATAAAGCTACCCATTTCATTGTGTATGAGGTCAATTTTTTTTATTGGAGTTAAAATTAACGTAGATATATGACCGAACCTAACCAACCCTACCTAACCTAACCTAGCTTTATAGGTTAGGTTAGGTAGCCGAAAAAGTTAGGTTAGGTTAGGTTAGGAAGGTTAGGTAGTCGAAAAATAATTAATTCATGAAAACTTGGCTTATTAGGCAAATCGGGCCTTGCATAGGTGGCTGAGAAGTGCGTTCTGGCTACTAGGTACGTCATATATATATATATATATATATATATATATATATATATATATATATATATATATATATATATATATATATATATATATATATATATATATATATAAATGTATATATATATGTATATATATATGTATATATATATGTATATATATATATATATATATATATATATATATATATATATATATAAATAAATATATATATACATATATATATATATATATATATATATATATATATATATATATATATATTTATATATATATATATATATATATATATATATATATATATATATATATATATATATATATATAAAGACGGAATCACTCTGCGACCGTGGAAGGGTGGCAGACAGTTGGCATGGGATTATACTTGTGTATCCACCCTGGCAACCACATACATCAACCTCTCTGCCGGCACAGCAGGAGCCGCGGCGACACGCAGAGAAAGAGACAAGTCAGCCAAGTACAGGCAATTAGATCATCGGTACAACTTCGTTCCAATAGGGTCTGAGACCCTAGGCCCATGGGAAGAGAGTGCAAGAAGGTTTCCTAAGGATCTTGGTTCCAAGCTCATTGACACCACAAGAGACCCTTGAGCAGCAAGTTTTCTCTTTCAGCGCCTCAGTGTCGCGATCAAGAGGGGGAATGCTCGCTGCATCCTCGGTTCCTATCCGGCGTCGGAGGAGTTCGAGGAATTCTACAGCCTCTAGGAAGCGAACATTTTTTGTGTCCTCTTAATGTTAATTTTTTTTGTATAAAATCAGATATGTAACTGTATAACCTTGCATAATAAAGTGTACACCATAAAAAAGGGGGGTGGTAGGAGAAGCAAACACTCTTACGCATTCAGAGTTAAATGGCAAGTTTTTCCCTGAATGCTCTGTGTTCCCTTCTCTGAGGCTGTGGGTCCCTATAATTGCACCAGAGGTGGTACCCCCCTATATATATATATATATATATATATATATATATATATATATATATATATATATATATATATATATATATATATATATATATATATAAATATATATATATATATATATTTTTATATATATATATATATATATATATATATATATATATATATATATTTATATATATATATATATATATATATATATATATATATATATATATATATATATATATATTTATATATATATATATATATATATATATATATATATATATATATATATATATATATATATATATTATGACGGGAAAGTGTTCGAGTATTGATGTTCGGCAGTCCTCCAATGGCTGGTGTCAATGCCTAGTCACACTTACAAAAAAAAAGACAGACTGCTTGCCTGTTTGTCTGTGGTAAAGTAAGGGAAGACATGCAAAACACATAGTATGAACAATGAAACTTTAATTAATATAGAAAACAAATTATAAACAAAGACAATCCCTTGGCAATGTACAGTGCAAAAGAACAAGTCAAAAACATATAATATAAATGAATAATAGGGATGAATTTACTCTACAATAATATAATAAAGTTAAAGGTGAAAAAGAATTAGGTGCTGAGAATATGGCGCTAGCTGTGAGACATCCAGCTGATACACAGCATAAATCAGTTTGTTCTTCACGTCTTGAGAGCACAAGGATATTCTGACTTCAATTGCTGGATCAAGCCCAGACATCGACTCAGGTAGAGGGTGCTGAGGTGCAGTGTGCAGGTGTGCAGTCGGCGAATCACCAATCAGGAGCAGGCAGGCTGGGAAGGGTAGTTGGCTGGTTGATGACGAGCCGGCGTGGAGGGAGTGGAGTAGGGGGTGAGTTTTGGGTACGTTTTGCCTCCTGGTCAAAACGTTTTGTGCTACTGGGAGACGTATCTTGAAGGTAGCATCTCTTCTTGAATAAATTACGTAACTTCATGTAGAGAAGAGCAGGCTCAATCTCTCTTGAAAGAGATTATCATCACAATATGCATATATATATATATATATATATATATATATATATATATATATATATATATATATATATATATATATATATATATATATATATATATATATATATATATATATATGCATATATATATATATATATATATATATATATATATATATATATATATATATATATATATATATATATATATATATATATATATATATATATATATATATTGACAATAATCTCTTTCAAGAGAGATTGAGCCTGCTCTTCCCTACCTAAAGTTATGTCAAGTCTATAAGTATAAGATGCTACATTCAAGATACATCACCAGTAGCACAAAACGTTTTGACCAGGAGGCAAAACGTACCCTAACCCCCCAACTCCACACACCCTCCATGCCGGCTTGTCGTCAACCAGCCAACTACCCATCCCAGCCTGCCTGCTCCTGATTGGTGACTCGCCGTCCGCACACTGCACTTCAGCGCCATCTACCTGAGTCGACGTCTGAGCCTGGACCAGCCATCAACTTCAGAATATTCTTTGTGCTCTTAGAGTTGACATCTCTCTCTGGCATACTAAGCTCTCTGGAGTTTGTATACTAAGGGAGGTGTCAGCCATAGCCAATATTCTCAGCACCATTTTACCATTTACTTTTGTCTCACATTGTTTTTGCATTTATCTTTGTTATTTAATTGCACTATTCATTTACCCGAGATTTGTCCTTATTTTCATTTATGTTTAAAGTAAATATATTAAAGTTTCATTGTTCATACTTTGTGTTTTACGTGTTCCTCCCTCTCACTTACCACAGACAACAGGCAAGCAGTCTATATTTTTTTTGTAAGTGTGACCAGGCATTGACACCTGCCATTGGAGGACTGCCGAACATCAATACTTGAACACTTTCCCGTCACATTTAATGGGGGCCTGTCCGGGAGCTTCACTCAGGTACTAGTACCAGAACGTCAATTTGTGGTAAGCGTACTTCGCTTTGCTAAAATTGCTTTTCAATATTATCATTAATTTTCATATTTATATGGTGCTGTGTGTATTGTGCATTCCGAGAGTAGCATATGGTGAGTGTGGGATAACTTTGAATTACGTGGTGACTGTAGGCCTCAGTCATTCTCTTAATTGGTCATCTCTCCCTCCGTGTTATTACTCGTGTTTATCACCTTTTGTCCCTAGGATATTTCTCACATTATCGGCTGATCATCATTGTGGTACCCTGGTACTTTGGTTTGTCTTCGGGTCAAAGCACACTATCTTCTGCAATCCGACCGAAGGAGGATAAGAGGGCCATAGTTCCTCTAGCACGGACTACGTTGCTGAGTTGGGACCTCAACAGCAGTTCTCGTCACCAGTTGACACTCGCACCCCTACACGTCGGTCAGAGATGATGATATTTACTTAAGTAGGGAATTAGCTTTCTTTTTTCGGAGCACAAAGTTCGCTAATTCTGTAAGTATCATATTTCATTTAGTGGAAAACCCTTGCTTATGTCCAATAGAGACTCGGCAAGGTATGCCTACATTCTTGGACTACCTAATTCACTTTTGAAGCAATTAAATGTTTCATTTGTTTTAGAAACTCAGTTTCACTTATTTAGTAGGATTTTCTTGCCCTTATTCTCTTACATTGAGTACCGGGTACAAGATTTCCTGCGATTTTGATTGACTAATCATTTACCATCCTAAAATTAACTTTAATTGTTAAAGATTAAAATTCCACAGGATAGTTACCAGTTGCCATGTTATCCTGTTTCTGACATTTACCATATCACAACTATATTCGTTGTACATTTATTTGCTATCTTTCACCATGTTTCGTCTCCAAGCTTTTCGTAACGATCCAGCAGGTGAAATAGGGACCTTATGTCGTGCCAAGAGGACTGAATTACAAACTCTTGCACACGAGTATCAACTAGATGTTCCCCATGGAGCCAACAAAAATGAATTGCATAACATAATTATGGATCACCTCTTAGATGAAGGGACATTTGACTCTGAAACTCACGAAACTTATTCTATTGCAGATAAACATGATTTGGCAACTATGAAACTCAAAATAGAAATTGCAAAGCTCGAGAGGGACAACTTGCAACAACTTCTTGCAACAGCAAGAAGCTATTCACATGAGAGAAAGAGAGGCTGCCCTGGCGAAAGAAGCTCTGCAAATGGGGAAAGAAGAAGCTGCAATAAGGAAAGAAGAGCAGGAAAGAGAGGCTGCAATCAGGAAAGAAGAACAAGAACGAGAGGTGGCCCTCAAGGAACGTGAGACTACAATACTCAAAGAGCGTGAGCGAGCACAGCTTGAAGCAAAACAACGCCAATCACTTTCACTTTCTTGGACCTCTGCTGGAACATATTCAAAGATGGGATTATCCATTACAGAGGTACACACCTGGGGTGTGTCCGTGATGATCATGTTGGACGGTTGCAGATCTGCTGCCAAGTCGTTGCCCAGGAGAAGTTGCACTCCAGACATGGGAAAAGGCTTCTCCCTGATGGCGACTTGGACTTCACCGGTCACAAAAGGACAATCCAGGTGGACTCTGGCGAGTGGATACGGAGTGGTAGCAGTGAGGTCAGTGATAAGGACGGTTTCCCCGGTGTAGGTGATGTTAGGCACAGCTGATTTCAATATTATGGACTGAAGAGCTGCTGTGTCCCTCAAGATCTTCAATTTGAAACGTCCCTCCGAATCTGTACCGTTGGTAGAGACAGTTCCAGGATACAGGTGTTTACTGAAGAGAGAAAGATCATTAACAGGAACACCAACATTGAGACGTACGCGTCTTACTCTGTTTAATTTCTTTGATGCTCTACCTTCCTTCAAACGGCCTTTTCGCGCCTTTGAATCTTCCCTTCTTGCCGCCAAGCGTCGAAAGAACCAGCTCAGGTTTCTTAAAGACTGTCTTGCTGAGCAAGTTCTCCCTCATTCTTTATCTCACTTTCTCCAGTTCAACACTTCGGGATCTCCTTTCCCTGAACATGCCCGCCTTCTTCTTCAAGAACTTATTCATGCCACCTCCTTGCAAGTTGACGAGGCTTTTCTTGTTGTTCGTCAACAGCAACGCTTTCTGTCCTCTTCTCTTCCCAGTGATCTATGCAATATCATTTTTCCAATTGCATTTGACACTGCTCACGTCTCCTCTTTCCACCACTCCTCCACACTACACAACAAACTTCAACGCCTGATCTCCAACAGTCCTTGGGCCAAATACTCTCTCTCTGACTGTGTTACCAACCTTTCGTCCTACTCTCTTTCTAAGCACCAGCAAGAACTTCTTGGTCTTGGTCTGTCTTTTGCTACTTCCCCTGGCCAACGCTGTGGCACTGATCTCATTAGTTCCTTTGACAGGTTTGTCAATTCTAACTCTAGGACTCTTTCGGACCTGACTGCCTTTAGAGGGGCCCTTATCCCCGTTCTTGACAGCTTGTTTTCTAAAAATAACCACCTTCCTCGTCGCTTCCAGCTTGCCCTTGCCTCCCTGAAATCTAACAACTCTATTCTTATCCTTCCTTCAGACAAAAGCAATTCGGTGGTTGTCCTTGACCGTGAGGACTACCTCCGAAAAGCAGATGTCTTGCTCTCTGACTCTCACACTTATGCTCCTCTGACTTCTAACCCTTTGGATCGCCTCAAAACTTCCTTTAACCGCAAACACTGACAGCTCTCTAGTCTTTGCCCTCTTGACTTTGATCTCATTAAACGTTTCCGTGTCATCTGCCCTTCTCTTCCTTATTTCTATGGCCTTCCTAAGACTCATAAACCTGGTGTTCCTCTTCGTCCTATCATTTCTTCACGGGGCTCTGTCAGCTATCCTCTTGCCTCCTGGCTCGCTAAAACCCTGACACCTTACCTTGGCACTTTTTCCCCTGCCCACCTTCGTCACTCTCTGGACTTCATAGAAAGACTGCGCCTGCAACCCTCTTGTAAAATGCTTAGTCTTGATGTCGACTCTCTGTTCACTAATGTTCCGCTCGATGACGTTCTCTCTTTCCTCAGACAGAAGGCGTCAGAGGGTCTCCTTCCTCTCCCACTTCCCACTGACGTTTTCCTCGATCTCATTAGACTCTGTGTTGAATCTAACTCTTTCTCTTTCAACGGTAAATATTACACTCAAACTTTCGGTGTCGCTATGGGTTCCCCTCTCTCCCCTGTTCTTGCTAATTTCTACATGGAATACTTCGAAACTGTTCTTCTTCCTTCTATTGATACTCGTCCCTCTCTCTGGCTTCGATATGTTGATGACATTTTTGCTTTATGGCCTCATGACCTTAATCTTTTCCAGCCTTTCCTCGCCTCTCTTAACAATCTGGCTCCTTCTATCCATTTCAAAGTTGAGTGGGAATCTAATTCCCTCCTTCCTTTTCTTGATGTTCATGTTCACAGCTCTGTGTCTGGGTTCTCTTTCTCTGTCTACCGTAAACCCATGCATAGTGGCATGTACATTCACTTCTTTTCCTACCATCCTCTTGCTGTTAAGAAAAGTGTCCTCGTCTCTCTCTTCCTCCGCGCTCTACGCATCAGCGACCCTCAGTTTCTTGATTCTGAAATTGCCTTTATCTACAAATCATTCTCTCGCCTTGGTTATCCTTTGCATTTCATCAACTGTGCCCACTCTCAAGCTAAACGAAATTTCTTTCATCCTAAACCTGCTTCCAACACTAGTAGCACTGTACTATGCCTTCCCTTCATATCTGAACTCAAAACTTTTACCAATACCTTTCGTCCTCTTGACATTAAACTCGCCTTTCGACAAACTAACACACTTCGTAGCAATCTAGTTCACACTGCTCCTCCTGCTTCTAATGCTGCTGGTGTCTACTCTATTTCCTGTTCATCTTGTCCTCTCCAATACTTTGGCGAAACTGGCCGTACACTGAATGACAGACTTAAAGAACACAAGAGAAGTGTTAAGTCTGCAGACACTAACAATGCTCTCTTCTGCCATGTGAGGGATTCTAATCATCCCATTGATTGGTCTTCCTCCAAAATAATCTTTCCTGCCTCTACTCTACACAGACGCCGTCTTGTAGAATCGGCTCTTATTAACAATGTACCCAACATGAACTTGAGTCCTGGCTTTGTTGCTGTGGACTCTTCCCTTTCACAGTATATACTCAAATGCTCTAATCTTTCTAAACAAACGTGACTTAACATAAGCTTTCCCCCTTCCATTTCTTTCTTTCTCTTTCCCTTTCTTTCTCTCTTCTCCCTTTTTCTGTTCATTGTCTTCTACGCTCCCATGCTATCCTCTTCTTATTCCTATTACTATCTCCTTCGGTGGTTATAATATGAGCTGCCTCGTATGGGCCAATAGGCCTGCTGCAGTTCTCATTACTACTATCCCCTACACCTGACTTTCCTCCTCAGCTCTCTCTTGCCTATTTAATGCCTGTCCCTACCTGTCCTCATCACAATCGACTTGAGAATGGTCCAGGACGGACCGAAACGTCGTCGTCCCTTCAATTTCTAGTGTGTGGTCTGGTCAACATACTTCAGCCACGTTATTGTGACTCATCGCCTGCAACACCAACATTCATCACAGGCTTACCGGACTTAGGAGGAGTCTGTTTGGGTTTAGTAGATTCATTGCTTTTGTATTGAGCCTTCCCACATCTATCTATGGTATGTCCATAGAGTTTGCAATACTTACAATACAATTGTGAGCTCGCTTGATCTGTACTCACTTTATCGTAACTGTACCAAGACTTCTTACTGGGAGGTGGTGATGGTGTCAGCCGGTGGATGAGGCTGTAGGTGTCAGCCGACTTCGCACATTTGATGTAGTCGGTTTCTTCTTTATCTGCTAGATATAAACGGACGGAAGGGGCAACACGTCTCAAGAATTCCTCAACTAGCATGAGGTTGACGAGTTCTGCAAATGTAGAGACATGTGCTGCTTCCAGCCATTTCATGAAATATCTTTTCTTTGTATTGGCAAATTCTAGAAAGGTGGTGGTACTTGCCTTTAGATAGTCACGGAATTTTCGTCTGTAGCTTTCGGTGGAGAGAAGGTAGGCGTCCAGAACTGCTTGCTTCAGGGTCTGGTAGTCATTCTCAGACGCTAAGGTACTGCAGCTCTACCTGTGAGATGCACTCTGAGAAGGGGACACCATTGATCTGCAGGCCAGCTAAGTTTATTAGCTAGGGTCTCAAAGGTGGTAAAAAAGACATTAATCTCTGTCTCAACGAACGGTGGCATTAACTTACTTGCATGGGAGATATTGAAACTTACGGGAAGACTGGCGGAAGCTTGTTGGCGTTGAGTGAGATGTGAAGTTTCCAACGTGAGTTCTCGTTGACGACATTCTATAACCATACCCGCTTGCTGTTTGTCATGCTCGCGTTGTATCTCCAGGTGGCGTTGTTTTGCTTCAAGCTGTACTCGCTCACGCTCACGGAGAATTGCACTCTCACGTTCCTTGAGGGCCACCTCTCGTTCTTGTTCTTCTTTCCTGATTGCAGCTTCCTCTTTCCTCAGGGCCGCCTCTCTTTCCTGCTCTTCTTTCCTTATTGCAGCTTCTTTCCTCAGGTTCGCCTCGCGTTCCCTCATTTGGAGAGCTGCTTGCTGTTGCTCCCGCTCAAGTTTTGCAAGTTCGAGCTTGAGTTTAATAGTTGCCAAATCATGTTTATCTGCAATAGAATAAGTTTCGTGAGTTTCAGAGTCAATCTTCCCTTCATCTAAGAGATGATCCATTAATAAGTTGTGCAAGTCATTTTTGTTGGCTCCTTGGGGAACATCTAGTTGATACTCGTGTGCAAGAGCTTGTAATTCAGTCCTCTTGGCACGACATAAGGTCCCTATCTCACCTGCTGGATCGTTACGAAAAGCTTGGAGACGAAACATGGTGAAAGATAGCAAATAAATGTACAACGAATATAGTTGTGATATGGTAAATGTCAGAAACAGGATAACGTGGCAACTGGTAACTATCCTGTGGAATTTTAATCTATACCAATTAACGTTAATTTTAGGATGGTAAATGATTAGTCAATCAAAATCGCAGGAAATCTTGTACCCGGTACTCAATGTAAGAGAATAAGGGCAAGAAAATCCTACTAAATAAATGAAACTGAGTTTCTAAAACAAATGAAACATTTAATTGCTCCAAAAGTCAATAAGGTAGTCCAAGAATGTAGGCATACCTTGCCGAGTCTCTATAGGACATAAGCAAGGGTTTCTCACTAAACGAAATATGATACTTACAGAATTAGTGAACTTTGCGCTCTGAAAAAAGAAAGCTAGTTCCCTACCTTAGTAAATATCATCCCTTCATCTAAGAGGTGATCCACAATTAAGTTATGTAATTCAAATCAAATCAAATCAAATGTTTATTTAGGTAAGGTACATACATACAAGAGATTTTACAAAGAGTGATGGATTTATAGATAGGCCTAGTACATACAATGCCTAAAGCCACTATTAGGCAAAGCGTTTCGGGCATGAAAAACTTAAATGACTAAAGCTTAATACTAATTGAGCATAGAGAATAAAATAAAAACTTGGAATGAAAACAGCTGAAAAAGCAGCACTAATACAATTCTGTCGACAAACAGTGCTCTTTAAAAAAAACAGACATTGGTTGACAATAGAGGGGTAAGGTAGGTTACAGGGAATTTATTAGGTATAGCTTCGTTTTTATCTTAAACTGGTTGAGAGAGGTACAGTCTTTAACATGGTTGGGAAGGTCATTCCACAATCTGGGTACCTTGATTTGTAGAGAATTTCTAGTTTGATTAAGTCGTACTCTAGGAATATCAAAACTGTATTTATTTCTGGTGTGGTGCTCATGGGTTCTGTTACAACCTTCTATGAAGCTTTTGAGGTCAGGATTGGCATTACAGTTTTAGCGTTTTATATATGTATAATACACATGAGAGAATGTGCAGTGACTTAATGTCTAACATATTCAGAGATTTGAGTAGGGGTACCGAGTGATGTCTGGGGCCAGAGTTGGATATTGTCCTAATAGCAGCTTTGTGTTGAGTAATTAGAGGACGTAAATGATTTTGGGTAGTAGAGCCCCAAGCACAAATACCATAGTTGAGATATGGATAGATGAGGGAGTAATAGAGAGTCACCAGGGCAGGGCGGGGTACATAATATCTGATCTTAGAAAGAATGCCAACAGTTTTTGAAACTTTTTTTGATATATTTAGAATGTGTGCCTGGAAATTCAGCTTGTGGTCAATGAAAATGCCAAGGAATTTGCCATCTAATTTGTTACAAATTTGGGTATTGTTTATTTTGAGATTTATTTGATTAGAGGATTGCCAAACAGAATATAGAAAGTTTTGTCAATGTTAAGGGTGAGTTTGTTGGCAGTTAGCCAAATATGGACATTATTTAGCTCAGTATTTACTGTGGCATTTAGAGCAAGGGGGTCAGGACTGGAGTAAATAAAGGTTGTGTCGTCAGCAAATATAATTGGTTTGAGGTGTTGGGAGGCATTTGGAAGGTCATTAATGTAGATGAGAAAGAGGAGAGGGCCAAGTATGCTGCAAGTATATTTCACGTATGCAAGTATATAATAATAGAGTGGGCAAGTATAATTAATTTTTGTTGGCTCCATGGGGAACATCTAGTTGATACTCTTGTGCAAGAGTTTGTAATTCAATCCTCTTGGCACAACATAAGGTCCCTATTTCACCTGCTGGATCGTTACGGAAAGCTTGGAGACGAAACATGGTGAAAAATAGCAAATAAATGTAAAACGAATATAGTTGTGATATGGTAAATGTCAGAAACAGGATAACGTGGCAACTGGTAACTATCCTGTGGAATTTTTTATTTTTAACAATTACATTAATTATAGGATGGTAAATGATTAGTCAATCAAAATCGCAGGAAATCTTGTACCCGGTACTCAATGTAAGAGAATAAGGGCAAGAAAATCCTACTAAATAAATGAAACTGAGTTTCTAAAACAAATGAAACATTTAATTGCTCCAAAAGTGAATTAGGTAGTCCAAGAATGTAGGAATACCTTGCCGAGTCTCTATAGGACATAAGCAAGGGTTTCCCACTAAATGAATATGATACTTACAGAATTAGCGAACTTTCTGCTCTGTAAAAAGAAAGCTAATTCCCTACCTAAGTAAATATCATCATCTCTGACCGACGTGTAGGGGTGCGAGTGTCAACTGATGACGAGAACTGCTGTTGAGGTCACAACTCAGCAACGTAGCCCGTGCTAGAGGAACTATGGCCCTCTGATCCTCCTTCGGTCGGATTGCAGAAGATAGGGTGCTTTGACCCGAAGACAAACCAAAGTACCAGGGTACCACAATGATGATCTGCCAATAATGTGAGAAATATCCTAGGGACAAAAGGTGGTAAACACGAGTAATAACACGGAGGGAGAGATGACCAATTAAGAGAATGACGGAGGCCTACAGTCACCACGTAATTCAAAGTTATCCCACACTCACCATATGCTACTCTCGGAATGCACAATACACACAGCACCATATAAATATAAAAATTAATGATAATATTGAAAAGCAACTTTAGCAAAGCGAAGTACGCTTACCACAAATTGACGTTCTGGTACTAGTACCTGAGTGAAGCTCCCGGACAGGCCCCCATTAAATGTGACGGGAAAGTGTTCGAGTATTGATGTTCGGCAGTCCTCCAATGGCAGGTGTCAATGCCTGGTTACACTTACAAAAAAAATATAGACTGCTTGCCTGTTGTCTGTGGTAAGTTAGAGGGAGGAACACGTAAAACACAAAGTATGAACAATGAAACTTTAATATATTTACTTTACACTTAAATGAAAATAAAGAAAAATCTTGGGTAAATGACTAGTGCAATTAAATGACAAAGATAAATGCAAAAACACAATAGATTAAATATTATAATGGTGAAATGGTGCTGAGAATATTTGCTTTAGCTGAGACCTCCCTTAGTATACGAAGCCTGAGAGCTTAGTATGCCAGAGAGAGATGTCAACTCTAAGAGCACAAAGAATATTCTGAAGTTGATGGCTGGTTCAGGTTCCGACATCGACTCAGGTAGATGGCACTGAGGTGCAGGGTGCAGGTGCCCGGTCGGCGAGTCACCAATCAGGAGCAGGCCAGCTGGGATGGGTAGTTTGCTGGTTGACGACGAGGCGGCGTGGAGGGTGTGTGGAGTAGGGGGGTTCTTGGGTACGTTTGCCTCCTGGTCAAAACGTTTTGTGCTACCGGTGACGTATCTTGAATGTAGCATCTTATACTTGTAGAATTGATGTAACTTTAGGAAGGGAAGAGCAGGCTCAATCTCTCTTGAAAGAGATTATCGTCACAATATATATATATTTTTCTCAACGGGTCGCCATGGGTTCTCCCCTAGGTGTTTGCAAACTTCTAAATGGGTACCATCGAGCAAAAAGTCTGAGTCGACATGAACTTGAAACTGGCCATATACTGCAGGTATGTTGACGACATTTTTACACAGGTACCTGATGTCAGACATCTGCAGGAGCTGAAGGAGGCATTTGAGCAGAATTCTGTGTTGCGTTTCACATACGAGATGGAGAAGGATGGGAAGCTGCCCTTTCTAGATGTAACAGTCATGGAAAGGAGCGGAGGTTTCCACACTGCAGTCTACACCAAGGAAACAAACATAGGAATGTGCCTAAATGCCAACAGTGACTGCCCAGACAGGTACAAGAGGAGTGTTGTTAATGCTTATGTCGACCGTGCTCTCAGCCACAGCTCAGGATGGAAGCAAGTCGATGAAGAACTCTGTAGGGTAAGGCAGGTCCTAGTCAACAACGGCTTCTCCAATGGTTTCGTTGAAGACATCACAAGAAGGAAAGTGAAACGCCATGCAACCTCTGAAGAGACAACTAACACAACACCTATACCTCCTATTAGACTATTTTACAGGAACTTCTTTTCCACAGCTCATAAAACAGAGGAAAGGGTCCTGAAAGATATTGTTAATAGAAACGTTATCCCTACAGACAAAAATCAGAAGATACAACTGACGATTTACTATAAAACCAAAAAAACGGCCAGCCTACTCATGAGAAACTCTCCAGACACAAAGCAGAACGCTTTAAAAGAGACCAACGTCGTCTATGCCTTCAAATGCCCTCTTGGGGACTGTAAGCCTCAAAAAACTCAGTATATAGGCAAGACAACAACATCTCTTTCCAGGCGTTTAACGATGCATAAGCAACAGGGCTCCATTAAGGAACATATAGTCTCTTCCCACAACCAAACCATCACCAGAGAAATCTTAGCAAACAACACAGAAATCATCGATAGAAACAGTGATAGCAGGCGGCTTGACGTCTGCGAGGCACTACACATCAAGAAGTCAACACCAGCAATCAACAGCCAATTAATGCACAACTATATTCTACCCACTTCACGACTCCGCTCCAATATAGAAGCATCAAGAAATATGGGCCAATAGTCCCTCTTCAATTACTTCCATTCTTACCTTCAATACCCATTGTTACGTGTTCTGTCTTGTGTTGAAAGTTTGTTTTCACCTCATCCAAACCTGTTGTAACATATCACCTCTCCCAAATGCAGGAATAAAAAGTCGAAGATGTTTAAGCTCTATTCAGTTATTGTTCAGTTGTGTGTGTGTAAACTAAAGTTCTTGAAAATGTAATAAGTTTTACGAAACGCCCTCAAGTGTCGGGTGAGACTAGAAATAAAAATGAATTTTGGAGAATTGATTTTTCAATTACCATCAACAGTGAAAAGAAACATAAGAAAGATCGAGAAAATTCGTGTTAGATTCATTAATCTTACTTTTTCGGTCATATTTAATAATATATGTCTACAGGAAAGAATGCTACCAAAATATACTATATATATATATATATATATACAACTTTAGAACACTTTCCCACCAGGAGACTCGAACCCTAGCCAGCACAGAAGCCTTCCAGCAACTGGCATAACAGGTACGCCTTAACCCGCTCCACCACCTGCTCAGACCCTTAAAAGAGATGGTAATTTCGGAGTATTTAAATACCCCAAAGATCATCACCTCCCAAGAGCACTAGAGCAAGTGAGGGGTCATTTATACGTTTATTTCATCAAGTCCCTGTTAATATGGGAGAACACTGTGTCTATGAACTTAAGGCACAACTCTCCTAAACACGAGAGTGAAGTATACAACTTTAGAACACTTTCCCACCAGGAGACTCGAACCCTAGCCAGCACAGAAGCCTTCCAGCAACTGGCATAACAGGTACGCCTTAACCCGCTCCACCACCTGCTCAGACCCTTAAAAGAGATGGTAATTTCGGAGTATTTAAATACCCCAAAGATCATCACCTCCCAAGAGCACTAGAGCAAGTGAGGGGTCATTTATACGTTTATTTCATCAAGTCCCTGTTAATATGGGAGAACACTGTGTCTATGAACTTAAGGCACAACTCTCCTAAACACGAGAGTGAAGTATGCAACTTTAGAACACTTTCCCACCAGGAGACTCGAACCCTAGCCAGCACAGAAGCCTTCCAGCAACTGGCATAACAGGTACGCCTTAACCCTCTCCACCACCTGCTCAAGGAGGGTTAAGGCGTACCTGTTATGCCAGTTGCTGGAAGGCTTCTGTGCTGGCTAGGGTTCGAGTCTCCTGGTGGGAAAGTGTTCTAAAGTTGTATACTTGACTCTCGTGTTTAGGAGAGTTGTGCCTATATATATATATATATATATATATATATATATATATATATATATATATATATATATATATATATATATATATATATATATATATGTCGTACCTAGTAGCCAGAACTCACTTCTCAGCCTACTATTCAAGGCCCGATTTGCCTAATAAGCCAAGTTTTCCTGAATTAATATATTTACTATAATTTTTTTCTTATGAAATGATAAAGCAACCCTTTTCTCTATGTATGAGGTCAATTTTTTTTTATTGGAGTTAAAATTAACGTAGATATATGACCGAACCTAACCAACCCTACCTAACCTATCCTAACCTATATTTATAGCTAAGGTTAGGTTAGGTAGCCAAAAAAAGCTAGGTTAGGTTAGGTTAGGTAGGTTAGGTAGACGAAAAAACATTAATTCATGAAAACTTGGCTTATTAGGCAAATTGGGCCTTGAATAGTAGGCTGAGAAGTGCGTTCTGGCTATTAGGTACGACATATATATATATATATATATATATATATATATATATATATATATATATATATATATATATATATATATATATATATATATATATATATATATATGTCGTACCTAGTAGCCAGAACGCACTTCTCAGCCTACTATGCAAGGCCCGATTTGCCTAATAAGCCAAGTTTTCATGAATTAGTTGTTTTTCGACTACCTAACCTACCTAACCTAACCTAACCTAACTTTTTCGGCTACCTAACCAAACCTAACCTATAGAGATAGGTTAGGTTAGGTTAGGTAGGGTTGGTTAGGTTCGGTCATATATCTACGTTAATTTTAACTCCAATAAAAAAAAATTGACCTCATACATAATGAAATGGGTAGCTTTATCATTTCATAAGAAAAAAATTAGAAAAAATATATTAATTCAGGAAAATTTGGCTTATTAGGCAAATCGGGCCATGCATAGTAGGCCAAAAAGTGAGTTCTGGCTACTAGGTACGACATATATATATATATATATATATATATATATATATATATATATATATATATATATATATATATATATATATATATATATATATGTCGTACCTAGTAGCCAGAACGCACTTCTCAGCCTACTATTCAAGGCCCGATTTGCCTAATAAGCCAAGTTTTCATGAATTAATGTTTTTTCGTCTACCTAACCTACCTAACCTAACCTAACCTAGCTTTTTTTGGCTACCTAACCTAACCTTACCTATAAATATAGGTTAGGTTAGGTTAGGTAGGGTTGGTTAGGTTCGGTCATATATCTACGTTAATTTTAACTCCAATAAAAAAAAATTGACCTCATACATAGAGAAAAGGGTTGCTTTATCATTTCATAAGAAAAAAACTATAGTAAATATATTAATTCAGGAAAACTTGGCTTATTAGGCAAATCGGGCCTTGAATAGTAGGCTGAGAAGAGAGTTCTGGCTACTAGGTACGACATATATATATATATATATATATATATATATATATATATATATATATATATATATATATATATATATACATATATATATATATATATATATATATATATATATATATATATATATATATATGTCGTACCTAGTAGCCAGAACTCACTTATCAGCCTACTATGCAAGGCCCGATTTGCCTAATAAGCCAAGTTTTCCTGAATTAAGTTATTTTCTCTATTTTTTTTCTTATGAAATGATAAATCTACCCATTTCATTATGTATGTTGTCAATTTTTTTTTATTGGAGTTTAAATTAACGTAGATATATGACCAAACCTAACCAACCCTACCTAACCTAACCTAACCTATCTTTATAGGTTAGGTTAGGTTAGGTAGTAGAGAAAGTTAGGTTAGGTTAGGTTAGGTAGGTTAGGTAGTCGAAAAACAATTAATTCATGAAAACTTGGCTTATTAGGCAAATCGGGCCTTGCATAGTAGGCTGAGAAGGGCGTTCTGGCTACTAGGTACGACATATATATATATATTGGTGTATACTGGCAGCAGGTTTTCTTTCAAACATGTCTCATTGAATATGGCCGCATATTCTGTATTTACTATCTTCTGATTTAGGGTTTCTATCCCTCTAACTATTTTCTTAGCATCAGGGCTTAGCTGAAAGAGGAGTTCTCCAAAACTCATTTTCGTAATTTCAAGGTGAAGAAAAGAAGTGAATTACTATAGAATGTATTACACTTATTTATACAATTTGCAAAACGTTTCGAACCTCCAATGTTCATTCTCAAGGGAAAAGAATTTTCAGAACTAGTTGACTTTATACCCGCACTGGGTCAGGTGATAAGACAATAAAGGTGAAAACACGGGAGGATACATAAGGGATAAATGGGGGGTGAAACATAAGAACATAAGAATAGAGGTAACTGCAGAAGGCTTATTGGCCCATACGAGGCAGCTCCTATCTACATACAAAGATTAATCAGGTGTAATTGGCCTGTTATGTTGGACATTGTCTTCTGTGTTGGCATCGTTATGTTCTGGTCTTGTCCTTACTCTCATGGTGGGTAGAGTAAATAGTTCCGTGATTTGGGTGTTCATGGTAGGTCGCTCTATTCTTATGTGAATTGCTTCAAGAATTTGTAATCTTCTTGAATCTTGGGTTTTGTCTATTATGCAAGTATTCTTGTTCAACATTTCTCTTGTTAGAGTAATGTCATGGGCTTGTCTCATGTGATTCCTAGGGGCACCAGATTGAAGATGGCATGTCAATCGCCTCGTCAGCTTGGTCGACGTCATACCTATGTACTTACATTGAAGGTTACATCCTTCGTGGGGGCAAGTGTACATGTATACAACGCTTGACTGCTGTAGAGGGTTCTCCGTCGGCTTCGGGCTGTTTTTGATAAGGAGTTCGGAAGTCTTCTTGGTTTTGTAGAATATTATCAGGTTTATGTTTTGGTTAGGAGTAATGCTTTTTACTCCTTTACGGATTATTTCTTTCATTATTCTTTCCTGTTTTATATGTTCACTGTGCATGGTTGATTTGTAATATAATTTTATTGGAGGTATTGTGGTTTCTGTTCTAGGTTCAGGATTATACCATCGGTCCAAGTGTCTTCTTATAGCAGCGTTTATTTCCGCGTTGCTATATCCGTTGTTCACCAATACCTGAGTTACTCTTTCAAACTTTCTACTCACGTTGCTCCATTCGGAGCAGTGGGTAAGCTCTCGACGAATATAAGCATTGAGAACACTGGCTTTGTATCTTTGAGGGCACTCACTTCTACCGTTCAGGCATAATCCTATGTTCGTGGGCTTAGTGTATACGTTGGTTCTTAAAGAGGTTCCTGTTTTTGTTATTAGTACATCCAAGTATGGCAGACTGTTATTTTCACTATTTTCATGTGTAAATCGGAGTACTGACTCTCTCTCTAGATGGCTTTTTAGATCAATTAGTTCATCTGAGTCTTTTACTATAACGAATATGTCATCTACATAACATAAAAATGAATTTTGGAGAATTGATTTTTCAATTACCATCAACAATGAAAAGAAATATAAGAAATATTGAGAAAATTCGTGTTAGAATTATTAATCTTACTTTTTCGGTCTTATTTAATAATATATGTCTACAGGAAAGACTGCTATCAATATATACTAATATATATATATATATATATATATATATATATATATATATATATATATATATATATATATATATATATATATATATATATATATATATATATATATATATATATATATATATATATATATATATATATATTATTAAATATGACCGAAAAAGTAAGATTAATAATTCTAACACGAATTTTCTCAATCTTTCGTACATTACGCTTCACTGTTGGAGGTAAATCAAAAATCAATTCTCCAAAATTCATTTTTATTTTTGGAGAATTGATTTTTGATTTACCTCCAACAGTGAAGCGTAATGTACGAAAGATTGAGAAAATTCGTGTTAGAATTATTAATCTTACTTTTTCGGTCATATTTAATAATATATGTCTACAGGAAAGGCTGCTACCAAAATATACTAATATATATATATATATATATATATATATATATATATATATATATATATATATATATATATATATATATATATATATATATATATATATATATATATATATATATATATATATATATATATATATGAATGAAAACTCACACCCCAGAAGTGACTCGAACCCATACTCCCAGAAGCAACGCAACTGGTAACTACAGGATTAAGGCGCCCTGTAGTTACCAGTTGCGTTGCTTCTGGGAGTATGGGTTCGAGTCACTTCTGGGGTGTGAGTTTTCATTCGCATATAGTCCTGGGGACCATTCAGGCTTGTTCGCATTTGTGTTCCTCACGTGTGCCCCAAAGAATGAGGTGATTTGGTGAAATGCTATGCCCAAGATTACCATCCGAGTTGCCGTCGGGGAAGTGGCTCAAATAGCCTCGGCTATCACTTCCTTTTGACGGCCGTGATGGTCAAGCGGATTAAGGCGCCCTGTAGTTACCAGTTGCGTTGCTTCTGGGAGTATGGGTTCGAGTCACTTCTGGGGTGTGAGTTTTCATTCGCATATAGTCCTGGGGACCATTCAGGCTTGTTCGCATATATATATATATATATATATATATATATATATATATATATATATACATACATATATACATATATATATACATATATATATATATATATATATATATATATATATATATATATATATATATATATATATTTATATATATATATATATATATATATATATATATATATATATATATATATATATATATATATATATATATATATATATATATATAGTGACGATAATCTCTTTCAAGAGATTAAATGTGACGGGAAAGTGTTGGAGTGTTGATGTTCGGCAGTCCTCCAATGGCAGGTGTCAAAGCATGGTCACACTTAAAACAAAAATATAGACTGCTTGCCTGTTGTCTGTGGTAAGTTAGAGGGAGGAACACGTAAAACACAAAGTATGAACAATGAAACTTTAATATATTTACTTTAAACATAAATGAAAATAAAGACAAATCTCGGGAAGTTAAAATTCAATGAAAATAATAAAGAACTGTAAAGACAATGTGAAACACAAAATTACAATGTTAAAATGGTGCTGAGAATATCGGCTATGGCTGAAACCTCCCTTCGTATACGAGCTAATGAGCGAGTATGCCAGAGAGAGATGTCAACGCTAAGAGCACAAAGAATATTCGTGTACATTTATTTGCTATCTTTCACCATGTTTCGTCTCCAAGCTTTCCGTAACGATCCAGCTGGTGAAATAGGGACCTTATGTCGTGCCAAGAGGACGGAATTACAAACTCTTGCACACGAGTATCAACTAGATGTTCCCCATGCAGCCAACAAAAATGAATTACATAACCTAATCATGGATCACCTCTTAGATGAAGGGAAAAGTGACTCTGAAACTCACGAAACTTATTCTATTGCAGATAAAACTGATTTGGCGACTATGAAACTCAAACTAGAACTTGACAAGCTCGAGAGGGAGCAACAGCAAGCAGCTCTACAAATGAGGAAAGAATAAGCCGCCTTGAGGAAAGAAGAGCAAAAAAGAGAGGCGGCCCTGGCAAAAGAAGCTCTACAACTGAGGAAAGAGGAAGCTGCAATCAGGAAAGAAGAACAAGAACGAGAGGCCGCCTTGAGGAAAGAAGAACAGGAACGTGAGACAATACTACTCAGGGAGCGTGAGCGAGTACAGCTTGAAGCAAAACATCGTCGCCTGGAGATGCAACGCGAGCATGATAAAAAGCAAGGGGAAATGGCTATAGAATGTCGTCAACAAGAACTCACGTTGGAGACTACACACCTCACTCAACGCCAGCAAGCTACCGCCAGTCTTCCAGTAAGTTTCAATATCTCCCATGCAAGTAAGTTAATGCCACCATTCGTTGAGACAGAGATCGATGTCTTTTTTACCACCTTTGAGACCCTAGCTAATCAACTTAGCTGGCCTGCTGACCAATGGTCTACCCTTCTCAGAGTGCATTTTACAGGTAGACCTGCAGTTACTCTCAGTACCTTAGCGTCTGAGAATGACTACCAGACCCTGAAGCAAGCAGTGTTGGACGCCTACCTTCTCTCCACCGAAAGCTACCGACGAAAATTCCGTGACCATCTTAAGGCAAGTACCACCACCTTTCTAGAATTTGCCAATACCAAGAAAAGATATTTCATGAAATGGCTGGAAGCAGCACATGTCTCTACATTTGCAGAACTCATACCCCTCATGCTAGTTGAGGAATTCTTGAGACGTGTTCCCCCTTCCGTCCGTTTATATCTTGCAGATAAAGAAGAAACCGACTACATCAAATGTGCGAAGTCGGCTGACACCTACAGCCTCATCCACCGGCTGACACCATCACCACCTTCCAGTAAGAAGTCTTGGTACAGTTACGATAAAGTGAGTACAGATCAAGCGAGCTCACAATTGTATTGTAAGTATTGCAAACTCTATGGACATACCATAGATAGATGTGTGAAGGCTCAATACAAGAGCAATGAATCTACTAAACCCAAACAGACTCCTCCTAAGTCCGGTAAGCCTGTGATGAATGTTGGTGTTCATGTTAATGATCTTTCTCTCTTCAGTAAACACCTGTATCCTGGAACTGTCTCTACCAACGGTGCAGATTCAGAGGGAAGTTTCAAATTGAAGATCTTGAGGGACACAGCGGCTCTACAGTCCATTATGTTGAAATCGGCCGTGTCTAACGTCACCCAGTATGGATTTCCGAGAGAGGTTCAAAGCGACTGTGGCACCAACTTCACCAGTGATCTCTTCAAGAAGACTCTGGAGGAGTTCAACATCACACAGGTACTATCCAGCCCCTATCATCCTGCTTCACAGGGTTCTCTTGAACGTAGTCATCAGACTATTAAAGCACTCCTAAAGAAATTCTGCAATGACACCTTGAAGGACTGGGATAAACAACTTGATCTCATTATGTGCATTTCAGAAGTCTCCCCAATGAGTCTCTAGGAGTATCTCCTTATGGAGATCTCCTAGAGTAGCTCTACGGACGTAAGTGCCGTACTCCTCTCAAAGCTTTCAAGGACTCTCTACGTAATGCCACCTTCAGTGACCATCAGAATGTGCCTCAGTTTCTTCAAAACTTACAACACATTCTAGAGAGAGTACGTGAATTTGCTAATGACAACCTATTGAAAGCCCAGAAGAGGATGAAGGCTCATTTTGACCAAAGCAGCAAATTAAGGAAATTTAAACCAGGAGACTTCGTGTTGGCATGTTGACCAGACCACACACTAGAAATTGAAGGGACGACGACGTTTCGGTCCGTCCTGGACCATTCTCAAGTCGATTGTGATGAAGAGGTAGGGACAGGCAATAAATAGGCAAGAGAGAGCTGAGGAGGAAAGTCAGGTGTAGGGGATAGTAGTAATGAGAACTGCAGCAGACCTATTGGCCCATACGAGGCAGCTCCTATTATAACCACCGAAGGAGATAGTAATAGGAAAAAGAAGAGGATAGCAAGAGAGCGTAGGAGAAGACAATGAACAGAAAAAGGGGAGAAGAGAGAAAGAAAAGGAAAGAGAAAGAAAGAAATGGAAGGGGGAAAGCTTATGTTAAGTCACGTTTGTTAGAAAGATTAGAGCATTTGAGTATATACTGTGAAAGGGAAGAGTCCACAGCAACAAAGCCAGGACTCAAGTTCATGTTGGGTACATAGTTTATAAGAGCCGATTCTACAAGACGGCGTCTGTGTAGAGTAGAGGCAGGAAAGATTATTTTGGAGGAAGACCAATCAATTGGATGATTAGAATCCCTCACATGGCAGAAGAGAGCATTGTTAGTGTCTGCAGACTTAACACTTCTCTTGTGTTCTTTAAGTCTGTCATTCAGTGTACGGCCAGTTTCGCCAAAGTATTGGAGAGGACAAGATGAACAGGAAATAGAGTAGACACCAGCAGCATTAGAAGCAGGAGGAGCAGTGTGAACTAGATTGCTACGAAGTGTGTTAGTTTGTCGAAAGGCGAGTTTAATGTCAAGAGGACGAAAGGTATTGGTAAAAGTTTTGAGTTCAGATATGAAGGGAAGGCATAGTACAGTGCTACTAGTGTTGGAAGCAGGTTTAGGATGAAAGAAATTTCGTTTAGCTTGAGAGTGGGCACAGTTGATGAAATGCAAAGGATAACCAAGGCGAGAGAATGATTTGTAGATAAAGGCAATTTCAGAATCAAGAAACTGAGGGTCGCTGATGCGTAGAGCGCGGAGGAAGAGAGAGACGAGGACACTTTTCTTAACAGAAGGAGGATGGTAGGAAAAGAAGTGAATGTACATGCCACTATGCATGGGTTTACGGTAGACAGAGAAAGAGAACCCAGACACAGAGCTGTGAACATGAACATCAAGAAAAGGAAGGAGGGAATTAGATTCCCACTCAACTTTGAAATGGATAGAAGGAGCCAGATTGTTAAGAGAGGCGAGGAAAGGCTGGAAAAGATTAAAGTCATGAGGCCATAAAGCAAAAATGTCATCAACATATCGAAGCCAGAGAGAGGGACGAGTATCAATAGAAGGAAGAAGAACAGTTTCGAAGTATTCCATGTAGAAATTAGCAAGAACAGGGGAGAGAGGGGAACCCATCGCGACGCCGAAAGTTTGAGTGTAATATTTACCGTTGAAAGAGAAAGAGTTAGATTCAACACAGAGTCTAATGAGATCGAGGAAAACGTCAGTGGGAAGTGGGAGAGGAAGGAGGCCCTCTGACGCCTTCTGTCTGAGGAAAGAGAGAACGTCATCGAGCGGAACATTAGTGAACAGAGAGTCGACATCAAGACTAAGCATTCGTGTTGGCATACCTTCCTATCCCAGGTTCTCCATTGAAAAACAAGTTTTCAGGACCCTACCGTATCAAGGAATGCAGGAACAACAACTACGTTCTTGAGACTCCTGATAGGCGGCGGACGACCCAGCTGTGCCACGTCAACCTCCTGAAGCAGTATCAAGGAGCTGAAGGAGGCATTTGAGCGGAATTCTGTGTTGCGTTTCACTTACGAGATGGAGAAGGATGGGAAGCTGCCCTTTCTAGATGTAAGCCATGGAAAGGAGCGAAGGTTTCCACACTGCAGTCTACTCTAAGGAAACAAACATAGGAATGTGCCTCAATGCCAACAGTGACTGCCCAGACAGGTACAAGAGGAGTGTCGTTAACGCTTATGTCGACCGTGCTCTCAGCGGCAGCTCAGGATGGAAGCAAGTCGATGAAAAACTCTGTAGGGTAAGGCAGGTCCTAGTCAACAACGGCTTCTCCAATGGTTTCGTTGAAGACATCACAAGAAGGAAAGTGAAACGCCATGCAACCTCTGAAAAGACAACTAACACAACACCTGTACCCCCTATTAGACTATTTTACAGGAACTTCTTTTCCACAGCTCATAAAACGGAGGAAAGGGTCCTGAAAGATATTGTTAATAGAAACGTTATCCCTACAGACAAAAATCAGAAGATACAATTGACGATTTACTATAATACCAAGAAAACGGCCAACCTACTCATGAGAAACTCTGCAGACACAAAGCAGAACGCTTTAAAAGAGACCAATGTCGTCTATGCCTTCAAATGCCCACTTGGGGATTGTAAGCCTCAAAGAATTCAGTATATAGGCAAGACAACAACATCTCTTTCCAGGCGATTAACGATGCATAAGCAACAGGGCTCATTAAGGAGCATATAATCTCTTCCCACAACCAGACCATCACCAGAGAAGTCTTAACAAAAAACACGGAAATCATCGATAGATACAGAGATAGCAGGCAGCTTGATATCTGCGAGGCACTACACATTAAGAAGTCGACACCAGCAATCAACAGTCAATTAATGCCCAACTATATTCTACCCACTTCAAGACTCTGCACCAATATAGTAGCATCAAGAAATATGGGCCAATAGGCCCTTTGCAGTTACTTCCATTCTTCCCTTTAACTTACAAAATATTATACCCATTGTTTCGTGTTCTGTCTTGTGTTGAAAGTTTGTTTTCACCTCATCCAAAACTGTTGTAACATATCACCTCACCCAAATACAGGTATAAAATCAAAGCTGGTTAAACTCTGTTTAGTGTTTGCAAGTTATAGTTGTGTGTGTGTGTAAACTAAAGTCTTTGAAAATGTAATAAGTTATTACGAAATGCGTTCAAGTGTCGCGTCAGACTAGAAATAAAAATGAATTTTGGAGAATTGATTTTTTATTTACCATCAACAGTGAAAAGAAATATTAGAAATATTGAGAAAATTCGTGTTAGAATTATTAATCTTACTTTTTCGGTCATATTTAATAATATTAGTCTTCTCACTCGTCTTCGGCTGCTGCGCCTGGCCCTGCATCCTCACCTCGGGTCCCGGCTGTGCTGGGATGGCTGCGGAGCCTCCTGCTGTGTGTGGTCCGGTTCTCCCTGTGGTAGAGGCTGCTGCCGTTCTGCGTCGGGCGTCGGTTCGTCCGGCTGGTGGTGCCCGTGTTTCTGGGTCCACTTCCGGCCCTGACGATCTCCGGCCAGAGCCCAAATGTTCCAGGCGTTCGTCGTCTGCCTGGGCCGATGTTGGGGAATTTAGTGACTGTGGGTCTTCGGGTGTTGACGATGTAGATCCGGATGCGTCGATGGCTCCGGGGTTCATGGTGGTGGTGGTCCATGTGCCTGCTGGCGATGGTGTCCATGTCTCGGGTGTGCCTTCTGCTCCTTCTCCACCAGAGGACTCTCCGCGGTGGGGAGTGGTGGCCTCCGCTGCCAGGGATGGTGGGGATGCTGGTGCTAAGCGTGGCCTGGTGGTGACCTGGAAGGATGCGCATCGCTCAGGTTCCCGGCAGTCGTCCGGTGGTGTGCTCGTTGGTGCTGGTGCCCCTGTGGTGGTGCCCTGTGGTGGTGCCCTCTGTCCGGTTCCCTCCTTTGAGGGAGCGCGTTGGGGACCTGTGGGACGTGTTGCCGGCGTCTGTGAGGCCGTCGGGTCACTGGTCGGGGATTGCTGCGTTACCGATATACGAGGAGCAGCGAGACTTTTGTGATGAGACGATTCCCTCGATGTGGGAGCGTGTGCCGATCACTCGCCACAGGAGTGATACCATCTGGGTCCCCTGTTTGCGGGTGATTGTTGCTAAGGTTCCGATGACATGGCGTCCCCGGTAGATGGCCCAAGCCCTTGGCAGTGGTTGCTCTGGGAGGCGTTCAATGTTCATACTTGCTCGGGTCATGTTTCCGAGCAAGTGTGTCCGCTGATTTCCTATTTCTGTGCTTACTCTTGTACTGTGTGTCCTTCTGGCTGTTTTTTTACCCTCTTGTTGTTTGTGCCCGTGCCTCTCCCTTTGTTTGTGGCGAGGCAGGTGGTTTGGTGTGTGTGTTATTATTCATGTATTTGTTTTTTGTGTTGTTACTTTGCCCTGTGTGTTTTATTCCTGCTTTAAGTCTTGTGTTTGTTTTTTATTTTATTTTGTTTTTTAATGGCTTGTTGTATGATGTGATTTCTTGTTATATTTCATGATGTTATATTTCAAGTATTTCATGATGTTATATTTCAAGTATTTCATGATGTCATATTTCAAGTATTTCATGATGTTATATTTCAAGTATTTCATGATGTTATATTTCAAGTATTTCATAATGTTATATTTCAAGTATTTCATGATGTTATATTTCAAGTATTTCATAATGTTATATTTCAAGTACTGATATGCTTTGTTGTCGGTCCTTCAGGCCGGCGCTTCTGTATGTTTTGCTTTATACTGCTATACTGTTTTAAATTGTTGCTATGTTTTCTTGTTTTGCTTGCATTGCTTGCTTGTTTGTAATTATTTTCTGTTTTGTATCTAGATGTGTTTTTCTCCTGCATTTACTGTAACCTTCTCCAGTTTAGGTAATTGTTGCCCAGTCGGTCCTTCTGGCCAGCGGTTTCTTAGAGTTTATAAACCGCCGAACCAACTGAACTAATAATCAGCCTTGCCGGATTATATGGCTTATGAGTTTTTATAAGGCCACACATGTAAGGTAGAGAGGGGGATCGACTTGTTAGCCTTGATATCAACTCGCCTTTACGCACAGTTTTGAGAGTTTTGTTAAAATGTGCAATCACTTTTTCAGTAGGATATCTGTTAACCAATTGATAAGTATCCCTGTCTTCCAGGAGTAACTCCATTTTTCGGACATAGTCATCCTTATTCATAATAACTACTGCATTCGACTTATCAGCCTTGGTAATGTGTAATGAACTATCTTTTTTGAGATTTTTGAACGCTTGAACAAATCGACTTGGACAATTAGGAACAGAATTGTTAAGTAAAACGCCATACATCTTACCTTTGCACACATTAATATCTTCAACTGAGACTTCACTATACTTTTCGAGATTGCTGAAACCTTTGGCAATATCTACATAATTGATTGTTCCGTTAGATGTGGCAAAGCTCAGGCCATATCCTAATGCAGTAATCGTGTCATTATCAAGCTGTCTATCCGAGAGGTTTATAACAAAATCCCGGTTGGAGTGTTTATTCCAGTCACTTTGTTCAATAAGTCTCTTTAATTTGAAATCAAGTTTAGTACGCACCTTTCTGCAGGTAGACCTCAAAGTAGTATAACAGTAATCCATCATACAACGGTTCCACTCAGGCGGAATGGCTTGGAGAAAAGCGTACTTACATTTATCTACCACTTTAAAACATTCACGAACTTCTAATTTAAGTAAATCGATGTTTTTCATAAGCACTATGCGGGGTATCTCATCAAACGGCTGATCTGACAATTTAACAACGATGATGGGTAATAATGAACAGGGAAGCACTTGTTCACTGAGGCATTTTCCAAGAAAACGAAGGCGAAGTTTTAAGGAATGAGATTATCAGGAATATCCCTGATAATCTATAATTAGAAGGATTATCCCTGCTAATGTAGTTTGGTTTAGGTATGTTGATGATATTTTGTGCTTATGGCCGTGTGACCACGACCAAATAGTTTTTCTTAATGAACTTAATTCTTTGGTACCTTCAATGAAATTCACTTGTGAGAATGAGGAGAATGGTACTCTTCCGTTTTTGGACATTATGATTCATAGAGTAGCTAGAAAGTTCAAATTTAATGAATATAGGAAACCTACCAACGAGGGGTCATATGTTCATTTTTATTCGAATCATCATAGTAAAGTTAAACAGGCAGTATTTTCAGGAATGTTTCTACGAGCTTTGAGGGTATGCAGCCCTGAGTTTTTTGATGAAGAGATTGCTAAAATATATGAAATTGGGAAGAGTTTACAATATCCTAAGATATTTTTGGATTGCTCGTTTGGACAAGCCAAGCATACGTTTTATAATCACGTCCCAAAGCGAAACCAGAATTTAGTAACTCATTGGTGGTACCTTATGCGAGTGGACTTGAAAAACTGTCTCCGGTTTTTAAGAAACTTAATATCAATTTAGTGTTCACTAATAGTACGATCAAGTCCAATTTAATAAAAAAAAAACTCCCCTGGAAGAAGGAACACAAATGCAAACAAGCCTGAATGGTCCCCAGGACTATTTGCGACTGAAAACTCACACCCCAGAAGTAACTCGAACCCATACTGCCACGAGCGGATACTGTCAAGCGGATTAAGGCGTCCTGTAGATACCAGTTGCGTTGTTCCTGGCAGTATGGGTTCGAGTCACTTCTGGAGTGTGAGTTTTCAGTCGCATATAGTCCTGGGGACCATTCAGGCTTGTTCGCATTTGTGTTCCTCATGTGTGCCCCAAAGAATGAGGTGATTTCATAAAATGCTATGCCCAAGATTACCATCCGAGTGCCGGCGAGGAAGTGGTTCAAATAGCTTCAGCTATCACTTCCTTTTGTCTGGTCGTGATGGTCAAGCGGATTAAGGCGTCCTGTAGATACCAGTTGCGTTGCTCCTGGCAGTATGGATTCAAGTCACTTCTGGAGTGTGAGTTTTCAGTTGCTCCTGGCAGTATGGGTTCAAGTCACTTCTGGAGTGTGAGTTTTCAGTCATATATATATATATATATATATATATATATATATATATATATATATATATATATATATATATATATATATATATATATACATATATATATATATATATATATATATATATATATATATATATATATATATATATATATGTTGTACCTAGTAGCCAGAACTCACTTTTTGCCCTACTATGCAAGGCCCGATTTGCCTAATAAGCCAAGTTTTCATGAATTAATATATTCTCTCTAATTTTTTTCTTATGAATTGATAAAGCTACCCATTTCATTATGTATGAGGTCAATTTTTTTTATTGGAGTTAAAATTAACGTAGATATATGACCAAACCTAACCAACCCTACCTAACCTAACGTAACCTATCTTTATAGGTTAGGTTAGGTTAGGTTAGGTGGCCGAAAAAGTTAGGTTAGGTTAGGTAGTCGAAAAACAATTAATTCATGAAAACTTAGCTTATTAGGCAAATCGGGCCTTGCATATTAGGCAGAGAAGTGCGTTCTGGCTACTAGGTACGACATATATATATATATATATATATATATATATATATATATATATATATATATATATATATATATATATATATATATATATATATATATATATATATATATATATATATATATATATATATATATATATATTATATATATATATATATATTTGTATATGTCGTACCTAGTAGCCAGAACGCACTTCTCGGCCTACTATGCAAGGCCCGATTTGCCTAATAAGCCAAGTTTTCCTGAAATAATATATTTTCTCTAGTTTCTTTCCTATGAAATGATAAAGTTACCCATTTCATTATGTATGAGGTCAATTTTTTTTATTGGCGTTAAAATTAACGTAGATATATGACCGAACCTAACCAACCCTACCTAACCTAACCTATCTTTATAGGTTAGGTTTGGTTAGGTAGCCGAAAAAGTTAGGTTAGGTTAGGTTCGGTAGTCGAAAACCAATTAATTCATGAAAGCTTGGCTTATTAGGCAAATCGGGCCTTGCATAGTAGGCAGAGAAGTGCGTTCTGCACTTATATATATATATATATATATATATATATATATATATATATATATATATATATATATATATATATATATATATATATATATATATATATATATATAACTTTTTAACACTCAACCCACCAGGAGACTCGAACCCTGGTCCACAGAGTGGCAGGTACACACTGTATCCACTGCACCATACTTCAAAGCCATAAAGTGAGGTAGGAATTCCGGGGTATTTAACCCACAGAATTCTGCTCTCTCCCAGGCAATGAGATGATGAAGGACCTCTGGTGTTCTTTAATCAAGCCCTGTTATGTGGGAAAACTCGGTGTAAATGCTCAATGCACAGGGCTTATAAAGAAGTCCAAAGTCCCAGTAGATCGAAGATTCAGTAATGATCGGAGCACTCAAAATGCATTGTTTAGAAAGAAGGTCTGTGGGGCTTGATCCTAAAGTTAAAAAAAAAGATTTTATTAGGAAATGTATAATACACCCAATGAAGACTAGAGAGTACCTACTTATGTACAATCACAAAACACTATATGAACAGCAAAGTTATCAAGAAACTATTAAACAGGTTCCTGAAGTGCTACTCAGCCGGGTTGTGGTGTTTGTGTAGTTCTACGGACCGTGACAGGCAACAGCCTTCTGCGTTAAGTTATCTCAACACAAGCCATGCTTTAGGCTTGGGTTTTGGGAGTAGAACCACTCTTATAACCCACATCAGGTATATTCCAGGTATAAAGTGACAGATAATGAGAAGGAAGCAGACAAAATATCCACAGTGACGCAGATCCCAGGAGTAACCAAACATGGTATCCACAGTGATGCAGTTACCGTGAGTAACCAAACATGGTATCCACAGTGACGCAGTTACCGTGAGTAACCAAACATGGTATCCACAGTGACGCAGTTACCGCGAGTAACCAAATATGGCAGCCACAGTGACGCAGATCCCGGGAGTAACCAAATATGGCAGCCACAGTGACGCAGATCCCGGGAGTAACCAAATATGGCAGCCACAGTGACGCAGATCCCGGGAGTAACCAAATATGGCAGCCACAGTGACGCAGATCCCGGGAGTAACCAAACATGGCAGCCACAGTGACGCAGATCCCGGGAGTAACCAAATATGGCAGCCACAGTGACGCAGATCCCGGGAGTAACCAAACATGGCATCCACAGTGACGCAGATCCCGGGAGTAACCAAATATGGCAGCCACAGTGACGCAGATCCCGGGAGTAACCAAATATGGCAGCCACAGTGACGCAGATCCCGGGAGTAACCAAACATGGCAGCCACAGTGACGCAGATCCCGGGAGTAACCAAACATGGCAGCCACAGTGACGCAGATCCCGGGAGTAACCAAACATGGTATCCACAGTGACGCAGATCCCGGGAGTAACCAAACATGGTATCACAGTGACGCAGATCCCGGGAGTAACCAAACATGGTATCACAGTGACGCAGATCCCGGGAGTAACCAAACATGGCAGCCACAGTGACGCAGATCCCGGGAGTAACCAAACATGGCAGCCACAGTGACGCAGATCCCGGGAGTAACCAAACATGGTATCACAGTGACGCAGATCCCGGGAGTAACCAAACATGGTATCACAGTGACGCAGATCCCGGGAGTAACCAAACATGGCAGCCACAGTGACGCAGATCCCGGGAGTAACCAAACATGGCAGCCACAGTGACGCAGATCCCGGGAGTAACCAAACATGGCAGCCACAGTGACGCAGATCCCGGGAGTAACCAAACATGGCAGCCACAGTGACGCAGATCCCGGGAGTAACCAAACATGGTATCACAGTGACGCAGATCTTTTGGAGGAGCAGTCATAGAATCCCGTGATGCAGACGTCATGAGGAGCCCATTATTCTCCCCACAACCTTCTTCTTCTTTTCAAATGACATTCAGAAAATGTAACCACAGGAGCGGCGTGAGCTCGGTGGCATTTCCACCAGCGACGGGACCGTTGATTACCTCGGAACACCACACTAAGTTTCTCACTGAGAGTGACACAACCGTTTGTTTACTGTGATACAAGTAAACATTTCTGAGATAATTGTTTTTGACATTTTACTGCACTTTAAGACTTCTGTACAATACAATATATTTTCATCCTTGTTTCGCGAGACCAGAACTGGCAGAGAACTTGTACTTAAGGAGACAGAAACATTAGAAAGATCCCAGTTACTGTAACTATAATCTACATAAAAATATTAATAATTCTAATACTTCTATCTACAATATAAACAGGAATTGAAGTATAATATTAATAATAATACTTATGTTAATGATAGTAATTATAATAATGTAATAATCTTAATGATAATGTAAATCAATTCAATTGTTAAGAATACAAGTATAAATATTATATTAAATTTAATGTCAATATTATGAACAGTTTTATGAACAGCTCAGAATTTTTTCTAAAATGGTAGTAATACAAAAATGGGAAATTAAGAAAATAAAGAGATTGTAAAGCTGCCTTATATACCATTTTTAGGAAACATATCTGAATACCTTCGCAACACTAATTAGAAATTGAATTTGATTTCTAAAATACGATTAGGAGAAAAAGCCACAACAAGCTCAATAATAAAAGTAACAATAACAATGATTGATGGTGTTGTTAATACCGTTGATGTTGGAGTTAACATTAATAACAGTAGCAGTGGAGTTAACGAAGGTAATAGGGAGGAGGGATAGCAATGGTAGATAATAAGAGGTTGCTAATGGTAATAATAAGAACAATGTAGGTAATGGTGTTTATTTGATATATTGCAGGCGATGAGTCACAATAACGTGGCTGAAGTATGTTGACCAGACCACACACTAGAAATTGAAGGGACGACGACGTTTCGGTCCGTCCTGGACCATTCTCAAGTCGATTGTGACTTGATATATTGTAATGATTGCAATTCATCACATGTTGTAGATTCCGCACAAACCTGCCCACAACTCCTGGAAATGAGAATAAATGAGCATTCTTCTGAAACTTTGACTTCCCTTGGTGAATCCTCGGGAAGAATAAATGAGCATTCTTCTGAAACTTTGACTTCCCTTGGTGAATCCTCGGGAAGAATAAATGAGCATTCTTCTGAAACTTTGACTTCCCTTGGTGAATCCTCGGGAAGAATAAATGAGCATTCTTCTGAAACTTTGACTTCCCTTGGTGAATCCTCGGGAAGAATAAATGAGCATTCTTCTGAAACTTTGACTTCCCTTGGTGAATCCTCGGGAAGAATAAATGAGCATTCTTCTGAAACTTTGACTTCCCTTGGTGAATCCTCGGGAAGAATAAATGAGCATTCTTCTGAAACTTTGACTTCCCTTGGTGAATCCTCGGGAAGAATAATCACAACGACGCCTAATGATAGACGCCAAGTGTGGCGCTCTGCCAGATTTACTCTAACTCCAAGAAACTTGTTCAGAACATTTTATACAGCACCTTGAGAAAGCATGTAGGTTACAATTTGGTTGTTAATACACTTACACGTATATTGGGTCTTTCTTGACCTTCAATCAAGTACTAAGGCATAGTAGTAAGATTCTCAATATAAACAAATAAAACAAAAATAACCACAATAAAACGAAATCAATAATAATGATAATTATCATAACAAAACAGAACTAATATTATTAATAACATAAAAATAATACATTATCCAAATAAAAATGAATAAAACCAATTCAATAAAACTGTAAAATTAAATTGAGAAAAATGAACTAGATTCGTTAATAACAATGCATAATTTACAAAAAAATGCTTATTTTGAAACAGTAATAATAAGTACATCGATAAATACAGCGATAGCAGGAGACTTGACATCAGCGAGGCACTACACATCAAAAAGTCAACCCCAGCAATCAATAGTCAATTAATGCACAACTATATTCTACCCACTTCAAGTCCTAAAACCAACATACAAGCAGCAAGAGGAAGTATGGGCCAATAGACCTTCTGCAGTTACTTTCATTCTTATGTTTTCGTACCCAATTTATACCCATTGTTTCGTGTTCTGGCATATGATCTGTCACCTCATCCAAGTCTTTAGTACCATATCACCTCACCCAAAACTTTTGTACCATATCACCTCACCCAAAATGAGTATAAGTATGATGTATTTCGGGTGTAAACTAAGTATTTGAAAATGTAATAAGCATTACGAAATGCGTTCAGGCGTCAGACCAGAAATAATGAATGAATTTTGGAGAAATGTCAAGACACATAAGCCTGGAAACCCACTTCGGCAAATCATTAGCCAGATACCCACACCCCACGTACAGACTGGCGAAGCGACTCAACGGCTTGCTGACTCCTTATGTCCCTTGCACTTTCAGCCTGAAGTCTCCAAAGGAATTTGTTGACTTACTGCAGGGAACACGGGCCACACGGATAAGAGCCTCGTTGGACATAGAATCACTGTTTAACAACGTACCTGTGGATGAAACAATCGGGATGATAGCGGACAAAGTGTATCGTGATCCGGCCTGTACTCCTCTTGACATACCAGAAAACATTCTAGGGAAAATACTCCAAGCTTGTACTAAAGAGGCACTCTTCTTGAGCCCGGATGGGCACATGTATAAGCAAGTAGATGGGGTCGCCATGGGTTCTCCCCTAGGTGTCCTGTTAGCGAACTTCTACATGGGTACCATCGAACAAAAGGTCTTAGTCGAAATGAACTTGAAACCGGCCATATACTGCAGGTATGTTGACGACATTTTTACACAGGTACCTGATGTCAGACATCTGCAGGAGCAGAAGGAGGCATTTGAGCGGAATTCTGTGTTGCGTTTCACTTACGAGATGGAGAAGGATGGGAAGCTGCCCTTTCTAGATGTAACAGTCATGGAAAGGAGCGGAGGTTTCCACACTGCAGTCTACATTAAGGAAACAAACATAGGAATGTGCCTCAATGCCAACAGTGACCGCAAAGACAGGTACAAGAGGAGTGTCGTTAGCGCTTATGTCGACCATGCTCTCAGCCACAGCTCAGGATGGAAGCAAGTCGATGAAGAACTCTCTAGGGTAAGGCAGGTCCTAGTCAACAACGGCTTCTCCAATGGTTTCGTTGAAGACATCATAAGAAGGAAGGTGAAACGCCATGCAACCTCTGAAGAGACAACTAACATAACACCTGTACCCCCAATTAGACTATTTTACAGGAACTTCTTTTCCACAGCTCATAAAACGGAGGAAAGGGTCCTTAAAGATATTGTTATTAGAAACGTTATTCCTACAGACAAAAATCAGAAGATACAATTGACGATCTACTATAAAACCAAGAAAACGGCCAACCTACTCATGAGAAACTCTCCAGACACAAAGCAGAACGCTTTAAAAGAGACCAACGTCGTCTATGCCTTCAAATGCCCACTTGGGGACTGTAAGCCTCAAAGAATTCAGTATATAGGCAAGACAACAACATCTCTTTCCAGGCGATTAACGATGCATAAGCAACAGGGCTCCATTAAGGAACATATGATCTCTTCCCACAACCAGACCATCACCAGAGAAGTCTAAACAAAAAACAGGGAAAATCATCGATAGATACAGCGATAGCAGGCGGCTAGATATCTGCGAGGCACTACACATTAAGAAGTCAACACCAGCAATCAACAGCCAATTAATGCACAACTATATTCTACCCACTTCAAGACTCCGCACCAATAAAGAAGCATCAAGAAATATGGGCAAATAGGCCCTTTGCAGTTACTTCCATTCTTCCCTTTAACTTACAAAATATTATACCCATTGTTTCGTGTTCTGTCTTGTGTTGAAAGTTTGTTTTCACCTCATCCAAAACTGTTGTAACATATCACCTCACCCAAATACAGGTATAAAATCGAAGATGTTTAAGCTCTGTTCAGTTATAGTTGTGTGTGCATAAACTAAAGTCTTTGAAAATGTAATAAGTTTTACGAAACGCTCTCAAGTGTCGCGTCAGACTAGAAATAAAAATGAATTTTGGAGAATTGATTTTTCAGCTACCATCAACAGTGAAAAAAATATAAGACACATTGAGAAAATTCGTGTTAGAATTATTAATCTTACTTTTTCGGTCATATATATATATATATATATATATATATATATATATATATATATATATATATATATATATATATATATATATATATATATATATATATATTATATATAGGTTTGGTTAGGTAGCCCAAAAAGGTAGGTTAGGTTAGGTTAGGTAGGTTAGGTAGTCGAAAAACAATTAATTCATGAAAACTTGGCTTATTAGGCAAATCGGGCCTTGCATAGTAGGCTGAAAAGTGAGTTCTGGCTACTAGGTACGACATATATATATATATATATATATATATATATATATATATATATATATATATATATATATATATATATATATATATATATATATATATATATATGTCGTACTTAGTAGCCAGAACACACTTCTCAGCCTACTATTCAAAGCCCGATTTGCCTAATAAGCCAAGTTTTCATGAATTAATTGTTTTTCGAGTACCTAACCTACCTAACCTAACCTAACCTAACTTTTTCGGCTACCTAACCTAACCTAACCTATAAAGATAGGTTAGGTTAGGTTAGGTAGGGTTGGTTAGGTTCGGTCATATATCTACGTTAATTTTAACTCCAATAAAAAAAATTGACCTCATACATAATGAAATGGGTAGCTTTATCATTTCATAAGAAAAAAATTAGAGAAAATATATTAATTCAGGAAAACTTGGCTTATTAGGCAAATTTGGCCTTGCATAGTAGGCTGAGAAGTGCGTTCTGGCTACTAGGTACGACATATATATATATATATATATATATATATATATATGTCGTACCTAGTAGCCAGAACGCACTTCTCAGCCTACTATGCAAGGCCCGATTTGCCTAATAAGCCAAGTTTTCATGAATTAATGTTTTTTCGTCGACCTAACCTACCTAACCTAACCTAACCTAGCTTTTTTTGGCTACCTAACCTAACCTTACCTATATATATAGGTTAGGTTAGGTTAGGTAGGGTTGGTTAGGTTCGGTCATATATCTACGTTAATTTTAACTCCAATAAAAAAAAATTGACCTCATACATAGTGAAAAGGGTAGCTTTATCATTTCATAAGAAAAAAATTATAGTAAATATATTAATTCAGGAAAACTTGGCTTATTAGGCAAATCGGGCCTTGAATAGTAGGCTGAGAAGTGAGTTCTGGCTACTAGGTACGACATATATATATATATATATATATATATATATATATATATATATATATATATATATATATATATATATATATATATATATATATATATATAATGTCAGTCCACGGAGGAAAATGAAACAGGAATTTCCTTAAGTACTTTCGTATATTAAATACATCTTCCTTCTGAAGATGTATTTAATATACGAAAGTACTTAAGGAAATTCCTGTTTCATTTTCCTCCGTGGTCTGACATTGTCACATTCTTAATCACGTGTTTATTTTCGTGATATTCACACACACACACATAATATATATATATATATATATATATATATATATATATATATATATATATATATATATATATATATATATATATATATATATATATATATATACATATATATATATATATATATATATATATATATATATATAAGATGAATAGGAAAACCAGGGATATACTGAACATCTTGTTTCAGATTCTTTACTTTAAAATGCATAACGTTTCGAATACTTCTCGTATTCATCATCAGATCTAAAAGAAAAAACAGAAATCACAATCAAATAACTGGTAAACAAAGAACTCATACTGAATATAATTGCCTATCAAAGAAAGGAAAATGCTTAAAAAACAAAACACTTAAGCGCACTTAAAGTGATCAATACAAATAAAACTTATTAACTGTCACATATATTAAAGCTAATTTATAAATCCATTAAACTACAAGATGAATCTTATAACTTCTAAAACAAACCATTCTATTTAACTTATGTGAAGTGATCAGAAGTGAAATTTGATACGTAACACATAGATACTAAACACTATAACAAATATTTATATAATGACTACAAATCTACAAAAAATGTGTGTAAAATACAAACAGAATAAACGACAATTATAAAGTACTAACCAAAATCTTATAAAAAACTCAAATATTAAATAAAATTAAATACCAAAAAATGTATTATATATCCTAAATAAAAGATTATATTAATGTACAATGTCAAGACTTGAAATAAGTAAGAAAGGGCAAAGACATGGTAAACTAAACAAAATAATAATAAAATTAAACTACCAAAATGAACTATAAATCAAATTACAGGTCCTACTGTGCACTATACAGTGTACAATTGAACAGCTGAAAGGTTGCTATTTAACAGAGGCCGCAGCTCCTTTATATATAAGGATTCCATTACTCTCAAATCTGACTGGCTTTCATACAAGTGTCCAGAATTTTAAAATCAGATTCCAGCAGAGAATGATCAAACTCATAGCAATGGTTTCTAATCTCCGAAAATGCTGGTTTAGACAATGGTAATCCAGTCCTAAAAGATAATCCCCGGTGCTCAAGTATCCTAATCTTAAAGTTCCGAATGGAACTCCCGATATATCCAGCATTACAGCTGGATCAATTATACTTATATACGACATTTGAGCACAAGGGGGTAGGCACTTTATCTTTAAATTTAAAATAAGAGCCTATGGTATTTGTGTTGACAAAAATAAATCTAAAGTCTACTTGAGGATAACACTGCTGCAACAGTTTCCTCAAACGACTCCTTACAGAAAAACTAATAGTGCCATAAAATGGTAATTTAATATATTTAATATCCCTTTCTACTGTAGTAATCCTACACAATGGGTGAAACTTCTTATTTAAGAAATTCCTTATAAAGGTATAAACCATATGCAAACGATAACCATTATTTGAAAAAAATTTCACAAGAAAATTAATTTCCTGATCAAAGTTATTCCAATTTGAACATAAAACAAAGGCCCTATTCAGTAGAGTATTAATTGCATTTTTCTTAAAAATATCAGGAACAAAAGAATTAAAATTTAAACCTAAACCAGTAAAGGTTGGTTTCCTAAAAACATTAGTGTTGAACTCATTAAGGTTATTCACTTTTACATCAAGAAACGACAATGAATTATTAACTTCACACTCTGCAGTAAACCGAATATTACTATGTTGTGCATTAAGATACTCTCTAAATTTCTCAATATGACATTGGTCCTTAAATAACAAAAAGTGTCATCTACATATCTTCTGTACAAGACTGGTTTAAAGGCCGAAGGACAATTATCAAGCCAATTAATTTCGTGAAAACTCAAAAAAGCATTAGCCAGTGCAGGACCTAAAGGAGACCCCATTGCTACTCCATCAATTTGTTTATAATAAATATTATTAAACATAAAGATGGAGTCTTTAACTGCTATTTCTAACAGCCGTCTGAATATTTTACTACAAAATCCAGACACTAAGTTAGTGTCAGCAAATAATTGACTTACACAGATATCAATGGTTTCCAACAAAGGAATATTAGTAAAAAGTGATTCAACATCGAAACTGGCCATTATAGTTGGGAACTCAAAATTTAAAGAGGAAAGTTCTTTTACAAAATCCTGAGAATTTCTCACAGTAAATTCATTATGCGTTAATGGTTCTAATAATGGAACCAGAAATTTTGCCAGTTTGTAATTAAAAGTGCCAATCGCTGATAAAATAGGACGAATCGGTATACCTGTTTTATGAACTTTAGGTAACCCATATAAGATGCCTGGCATAGAGCCAGTTGCAAGTAATTTAGTATAATCAAAAAGAGAGTCTTTCAGACTTCTTAAAACTCTATTCAGTTTATCCTCACATTTCAAAATATACGAGAAAGGGTCTATATCAACCAACGTAAATTTAGAGGGGTCTTCTAACAACCTTTCAACCTTTTGCACATACTCTAACTTGTCCAAAACCACTATACCCCTACCTTTATCTGGTCTAGTAATACAAATACTCCTATCATTCTTTAAGCCATTAATACACTCCAATTTCCTTTTGTCAAAAGGAGGGAATGTAGATTTATATTTACCAAAGTCATTAAAGACTTCATGTGCTAAGGAGGAAACAGTACTGATGATATTGGTCCAACTATAATTTGTACCAGTCCTTAGGGTACAAGTTTTCAATGTGTTACATAACCGCTCAAAACCTAAAAAATGATTAACAAATTTAGGTTATTTACACGTCAACCCGAAGTCTAACCGCAGAGAGAGGAGTTCTTTCTCAATGGGAGACAGAATTCTCTTTGAAAAATTGAAAACCATCTTATCAGGGTCCACCGAATTAAATGAAGGCATACCCAAGTTACGCAATTTCTTCCCGTGAATAAGTCTACATTTTTCAACCCTTTTATAATTATAATTTTCATATTTACATTTTAAGGATGCAAAATCAACCCAGGAAAAAAAGATCTTGAATTTCTCCAAGTACACGTGCAATTCACTTTTCAACTTATTTACCCGCTTCTGCTTTTCAGAAATTTCAAAGTCCAACAATCTTAATAACCAAGAATTATATTCACTTGTTAACGCAAATTTGTCGGAAATACACTTTAAACCTGAGGAATGTTGGGACCAAACGATGCGCCTTACAGGTTTGTAGAAATTCCAAATCCAAGTGAGCCTTCTTAACTGCGAAATCCACTTTTTCTATTCTTCTGTATAACATAACTATAGGTCTTCCATATCGTTTTAATAAAATATTTATGATCGATGTTCCCTTCGGGAATCTTAATTTTAAGATGAATAGGAAAACCAGGGATATACTGAACATCTTGTATCAGATTCTTTACTTTAACGTTTCGAATACTTCTCGTATTCATCATCAGATCTAAAAGAAAAAACAGAAATCACAATCAAATAACTGGTAAACAAAGAACTCTTACTGAATATAATTGCCTATCAAAGAAAGGAAAATGCTTAAAAAACAAAACACTTAAGCGCACTTAAAGTGATCAATACAAATAAAACTTATTAACTGTCACATATATTAAAGCTAATTTAAAAATCCATTAAACTACAAGATGAATTTTATAACTACTAAAACAAACCATTCTATTAAACTTACGTGAAGTGATCAGAAGTGAAACTTGATACCTAACACATAGATACTAAACACTATAACAAATATTTATATAATGACTACAAATCTACAAAAAATGTATGTAAAATACAAACAGAATAAACGACAATTATAAAGTACTAACCAAAATCTTATAAAAAACTCAAAAATATTAAATAAAATTAAATACCAAAAAATGTATTATATATCCTAAATAAAAGATTATATTAATGTACAATGTCAAGTACGATTATATTAATGTACTAACCAAACCTTTTATATATATATATATATATATATATATATATATATATATATATATATATATATATATATATATATATATATATATATATATATATATATATATATATGTCGTACCTAATAGCCAGAACGCACTTCTATGCCTACTATTCAAGGCCCGATTTGCCTAATAAGCCAAGTTTTCATGAATTAGTATATTTTCTCTAATTTTTTTCTTATGAAATTATAAAGCTACCCATTTCATTACGTATGACGTCAATTTTTTTTTATTGGAGTTAAAATTAATGTAGATATATGACCGAACCTAACCAACCCTACCTAACCTAACCTAACCTATCTTTATCGGTTAGGTTAGGTTAGGTAGCCGAAAACGTTAGGTTAGGTTAGGTTAGGTAGGTTAGGTAGTCGAAAAACAATTAATTCATGAAAACTTGGCTTATTAGGCAAATCGGGCCTTGAATAGTAGGCATAGAAGTGCGTTCTGGCTACTAGGTACGACATATATATATATATATATATATATATATATATATATATATATATATATATATATATATATATATATATATATGTCGTACCTAGTAGCCAGAACTCACTTCTCAGCCTACTATTCAAGGCCCGATTTGCCTAATAAGCCAAGTTTTCCTGAATTAATATATTTACTATAATTTTTTTCTTATGAAATGATAAAGCTACCCATTTCATTATGTATGAGGTCAATTTTTTTTATTGGAGTTAAAATTAACGTAGATATATGACCGAACCTAACCAACCCTACCTAACCTAACCTAACCTATATTTATAGGTAAGGTTAGGTTAGGTAGCCAAAAAAATCTAGGTTAGGTTAGGTTAGGTAGGTTAGGTAGACGAAAAAACATTAATTCATGAAAACTTGGCTTATTAGGCAAATCGGGCCTTGAATAGTAGGCTGAGAAGTGCGTTCTGGCTATTAGGTACGACATATATATATATATATATATATATATATATATATATATATATATATATATGTCGTACCTAGTAGCCAGAACGCACTTCTCAGCCTACTATGCAAGGCCCAATTTGCCTAATAAGCCAAGTTTTCATGAATTATTTATTTTTCGACTACCTAACCTACCTAACATAACCTAACCTAACTTTTTCGGCTACATAACCCAACCTAACCTATAGAGATACATTAGGTTAGGTTAGGTAGGGTTGGTTAGGTTCGGTCATATATCTACGTTAATTTTAACTCCAATGAAAAAAAATTGACCTCATACATAATGAAATGGGTAGCTTTATCATTTCATAAGAAAAAATTTAGAGAAAATATATTAATTCAGGAAAACTTGGCTTATTAGGCAAATCGGGCCATGCATATTAGGCTGAGAAGTGAGTTCTGGCTACTAGGTACGACATATATATATATATATATATATATATATATATGTCGTACCTAGTAGCCAGAACGCACTTTTCAGCCTACTACGCATGGCCCGATTTGCCTAATAAACCAAGTTTTCATGAATTAATATATTTTCTCTAATTTTTTTCTTATGAAATGATAAAGCTACCCATTTCATTATGTATGAGGTCAATTTTTTTTTATTGGAGTTAAAATTAACGTAGATATATGACCGAACCTAACCAACCCTACCTAACCTAACCTAACCTATCTTTATAGGTTAGGTTAGGTTAGGTAGCCCAAAAAGGTAGGTTAGGTTAGGTTAGGTAGGTTAGGTTGTCGAAAAACAATTAATTCATGAAAACTTGGCTTATTAGGCAAATCGGGCCTTGCATAGTAGGCTGAGAAGTGAGTTCTGGCTACTAGGTACGACATATATATATATATATATATATATATATATATATATATATATATATATATGTCGTACCTAATAGCCAGAACGCACTTCTCAGCCTACTATGCAAGGCCCGATTTGCCTAATAAGCCAAGTTTTCCTGAATTTATATATTTTTTCTAATTTTTTTCTTATGAAATGATAAAGCTACCCATTTCATTATGTATGAGGTCAATTTTTTTTATTGGAGTTAAAATTAACGTAGATATATGACCGAACCTAACCAACCCTACCTAACCTAACCTAACCTATCTCTATAGGTTAGGTTAGGTTAGGTAGCAGAAAAAGTTAGGTTAGGTTAGGTTAGGTAGGTTAGGTAGTCGAAAAAACATTAATTCATGAAAACTTGGCTTATTAGGCAAATTGGGCCATGCATAGTTGGCTGAGAAGTGCGTTCTGGCTATTAGGTACGACATATATATATATATATATATATATATATATATATATATATATATATATATATATATATATATATATATATGTCGTACCTAGTAGCCAGAACTCACTTCTCAGCCTACTATTCAAGGCCCGATTTGCCTAATAAGCCAAGTTTTCCTGAATTAATATATTTACTATAATTTTTTTCTTATGAAATGATAAAGCAACCCTTTTCTCTATGTATGAGGTCAATTTTTTTTATTGGAGTTAAAATTAACGTAGATATATGACCGAACCTAACCAACCCTACCTAACCTAACCTAACCTATATTTATAGGTAAGGTTAGGTTAGGTAGCCAAAAAAAGCTAGGTTAGGTTAGGTTAGGTAGGTTAGGTAGACGAAAAAACATTAATTCATGAAAACTTGGCTTATTAGGCAAATCGGGCCTTGAATAGTAGGCTGAGAAGTGCGTTCTGGCTATTAGGTACGACATATATATATATATATATATATATATATATATATATATATATATATATATATATATATATATATATATGTCGTACCTAGTAGCCAGAACTCACTTTTTGGCCTACTATTCAAGGCCCGATTTGCCTAATAAGCCAAGTTTTCATGAATTAATTGTTTTTCGACTACCTAACCTACCTAACCTAACCTAACCTAACTTTTTCGGCTACCTAACCAAACCTAACCTATAAAGATAGGTTAGGTTAGGTTAGGTAGGGTTGGTTAGGTTCGGTCATATATCTACGTTAATTTTAACTCCAATAAAAAAAACTGACCTCATACATAATGAAATGGGTAGCTTTATCATTTCATAAGAAAAAAATTAGAAAAAATATATTAATTCAGGAAGACTTGGCTTATTAGGCAAATCGGGCCTTGAATAGTAGGCCAAAAAGTGAGTTCTGGCTACTAGGTACGACATATATATATATATGTCGTACCTAGTAGCCAGAACTCACTTCTCAGCCTACTATTCAAGGCCCGATTTGCCTAATAAGCCAAGTTTTCCTGAATTAATATATTTACTATAATTTTTTTCTTATGAAATGATAAAGCAACCCTTTTCTCTATGTATGAGGTCAATTTTTTTTATTGGAGTTAAAATTAACGTAGATATATGACCGAACCTAACCAACCCTACCTAACCTAACCTAACCTATATTTATAGGTAAGGTTAGGTTAGGTAGCCAAAAAAAGCTAGGTTAGGTTAGGTTAGGTAGGTTAGGTAGACGAAAAAACATTAATTCATGAAAACTTGGCTTATTAGGCAAATCGGGCCTTGAATAGTAGGCTGAGAAGTGCGTTCTGGCTATTAGGTACGACATATATATATATATATATATATATATATATATATATATATATATATATATATATATATATATATATATATATATATATATATATATATATATATATATATATATATATATATATATATATTAGTATATTTTGGTAGCAGTCTTTCCTGTAGACATATATTATTAAATATGACCGAAAAAGTAAGATTAATAATTCTAACACGAATTTTCTCAATCTTTCGTACATTACGCTTCACTGTTGGAGGTAAATCAAAAATCAATTCTCCAAAATTCATTTTTATTTCTAGTCTGACGCGACACGGGCGCGTTTCGTAAAACTTATTACATTTTCAAAGACTTTAGTTCACAAATACACAACTGAATCGTATCTCCGATTTTATATCTACATTTGAGTGAGGTGGGAGGGGTGATGTGGCATTAACACAAGACAGAACAAGAGGGGATATTAATAGGGTATTAAAAGTATCAACACAAGACAGAACACAAACAATGGGTATTGAATAGAAGTGTTTGTAGAAAGCCTATTGGTCCATATTTCTTGATGCTTCTATATTGGAGCGGAGTCTTGAGGTGGGTAGAATATAGTTGTGCAATAATTGGCTGTTGATTGCTGGTGTTGACTTCTTGATGTGTAGTGCCTCGCAAACGTCAAGCCGCCTGCTATCGCTGTATCTATCGATGATTTCTGTGTTGTTTACTAGGATTTCTCTGGCGATGGTTTGGTTGTGGGAAGAGATTATATGTTCCTTAATGGAGCCCTGTTGCTTATGCATCGTTAAACGCCTAGAAAGAGATGTTGTTGTCTTGCCTATATACTGGTTTTTTTTTGGAGCTTACAGTCCCCAAGTGGGCATTTGAAGGCATAGACGACGTTAGTCTCTTTTAAAGCGTTCTGTTTTGTGTCTGGAGAGTTTCTCATGAGAAGGCTGGCCGTTTTTCTGGTTTTATAGTAAATCGTCAGTTGTATCCTCTGATTTTTGTCTGTAGGGATAACGTTTCTATTAACAATATCTTTCAGGACCCTTTCCTCCGTTTTATGAGCTGTGGAAAAGAAGTTCCTGTAAAATAGTCTAATAGGGGGTATAGGTGTTGTGTTAGTTGTCTCTTCAGAGGTTGCATGGCTTTTCACTTTCCTTCTTATGATGTCTTCGATGAAACCATTGGAGAAGCCAATGAACTTGAAACCGGCCATATACTGCAGGTATGTTGACGACATTTTTACACAGGTACCTAATGTCAGACATCTGCAGGAGCTGAAGGAGGCATTTGAGCAGAGTTCCGTGCTGCGTTTCACTTACGAGATGGAAAAGGATGGGAAGCTGCCCTTTCTAGATGTAACAGTCATGGAAAAGGGCGGAGGTTTCCACACTGCAGTCTACACTAAGGAAACAAACATAGGAATGTGCCTAAATGCCAACAGCGACTGCCCTGACAGGTACAAGAGGAGTGTTGTTAACGCATATGTCGACCGTGCTCTCAGCCACAGCTCAGAATGGAAGCAAGTCGACGAAGAACTCTGTAGGGTAAGGCAGGTCCTAGTCAATAACGGCTTCTCCAATGGTTTCATCGAAGACATCATAAGAAGGAAAGTGAAAAGCCATGCAACCTCTGAAGAGACAACTAACACAACACCTATACCCCCTATTAGACTATTTTACAGGAACTTCTTTTCCACAGCTCATAAAACGGAGGAAAGGGTCCTGAAAGATATTGTTAATAGAAACGTTATCCCTACAGACAAAAATCAGAGGATATAACTGACGATTTACTATAAAACCAGAAAAACGGCCAGCCTTCTCATGAGAAACTCTCCAGACACAAAACAGAACGCTTTAAAAGAGACTAACGTCGTCTATGCCTTCAAATGCCCACTTGGGGACTGTAAGCTCCAAAAAAAACCAGTATATAGGCAAGACAACAACATCTCTTTCTAGGCGTTTAACGATGCATAAGCAACAGGGCTCCATTAAGGAACATATAATCTCTTCCCACAACCAAACCATCGCCAGAGAAATCCTAGTAAACAACACAGAAATCATCGATAGATACAGCGATAGCAGGCGGCTTGACGTTTGCGAGGCACTACACATCAAGAAGTCAACACCAGCAATCAACAGCCAATTATTGCACAACTATATTCTACCCACCTCAAGACTCCGCTCCAATATAGAAGCATCAAGAAATATGGACCAATAGGCTTTCTACAAACACTTCTATTCAATACCCATTGTTTGTGTTCTGTCTTGTGTTGATACTTTTAATACCCTATTAATATCCCCTCTTGTTCTGTCTTGTGTTAATGCCACATCACCCCTCCCACCTCACTCAAATGTAGATATAAAATCGGAGATACGATTCAGTTGTGTATTTGTGAACTAAAGTCTTTGAAAATGTAATAAGTTTTACGAAACGCGCCCGTGTCGCGTCAGACTAGAAATAAAAATGAATTTTGGAGAATTGATTTTTGATTTACCTCCAACAGTGAAGCGTAATGTACGAAAGATTGAGAAAATTCGTGTTAGAATTATTAATCTTACTTTTTCGGTCATATTTAATAATATATATATATATATGTATATATATATATATATATATATATATATATATATATATATATATATATATATATATAAATATATATATATATATATATATATATATATATATATATATATATATATATATATATATATATATATATATATATTATTAAATATGACCGAAAAAGTAAGATTAATAATTCTAACACGAATTTTCTCAATCTTTCGTACATTACGCTTCACTGTTGGAGGTAAATCAAAAATCACTTCTCCAAAATTCATTTTTATTTCTAGTCTGACGCGACACGGGCGCGTTTCGTAAAACTTATTACATTTTCAAAGACTTCACAAATACACAACTGATTAGAACGTATCTCTGATTTTATATCTACATTTGAGTGAGGTGGGAAGGGTGATGTGGCATTAACACAAGACAGAACAGGAGGGGATATTAATAGGGTATTAAAAGTATCAACACAAGACAGAACAGAAACAATGGGTATTGAATAGAAGTGTTTGTAGAAAGCCTATTGGTCCATATTTCTTGATGCTTCTATATTGGAGCGGAGTCTTGAGGTGGGTAGAATATAGTTGTGCAATAATTGGCTGTTGATTGCTGGTGTTGACTTCTTGATGTGTAGTGCCTCGCAAACGTCAAGCCGCCTGCTATCGCTGTATCTATCGATGATTTCTGTGTTGTTTACTAGGATTTCTCTGGCGATGGTTTGGTTATGGGAAGAGATTATATGTTCCTTAATGGAGCCCTGTTGCTTATGCATCGTTAAACGCCTAGAAAGAGATGTTGTTGTCTTGCCTATATACTGGGTTTTTTGGAGCTTACAGTCCCCAAGTAGGCATTTGAAGGCATAGACGACATTAGTCTCTTTTAAAGCGTTCTGTTTTGTGTCTGGAGAGTTTCTCATGAGTAGGCTGGCCGTTTTTCTGGTTTTATAGTAAATCGTCAGTTGTATCCTCTGATTTTTGTCTGTAGGGATAACGTTTCTATTAACAATATCTTTCAGGACCCTTTCCTCCGTTTTATGAGCTGTGCATGGAAAAGAAGTTCCTGTAAAATAGTCTAATAGGGGGTATAGGTGTTGTGTTAGTTGTCTCTTCAGAGGCAGTTGTCCTCTGAAGAGACAACTAACACAACACCTATACCCCCTATTAGACTATTTTACAGGAACTTCTTTTCCACAGCTCATAAAACGGAGGAAAGGGCCCTGAAAGATATTGTTAATAGAAACGTTATCCCTACAGACAAAAATCAGAGGATACAACTGACGATTTACTATAAAACCAGAAAAACGGCCAGCCTACTCATGAGAAACTCTCCAGACACAAAACAGAACGCTTTAAAAGAGACTAATGTCGTCTATGCCTTCAAATGCCCACTTGGGGACTGTAAGCTCCAAAAAACCCAGTATATAGGCAAGACAACAACATCTCTTTCTAGGCGTTTAACGATGCACAAGCAACAGGGCTCCATTAAGGAACATATAATCTCTTCCCATAACCAAACCATCGCCAGAGAAATCCTAGTAAACAACACAGAAATCATCGATAGATACAGCGATAGCAGGCGGCTTGACGTTTGCGAGGCACTACACATCAAGAAGTCAACACCAGCAATCAACAGCCAATTATTGCACAACTATATTCTACCCACCTCAAGACTCCGCTCCAATATAGAAGCATCAAGAAATATGGACCAATAGGCTTTCTACAAACACTTCTATTCAATACCCATTGTTTGTGTTCTGTCTTGTGTTGATACTTTTAATACCCTATTAATATGCCCTCCTGTTCTGTCTTGTGTTAATGCCACATCACCCTTCCCACCTCACTCAAATGTAGATATAAAATCAGAGATACGTTCTAATCAGTTGTGTATTTGTGAAGTCTTTGAAAATGTAATAAGTTTTACGAAACGCGCCCGTGTCGCGTCAGACTAGAAATAAAAATGAATTTTGGAGAAGTGATTTTTGATTTACCTCCAACAGTGAAGCGTAATGTACGAAAGATTGAGAAAATTCGTGTTAGAATTATTAATCTTACTTTTTCGGTCATATTTAATAATATATGTCTACAGGAAAGACTGCTACCAAAATATACTAATGTATATATATATATATATATATATATATATATATATATATATATATATATATATATATATATATATATATATATATATATATATATATATATATATATATATATATATATATATATATATATATGCGAACAAGCCTAAATGGTCTCCAGGCATATATGCCACTGAAAACTCACACCTCAGAAGTGACTCGAACCAATACTTCCAGGAGCACTGTGCATCTGGCTTACAGGACACATTAACCACTCGACCAACACGACCGGACAGAAGAGGATGGTAGCCGAGGCTATTTCCCCATCCCTCCGCCGGCACTCGGATGGTAATCTTGGGCATAGCATTTTATCAAATTACCTCATTCTTTGGGACACACGTGAGGAACACAAAAGCGAACAAGCCTGAATGGTCTCCAGGCATATATGCCACTGAAAACTCACACCCCAGAAATTCTGGGGTGTGAGTTTTCAGTGGCTACAGTTTGCAGACAATACATTCCCATAAATATAATAATCAGTGGTAATAATAATCAGTAATAATAATCGTTCGTAGGTTGGGTGCGTGCCCAAGATACAGTACGCTTTTCCCCTCTGAACCGCAACACTGAGGCGCTGGACTAGGAAACTGACCGCTCCTGTGTCACTAGTTTTCCTAATGAGGTCTTCACCCACCTCCTTTATGAACTTGAGTGCACATTTACCCCAGGCGCCCAGAGTCTCCGAGCCTATCAGCACGAACCTGTAACAACGTTCTAGGTTCCTGTACTTGTTAGTTTTCTGGGTCTCCCTGAAGGTGGCCGCCCCGCCTCCCTCAGCTGCGCTGTAAGGTAGATAGGTATCAGCCAATGTGGATGCACACGTGTAGTCCCACACGACCTGTTTACCTTCCCTCCACGGCTGCAGGGTGACTCCATCTGGGCGTTTGTGGCTGTTGTCAGGTCTGCACGATCCATTGGTGGTTCACGGTTCACTGGTGGTCCGCGGTTCACTGGTGGTCCGCGGTCCACTGGTGGTCCACGGTCCACTGGTGGTCCACAGTCCACTGGTGGTCTCCGGTCCACTGGTGGTCCAAGGTACACTGATGGTCCCCGGTCCACTGGTGGTCCACGGTCCACTGGTGGTCCCCGGTCCACTGGTGGTCTTAGGTCCACGGTCCACTAGTGATCCACGGTCCACTGGTGGTCTCCGGTCCACTGGTGGTCTCCGGTCCACTGGTGGTCCAAGGTCCACTGATGGTCCCCGGTCCACTGGTGGTCCACGGTCCACTAGTGGTCCACGGTCCACTGGTGGTCCACGGTCCACTGGTAGTCCCCGGTCCAATGGTGGTCCACGGTCCACTGGTGGTCCGCTGTCCACTGGTGGTCCACGGTCCACTGGTGGTCCCCGGTTCACTGGTGGTCCACGGTCCACTGATGGTCCCCGGTCCAGTGGTGGTCCACGGTTCACTGGTGGTCCCCGGTCCACTGGTGGTCCCCGGTCCACTGGTGGTACACGGTCCACTGGTGATCCACTGGTGGTCCGCGGTCCACTGGTGGTCCGCGGTCCACTATTGGTCCACTGGTGGTCCGCGGTCCACTGGTGGTCCACTGGTGGTCCACTGGTGGTCCACTGGTGGTCCACTGGTGGTCCACGGTCCACTAGTGATCCACGGTCCACTGGTGGTCCGCGGTCCACTGGTGGTCCACGGTCCACTGGTGGTCCGCGGTCCACTGGTGGTCCGCGGTCCACTATTGGTCCACTGGTGGTCCGCGGTCCACTGGTGGTCCCCGGTCCACTGGTGGTCCACGGTCCACTGGTGGTCCGCGGTCCACTGGTGGTCCGCGGTCCACTGGTGGTCCGCGGTCCACTGGTGGTCCGCGGTCCACTGGTGGTCCGCGGTCCACTATTGGTCCACTGGTGGTCCGCGGTCCACTGGTGGTCCGCGGTCCACTATTGGTCCACTGGTGGTCCGCGGTCCACTGGTGGTCCGCGGTCCACTATTGGTCCACTGGTGGTCCGCGGTCCACTGGTGGTCCGCGGTCCACTGGTGGTCCGCGGTCCACTGGTGGTCCGCGGTCCACTATTGGTCCACTGGTGGTCCGCGGTCCACTGGTGGTCCGCGGTCCACTATTGGTCCACTGGTGGTCCGCGGTCCACTGGTGGTCCGCGGTCCACTATTGGTCCACTGGTGGTCCGCGGTCCACTGGTGGTCCGCGGTCCACTATTGGTCCACTGGTGGTCCGCGGTCCACTGGTGGTCCGCGGTCCACTGGTGGTCCGCGGTCCACTGGTGGTCCGCGGTCCACTATTGGTCCACTGGTGGTCCGCGGTCCACTGGTGGTCCGCGGTCCACTATTGGTCCACTGGTGGTCCGCGGTCCACTGGTGGTCCGCGGTCCACTATTGGTCCACTGGTGGTCCGCGGTCCACTGGTGGTCCGCGGTCCACTATTGGTCCACTGGTGGTCCGCGGTCCACTGGTGGTCCGCGGTCCACTATTGGTCCACTGGTGGTCCGCGGTCCACTGGTGGTCCGCGGTCCACTATTGGTCCACTGGTGGTCCGCGGTCCACTGGTGGTCCGCGGTCCACTATTGGTCCACTGGTGGTCCGCGGTCCACTATTGGTCCACTGGTGGTCCGCGGTCCACTGGTGGTCCGCGGTCCACTATTGGTCCACTGGTGGTCCGCGGTCCACTGGTGGTCCGCGGTCCACTATTGGTCCACTGGTGGTCCGCGGTCCACTGGTGGTCCGCGGTCCACTATTGGTCCACTGGTGGTCCGCGGTCCACTATTGGTCCACTGGTGGTCCGCGGTCCACTGGTGGTCCGCGGTCCACTGGTGGTCCGCGGTCCACTGGTGGTCCGCGGTCCACTGGTGGTCCGCGGTCCACTGGTGGTCCACTGGTGGTCCACTGGTGGTCCACTGGTGGTCCACTGGTGGTCCGCGGTCCACTGGTGGTCCACTGGTGGTCCACTGGTGGTCCACTGGTGGTCCACTGGTGGTCCACTGGTGGTCCACTGGTGGTCCACTGGTGGTCCGCAGAAAAATCTAGACATTATTTTGCATATTTTATGTTTTATTAATAATTATACAAAAATAATATTTTAAGAAATTCTTATAATCTAAATTTTGCATTTTACTTGTGTATTGTATGTGACTGTGTACTGTATGTGACTGTGTACTGTATGTGACTGTGTACTGTGTGTGACTGTGTACTGTATGTGACTGTGTACTGTATGTGACTGTGTACTGTATGTGACTGTGTACTGTATGTGACTGTGTACTGTATGTGACTGTGTACTGTATGTGACTGTGTACTGTATGTGACTGTGTACTGTATGTGACTGTGTACTGTATGTGACTGTGTACTGTATGTGACTGTGTACTGTATGTGACTGTGTACTGTATGTGACTGTGTACTGTGTGTGACTGTGTACTGTATGTGACTGTGTACTGTATGTGACTGTGTACTGTACGTGACTGTGTACTGTATGTGACTGTGTACTGTGTGTGACTGTGTACTGTGTGTGACTGTGTACTGTGTGTGACTGTGTACTGTATGTGACTGTGTACTGTATGTGACTGTGTACTGTGTGTGACTGTGTACTGTATGTGACTGTGTACTGTGTGTGACTGTGTACTGTGTGTGACTGTGTACTGTGTGTGACTGTGTACTGTGTGTGACTGTGTACTGTGTGTGACTGTGTACTGTGTGTGACTGTGTACTGTGTGTGACTGTGTACTGTGTGTGACTGTGTACTGTGTGTGACTGTGTACTGTGTGTGACTGTGTACTGTGTGTGACTGTGTACTGTATGTGACTGTGTACTGTGTGTGACTGTGTACTGTATGTGACTGTGTACTGTGTGTGACTGTGTACTGTGTGTGACTGTGTACTGTGTGTGACTGTGTACTGTGTGTGACTGTGTACTGTGTGTGACTGTGTACTGTGTGTGACTGTGTACTGTATGTGACTGTGTACTGTATGTGACTGTGTACTGTGTGTGACTGTGTACTGTATGTGACTGTGTACTGTATGTGACTGTGTACTGTGTGTGACTGTGTACTGTATGTGACTGTGTACTGTATGTGACTGTGTACTGTATGTGACTGTGTACTGTATGTGACTGTGTACTGTATGTGACTGTGTACTGTATGTGACTGTGTACTGTGTGTGACTGTGTACTGTATGTGACTGTGTACTGTATGTGACTGTGTACTGTATGTGACTGTGTACTGTATGTGACTGTGTACTGTATGTGACTGTGTACTGTATGTGACTGTGTACTGTATGTGACTGTGTACTGTATGTGACTGTGTACTGTATGTGACTGTGTACTGTATGTGACTGTGTACTGTATGTGACTGTGTACTGTATGTGACTGTGTACTGTATGTGACTGTGTACTGTATGTGACTGTGTACTGTGTGTGACTGTGTACTGTATGTGACTGTGTACTGTATGTGACTGTGTACTGTATGTGACTGTGTACTGTATGTGACTGTGTACTGTATGTGACTGTGTACTGTATGTGACTGTGTACTGTATGTGACTGTGTACTGTATGTGACTGTGTACTGTGTGTGACTGTGTACTGTATGTGACTGTGTACTGTATGTGACTGTGTACTGTATGTGACTGTGTACTGTATGTGACTGTGTACTGTATGTGACTGTGTACTGTGTATGACTGTGTACTGTATGTGACTGTGTACTGTATGTGACTGTGTACTGTATGTGACTGTGTACTGTATGTGACTGTGTACTGTATGTGACTGTGTACTGTATGTGACTGTGTACTGTATGTGACTGTGTACTGTATGTGACTGTGTACTGTGATGTGACTGTGTACTGTATGTGACTGTGTACTGTATGTGACTGTGTACTGTATGTGACTGTGTACTGTATGTGACTGTGTACTGTATGTGACTGTTGTACTGTGTGTGACTGTGTACTGTGTGTGACTGTGTACTGTATGTGACTGTGTACTGTATGTGACTGTGTACTGTATGTGACTGTGTACTGTATGTGACTGTGTACTGTATGTGACTGTGTACTGTATGTGACTGTGTACTGTGTGTGACTGTGTACTGTATGTGACTGTGTACTGTATGTGACTGTTGTACTGTATGGACTGTGTACTGTATGTGACTGTGTACTGTATGTGACTGTGTACTGTATGTGACTGTGTACTGTATGTGACTGTGTACTGTATGTGACTGTGTACTGTATGTGACTGTGTACTGTATGTGACTGTGTACTGTATGTGACTGTGTACTGTATGTGACTGTGTACTGTATGTGACTGTGTACTGTATGTGACTGTGTACTGTATGTGACTGTGTACTGTATGTGACTGTGTACTGTATGTGACTGTGTACTGTATGTGACTGTGTACTGTATGTGACTGTGTACTGTATGTGACTGTGTACTGTATGTGACTGTGTACTGTATGTGACTGTGTACTGTATGTGACTGTGTACTGTATGTGACTGTGTACTGTATGTGACTGTGTACTGTATGTGACTGTGTACTGTATGTGACTGTGTACTGTATGTGACTGTGTACTGTATGTGACTGTGTACTGTATGTGACTGTGTACTGTATGTGACTGTGTACTGTATGTGACTGTGTACTGTATGTGACTGTGTACTGTATGTGACTGTGTACTGTATGTGACTGTGTACTGTATGTGACTGTGTACTGTATGTGACTGTGTACTGTATGTGACTGTGTACTGTATGTGACTGTGTACTGTATGTGACTGTGTACTGTGTGACTGTGTACTGTATGTGACTGTGTACTGTATGTGACTGTGTACTGTATGTGACTGTGTACTGTATGTGACTGTGTACTGTATGTGACTGTGTACTGTATGTGACTGTGTACTGTATGTGACTGTGTACTGTATGTGACTGTGTACTGTATGTGACTGTGTACTGTATGTGACTGTGTACTGTATGTGACTGTGTACTGTATGTGACTGTGTACTGTATGTGACTGTGTACTGTATGTGACTGTGTACTGTATGTGACTGTGTACTGTATGTGACTGTGTACTGTATGTGACTGTGTACTGTATGTGACTGTGTACTGTATGTGACTGTGTACTGTATGTGACTGTGTACTGTATGTGACTGTGTACTGTATGTGACTGTGTACTGTATGTGACTGTGTACTGTATGTGACTGTGTACTGTATGTGACTGTGTACTGTATGTGACTGTGTACTGTATGTGACTGTGTACTGTATGTGACTGTGTACTGTATGTGACTGTGTACTGTATGTGACTGTGTACTGTATGTGACTGTGTACTGTATGTGACTGTGTACTGTATGTGACTGTGTACTGTATGTGACTGTGTACTGTATGTGACTGTGTACTGTATGTGACTGTGTACTGTATGTGACTGTGTACTGTATGTGACTGTGTACTGTATGTGACTGTGTACTGTATGTGACTGTGTACTGTATGTGACTGTGTACTGTATGTGACTGTGTACTGTATGTGACTGTGTACTGTATGTGACTGTGTACTGTATGTGACTGTGTACTGTATGTGACTGTGTACTGTATGTGACTGTGTACTGTATGTGACTGTGTACTGTATGTGACTGTGTACTGTATGTGACTGTGTACTGTGTGTGACTGTGTACTGTATGTGACTGTGTACTGTATGTGACTGTGTACTGTATGTGACTGTGTACTGTATGTGACTGTGTACTGTATGTGACTGTGTACTGTATGTGACTGTGTACTGTATGTGACTGTGTACTGTATGTGACTGTGTACTGTATGTGACTGTGTACTGTATGTGACTGTGTACTGTATGTGACTGTGTACTGTATGTGACTGTGTACTGTATGTGACTGTGTACTGTATGTGACTGTGTACTGTATGTGACTGTGTACTGTATGTGACTGTGTACTGTATGTGACTGTGTACTGTATGTGACTGTGTACTGTATGTGACTGTGTACTGTATGTGACTGTGTACTGTATGTGACTGTGTACTGTATGTGACTGTGTACTGTATGTGACTGTGTACTGTATGTGACTGTGTACTGTATGTGACTGTGTACTGTATGTGACTGTGTACTGTATGTGACTGTGTACTGTATGTGACTGTGTACTGTATGTGACTGTGTACTGTATGTGACTGTGTACTGTATGTGACTGTGTACTGTATGTGACTGTGTACTGTATGTGACTGTGTACTGTATGTGACTGTGTACTGTATGTGACTGTGTACTGTATGTGACTGTGTACTGTATGTGACTGTGTACTGTATGTGACTGTGTACTGTATGTGACTGTGTACTGTATGTGACTGTGTACTGTATGTGACTGTGTACTGTGTGTGACTGTACTGTGTGTGACTGTGTACTGTATGTGACTGTGTACTGTGTGTGACTGTGTACTGTATGTGACTGTGTACTGTATGTGACTGTGTACTGTATGTGACTGTGTACTGTATGTGACTGTGTACTGTATGTGACTGTGTACTGTGTGTGACTGTGTACTGTATGTGACTGTGTACTGTATGTGACTGTGTACTGTATGTGACTGTGTACTGTGTGTGACTGTGTACTGTGTGTGACTGTGTACTGTATGTGACTGTGTACTGTATGTGACTGTGTACTGTATGTGACTGTGTACTGTATGTGACTGTGTACTGTATGTGACTGTGTACTGTATGTGACTGTGTACTGTGTGTGACTGTGTACTGTATGTGACTGTGTACTGTATGTGACTGTGTACTGTATGTGACTGTGTACTGTATGTGACTGTGTACTGTATGTAACTGTGTACTGTATGTGACTGTGTACTGTATGTAACTGTGTATTGTATGTGACTGTGTACTGTATGTGACTGTGTATTGTATGTAACTGTGTACTGTATGTGACTGTGTACTGTATGTGACTGTGTACTGTATGTGACTGTGTACTGTATGTGACTGTGTACTGTATGTGACTGTGTACTGTATGTGACTGTGTACTGTATGTGACTGTGTACTGTATGTGACTGTGTACTGTATGTGACTGTGTACTGTATGTGACTGTGTACTGTATGTGACTGTGTACTGTATGTGACTGTGTACTGTATGTGACTGTGTACTGTATGTGACTGTGTACTGTATGTGACTGTGTACTGTATGTGACTGTGTACTGTATGTGACTGTGTACTGTATGTGACTGTGTACTGTATGTGACTGTGTACTGTATGTGACTGTGTACTGTATGTGACTGTGTACTGTATGTGACTGTGTACTGTATGTGACTGTGTACTGTATGTGACTGTGTACTGTATGTGACTGTGTACTGTATGTGACTGTGTACTGTATGTGACTGTGTACTGTATGTGACTGTGTACTGTATGTGACTGTGTACTGTATGTGACTGTGTACTGTATGTGACTGTGTACTGTATGTGACTGTGTACTGTATGTGACTGTGTACTGTATGTGACTGTGTACTGTATGTGACTGTGTACTGTATGTGACTGGTACTGTATGTGACTGTGTACTGTATGTGACTGTGTACTGTATGTGACTGTGTACTGTATGTGAACTGTGTACTGTATGTGACTGTGTACTGTATGTGACTGTGTACTGTATGTGACTGTGTACTGTATGTGACTGTGTACTGTATGTGACTGTGTACTGTATGTACTTGACTGTAGTACCGTGTATTGTGACTGTGTACTGTATGTGACTGTGTACTGTATGTGACTGTGTACTGTATGTGACTGTGTACTGTATGTGACTGTGTACTGTATGTGACTGTGTACTGTATGTGACTGTGTACTGTATGTGACTGTGTACTGTATGTGACTGTGTACTGTATGTGACTGTGTACTGTAATGTGACTGTGTACTGTATGTGACTGTGTACTTGTATGTGACTGTGTACTGTATGTGACTGTGTACTGTATGTGACTGTGTACTGTATGTGACTGTGTACTGTATGTACTGTGTACTGTATGTGACTGTGTACTGTATGTGACTGTGTACTGGATGGTCATGTTTACTGTGTACTGTATGTGACTGTGTACTGTATGTAACTGTGTACTGTATGTAACTGTGTACTGTATGTGACTGTGTACTGTATGTAACTGTGTACTGTATGTGACTGTGTACTGTATGTGACTGTGTACTGTATGTAACTGTGTACTGTATGTGACTGTGTACTGTATGTGACTGTGTACTGTATGTGACTGTGTACTGTATGTAACTGTGTACTGTATGTAACTGTGTACTGTATGTGACTGTGTACTGTATGTAACTGTGTACTGTATGTGACTGTGTACTGTATGTGACTGTGTACTGTATGTGACTGTGTACTGTATGTGACTGTGTACTGTATGTGACTGTGTACTGTATGTGACTGTGTACTGTATGTGACTGTGTACTGTATGTGACTGTGTACTGTATGTGACTGTGTACTGTATGTGACTGTGTACTGTATGTGACTGTGTACTGTATGTGACTGTGTACTGTATGTGACTGTGTACTGTATGTGACTGTGTACTGTATGTAACTGTGTACTGTATGTGACTGTGTACTGTATGTGACTGTGTACTGTATGTGACTGTGTACTGTATGTGACTGTGTACTGTATGTGACTGTGTACTGTATGTGACTGTGTACTGTATGTGACTGTGTACTGTATGTGACTGTGTACTGTATGTGACTGTGTACTGTATGTGACTGTGTACTGTATGTGACTGTGTACTGTATGTGACTGTGTACTGTATGTGACTGTGTACTGTATGTGACTGTGTACTGTATGTGACTGTGTACTGTATGTGACTGTGTATTGTATGTGACTGTGTATTGTATGTGACTGTGTACTGTATGTGACGGTGTACTGTATGTGACTGTGTATTGTATGTGACTGTGTATTGTATGTGACTGTGTATTGTATGTCACTGTGTACTGTATGTGACTGTGTATTGTATGTGACTGTGTATTGTATGTGACTGTGTACTGTATGTGACTGTGTATTGTATGTGACTGTGTACTGTATGTGACTGTGTACTGTATGTGACTGTGTACTGTATGTGACTGTGTATTGTATGTGACTGTGTATTGTATGTGACTGTGTATTGTATGTGACTGTGTATTGTATGTCACTGTGTACTGTATGTCACTGTGTACTGTATGTGACTGTGTACTGTATGTAACTGTGTACTGTATGTGACTGTGTATTGTATGTGACTGTGTACTGTATGTGACTGTGTACTGTATGTGACTGTGTACTGTATGTAACTGTGTATTGTATGTGACTGTGTACTGTATGTGACTGTGTACTGTATGTAACTGTGTACTGTATGTGACTGTGTACTGTATGTGACTGTGTACTGTATGTGACTGTGTACTGTATGTGACTGTGTACTGTATGTGACTGTGTACTGTATGTAACTGTGTACTGTATGTAACTGTGTACTGTATGTAACTGTGTACTGTATGTCACTGTGTACTGTATGTCACTGTGTACTGTATGTGACTGTGTACTGTATGTAACTGTGTACTGTATGTGACTGTGTACTGTATGTGACTGTGTACTGTATGTAACTGTGTATTGTATGTGACTGTGTACTGTATGTCACTGTGTACTGTATGTGACTGTGTACTGTATGTCACTGTGTACTGTATGTGACTGTGTACTGTATGTAACTGTGTACTGTATGTCACTGTGTACTGTATGTGACTGTGTACTGTATGTAACTGTGTACTGTATGTAACTGTGTACTGTATGTCACTGTGTACTGTATGTCACTGTGTACTGTATGTGACTGTGTATTGTATGTAACTGTGTACTGTATGTAACTGTGTATTGTATGTAACTGTGTACTGTATGTAACTGTGTACTGTATGTAACTGTGTACTGTATGTGACTGTGTACTGTATGTGACTGTGTACTGTATGTAACTGTGTATTGTATGTAACTGTGTACTGTATGTAACTGTGTACTGTATGTAACTGTGTATTGTATGTAACTGTGTACTGTATGTAATTGTGTACTGTATGTAACTGTGTACTGTATGTGACTGTGTACTGTATGTGACTGTGTACTGTATGTAACTGTGTATTGTTTGTAACTGTGTACTGTATGTAACTGTGTACTGTATGTAACTGTGTATTGTATGTAACTGTGTACTGTATGTGACTGTGTATTGTATGTAACTGTGTACTGTATGTGACTGTGTACTGTATGTAACTGTGTACTGTATGTAACTGTGTACTGTATGTAACTGTGTACTGTATGTGACTGTGTACTGTATGTGACTGTGTACTGTATGTAACTGTGTACTGTATGTGACTGTGTATTGTATGTAACTGTGTACTGTATGTGACTGTGTACTGTATGTAACTGTGTATTGTATGTGACTGTGTACTGTATGTGACTGTGTACTGTATGTGACTGTGTACTGTATGTGACTGTGTACTGTATGTGACTGTGTACTGTATGTGACTGTGTACTGTATGTGACTGTGTACTGTATGTGACTGTGTACTGTATGTAACTGTGTATTGTATGTGACTGTGTACTGTATGTGACTGTGTACTGTATGTGACTGTGTACTGTATGTGACTGTGTACTGTATGTGACTGTGTACTGTATGTCACTGTGTACTGTATGTGACTGTGTACTGTATGTGACTGTGTACTGTATGTGACTGTGTACTGTATGTGACTGTGTACTGTATGTGACTGTGTACTGTATGTGACTGTGTACTGTATGTGACTGTGTACTGTATGTGACTGTGTACTGTATGTGACTGTGTACTGTATGTGACTGTGTACTGTATGTAACTGTGTACTGTATGTGACTGTGTACTGTATGTGACTGTGTACTGTATGTGACTGTGTACTGTATGTGACTGTGTACTGTATGTCACTGTGTACTGTATGTGACTGTGTACTGTATGTGACTGTGTACTGTATGTGACTGTGTACTGTATGTCACTGTGTACTGTATGTAACTGTGTATTGTATGTGACTGTGTACTGTATGTGACTGTGTACTGTATGTGACTGTGTACTGTATGTCACTGTGTACTGTATGTGACTGTGTACTGTATGTGACTGTGTACTGTATGTCACTGTGTACTGTATGTCACTGTGTACTGTATGTGACTGTGTACTGTATGTAACTGTGTACTGTATGTAACTGTGTACTGTATGTGACTGTGTACTGTATGTGACTGTGTACTGTATGTGACTGTGTATTGTATGTGACTGTGTACTGTATGTGACTGTGTACTGTATGTAACTGTGTATTGTATGTGACTGTGTACTGTATGTGACTGTGTACTGTATGTGACTGTGTACTGTATGTAACTGTGTATTGTATGTGACTGTGTACTGTATGTGACTGTGTACTGTATGTGACTGTGTACTGTATGTGACTGTGTACTGTATGTGACTGTGTACTGTATGTGACTGTGTACTGTATGTGACTGTGTACTGTATGTGACTGTGTACTGTATGTAACTGTGTATTGTATGTGACTGTGTACTGTATGTGACTGTGTACTGTATGTGACTGTGTACTGTATGTGACTGTGTACTGTATGTGACTGTGTACTGTATGTCACTGTGTACTGTATGTGACTGTGTACTGTATGTGACTGTGTACTGTATGTGACTGTGTACTGTATGTGACTGTGTACTGTATGTGACTGTGTACTGTATGTGACTGTGTACTGTATGTGACTGTGTACTGTATGTGACTGTGTACTGTATGTGACTGTGTACTGTATGTGACTGTGTACTGTATGTAACTGTGTACTGTATGTGACTGTGTACTGTATGTGACTGTGTACTGTATGTGACTGTGTACTGTATGTGACTGTGTACTGTATGTCACTGTGTACTGTATGTGACTGTGTACTGTATGTGACTGTGTACTGTATGTGACTGTGTACTGTATGTCACTGTGTACTGTATGTAACTGTGTATTGTATGTGACTGTGTACTGTATGTGACTGTGTACTGTATGTGACTGTGTACTGTATGTCACTGTGTACTGTATGTGACTGTGTACTGTATGTGACTGTGTACTGTATGTCACTGTGTACTGTATGTCACTGTGTACTGTATGTGACTGTGTACTGTATGTAACTGTGTACTGTATGTAACTGTGTACTGTATGTGACTGTGTACTGTATGTGACTGTGTACTGTATGTGACTGTGTATTGTATGTGACTGTGTACTGTATGTGACTGTGTACTGTATGTAACTGTGTATTGTATGTGACTGTGTACTGTATGTGACTGTGTACTGTATGTCACTGTGTACTGTATGTGACTGTGTACTGTATGTGACTGTGTACTGTATGTGACTGTGTACTGTATGTCACTGTGTACTGTATGTAACTGTGTATTGTATGTGACTGTGTACTGTATGTGACTGTGTACTGTATGTGACTGTGTACTGTATGTCACTGTGTACTGTATGTGACTGTGTACTGTATGTGACTGTGTACTGTATGTCACTGTGTACTGTATGTCACTGTGTACTGTATGTGACTGTGTACTGTATGTAACTGTGTACTGTATGTAACTGTGTACTGTATGTGACTGTGTACTGTATGTGACTGTGTACTGTATGTGACTGTGTATTGTATGTGACTGTGTACTGTATGTGACTGTGTACTGTATGTAACTGTGTATTGTATGTGACTGTGTACTGTATGTGACTGTGTACTGTATGTGACTGTGTACTGTATGTAACTGTGTACTGTATGTAACTGTGTACTGTATGTGACTGTGTACTGTATGTGACTGTGTACTGTATGTAACTGTGTACTGTATGTGACTGTGTACTGTATGTAACTGTGTACTGTATGTGACTGTGTACTGTATGTGACTGTGTACTGTATGTGACTGTGTACTGTATGTGACTGTGTACTGTATGTAACTGTGTACTGTATGTAACTGTGTACTGTATGTAACTGTGTACTGTATGTAACTGTGTACTGTATGTGACTGTGTACTGTATGTAACTGTGCACTGTATGTGACTGTGTACTGTATGTGACTGTGTATTGTATGTAACTGTGTACTGTATGTAACTGTGTACTGTATGTGACTGTGTACTGTATGTAACTGTGTATTGTATGTAACTGTGTACTGTATGTAACTGTGTACTGTATGTGACTGTGTACTGTATGTAACTGTGTATTGTATGTAACTGTGTATTGTATGTAACTGTGTATTGTATGTGACTGTGTACTGTATGTAACTGTGTACTGTATGTAACTGTGTACTGTATGTGACTGTGTACTGTATGTAACTGTGTACTGTATGTAACTGTGTATTGTATGTAACTGTGTATTGTATGTAACTGTGTACTGTATGTAACTGTGTATTGTATGTGACTGTGTACTGTATGTAACTGTGTACTGTATGTAACTGTGTACTGTATGTGACTGTGTACTGTATGTAACTGTGTACTGTATGTAACTGTGTATTGTATGTAACTGTGTATTGTATGTAACTGTGTACTGTATGTAACTGTGTATTGTATGTAACTGTGTATTGTATGTAACTGTGTACTGTATGTCACTGTGTACTGTATGTAACTGTGTATTGTATGTAACTGTGTATTGTATGTAACTGTGTATTGTATGTAACTGTGTATTGTATGTAACTGTGTATTGTATGTAACTGTGTATTGTATGTAACTGTGTACTGTATGTCACTGTGTACTGTATGTAACTGTGTATTGTATGTAACTGTGTATTGTATGTAACTGTGTATTGTATGTAACTGTGTATTGTATGTAACTGTGTATTGTATGTAACTGTGTACTGTATGTCACTGTGTACTGTATGTCACTGTGTATTGTATGTAACTGTGTATTGTATGTAACTGTGTATTGTATGTAACTGTGTACTGTATGTAACTGTGTATTGTATGTAACTGTGTACTGTATGTAACTGTGTATTGTATGTAACTGTGTACTGTATGTAACTGTGTATTGTATGTAACTGTGTACTGTATGTAACTGTGTATTGTATGTAACTGTGTACTGTATGTAACTGTGTACTGTATGTAACTGTGTATTGTATGTAACTGTGTACTGTATGTAACTGTGTATTGTATGTAACTGTGTACTGTATGTAACTGTGTATTGTATGTAACTGTGTACTGTATGTCACTGTGTACTGTATGTAACTGTGTACTGTATGTAACTGTGTACTGTATGTAACTGTGTACTGTATGTAACTGTGTACTGTATGTAACTGTGTACTGTATGTGACTGTGTACTGTATGTAACTGTGTACTGTATGTAACTGTGTACTGTATGTAACTGTGTACTGTATGTAACTGTGTATTGTATGTAAATGTGTATTGTATGTAACTGTGTACTGTATGTAACTGTGTACTGTATGTAACTGTGTACTGTATGTGACTGTGTACTGTATGTAACTGTGTACTGTATGTAACTGTGTACTGTATGTAACTGTGTACTGTATGTAACTGTGTACTGTATGTAACTGTGTACTGTATGTAACTGTGTACTGTATGTAACTGTGTACTGTATGTAACTGTGTACTGTATGTAACTGTGTACTGTATGTGACTGTGTACTGTATGTGACTGTGTACTGTATGTAACTGTGTACTGTATGTAACTGTGTACTGTATGTAACTGTGTACTGTATGTGACTGTGTACTGTATGTAACTGTGTACTGTATGTAACTGTGTACTGTATGTAACTGTGTACTGTATGTAACTGTGTACTGTATGTAACTGTGTACTGTATGTAACTGTGTACTGTATGTAACTGTGTACTGTATGTAACTGTGTACTGTATGCAACTGTGTACTGTATGTAACTGTGTACTGTATGTAACTGTGTACTGTATGTCACTGTGTACTGTATATAACTGTGTACTGTATGTAACTGTGTACTGTATGTAACTGTGTACTGTATGTAACTGTGTACTGTATGTAACTGTGTACTGTATGTAACTGTGTACTGTATGTAACTGTGTACTGTATGTAACTGTGTACTGTATGTAACTGTGTACTGTATGTAACTGTGTACTGTATGTAACTGTGTACTGTATGTAACTGTGTACTGTATGTAACTTTTTTTTAATAACTATCATTCCTTGTTTGGCTTCAGATTGGAATGCAGTAAACCCATAATGAGTTATTAGAAGCAAAAGAATATTTTGCATTTCTTTAGTACTACAGAAGATAACATAACAAATGATAATAGTAACAATAGTAATATGTGTACTTGACTTAACAACGGGGAGCTGATCAATGGTTCAGAGCCGCCACAGTCCTCGGCACGCACCATTAGCAACAACAAGCCGCCACAGTCCTCGGCACACACCATTAGCAACAACAAGCCGCCACAGTCCTCGGAACACACACCATTAGCAACAAGCCGCCACAGTCCTCGGCACACACCATTAGCAACAACAAGCCGCCACAGTCCTCGGCACACACACCATTAGCAACAACAAGCCGCCACAGTCCTCGGCACACACACCATTAGCAACAACAAGCCGCCACAGTCCTCGGCACACACACCATTAGCAACAACAAGCCGCCACAGTCCTCGGCACACACACCATTAGCAACAACAAGCCGCCACAGTCCTCGGCACACACACCATTAGCAACAACATTCACACTGGAGGCGGAGAGAAGAAAAAACTCAAAAGTATCAAGAAATAGGATTTGAACTACTTCAAATTTGGACATATTCAAGAACCTTGTAGTGAGGTACTTCACCGGCCGTATTGTGTGGTGTGGGTGGAGGCCCTCTTCCTGTTTATGTCACTGGCTACATAAACAACTTTTTTTAATAGAATATGATGTCAAACAATAAATATAGAGAAAAAATAGAAGGTTGCAAATATATTAATTTTCACTGCAGTGAAGATTCTTCAGGAACAGTCAAGACTTCTTGAAGACTCACCTTCAGGAACAGTCAAGACTGCTTGAAGACTCGCCTTCAGGAACAGTCAAGACTTCTTGAAGACTCGCCTTCAGGAACAGTCAAGACTTCTTGAAGACTCGCCTTCAGGAACAGTCAAGACTGCTTGAAGACTCGCCTTCAGGAACAGTCAAGACTGCTTGAAGACTCGCCTTCAGGAACAGTCAAGACTGCTCGAAGACTTGCCTTCAGGAACAGTCAAGACTGCTTGAAGACTCCCCTTCAGGAACAGTCAAGACTGCTTGAAGACTCGCCTTCAGGAACAGTCAAGACTGCTTGAAGACTCGCCTTCAGGAACAGTCAAGACTGCTTGAAGACTGGCCTTCAGGAACAGTCAAGACTGCTTGAAGACTCGCCTTCAGGAACAGTCAAGACTGCTTGAAGACTCGCCTTCAGGAACAGTCAAGACTGCTTGAAGACTGGCCTTCAGGAACAGTCAAGACTGCTTGAAGACTCGCCTTCAGGAACAGTCAAGACTGCTTGAAGACTCGCCTTCAGGAACAGTCAATACTGCTTGAAGACTCGCCTTCAGGAACAGTCAAGACTGCTTGAAGACTGGCCTTCAGGAACAGTCAAGACTGCTTGAAGACTCGCCTTCAGGAACAGTCAAGACTGCTTGAAGACTGGCCTTCAGGAACAGTCAAGACTGCTCGAAGACTCGCCTTCAGGAACAGTCAAGACTGCTTGAAGACTCGCCTTCAGGAACAGTCAAGACTGCTTGAAGACTCGCCTTCAGGAACAGTCAAGACTGCTCGAAGACTTGCCTTCAGGAACAGTCAAGACTGCTTGAAGACTCCCCTTCAGGAACAGTCAAGACTGCTTGAAGACTCGCCTTCAGGAACAGTCAAGACTGCTTGAAGACTGGCCTTCAGGAACAGTCAAGACTGCTTGAAGACTGGCCTTCAGGAACAGTCAAGACTGTTTGAAGACTCGCCTTCAGGAACAGTCAAGACTGCTTGAAGACTCGCCTTCAGGAACAGTCAAGACTGCTTGAAGACTGGCCTTCAGGAACAGTCAAGACTGCTTGAAGACTCGCCTTCAGGAACAGTCAAGACTGCTCGTAGACTCGCCTTCAGGAACAGTCAAGACTGCTTGAAGACTCGCCTTCAGGAACAGTCAAGACTGCTTGAAGACTCGCCTTCAGGAACAGTCAAGACTGCTTGAAGACTCGCCTTCAGGAACAGTCAAGACTGCTCGAACACTCGCCTTCAGGAACAGTCAAGACTGCTCGAACATTCGCCTTCAGGAACAGTCAAGACTGCTCGAACACTCGCCTTCAGGAACAGTCAAGACTGCTCGAACACTCGCCTTCAGGAACAGTCAAGACTGCTCGAACACTCGCCTTCAGGAACAGTCAAGACTGCTCGTAGACTCGCCTTCAGGAACAGTCAAGACTGCTTGAAGACTCGCCTTCAGGAACAGTCAAGACTGCTTGAAGACTCGCCTTCAGGAACAGTCAAGACTGCTTGAAGACTCGCCTTCAGGAACAGTCAAGACTGCTCGTAGACTCGCCTTCAGGAACAGTCAAGACTGCTTGAAGACTCGCCTTCAGGAACAGTCAAGACTGCTTGAACACTCGCCTTCAGGAACAGTCAAGACTGCTTGAACACTCGCCTTCAGGAACAGTCAAGACTGCTCGTAGACTCGCCTTCAGGAAGAGTGCTCGAAGACTCTTCGTAAGAAACAATCAAGAATGCACGGAAACTCTCCTTCAGGATGAGTGTAGACTATGCGAAGACTCTCCTCCAGGAGGTGTGAAGGTTGCGAGGTGACTCCTACACTGACACGGTGACCCCACCTGGACGCGGCCTCGCCGATATAATAACACAACTTTATATTTTACCAAAGAACAAACTTTAAACAAAAGCTTCGTCTTCTTTGGTCACTTCCGGCGCCCTTTTCCTTGTTATCAAATGTTAATGCAACCGCTGATGCTCCGCTTCTAGTCTGAACAAAATGTCACCGGCAACTCAATGCTAATTTTCAACTTTTGTCACCCGGGGAGTGACAAGAGGCGAGGGTGAGAGTGGGTGAGGGTGAGAGTGGGCGAGGGTGAGAGTGGGTGAGGGTGAGAGTGGACGAGGGTGAGAGTGGACGAGGGTGAGAGCAGGCGAGGGTGAGAGCAGGCGAGGGTGAGAGTGGACGAGGGTGAGAGTGGGCGAGAGTGAGAGTAGGCGAGGGTGAGAGTAGGCGAGGGTGAGAGCAGGCGAGGGTGAGAGCTGGCGAAGGTGAGAGCGGACGAGGGTGAGAGCAGGCGAGGGTGAGAGTGGGCGAGGGTGAGAGCGGACGAGGGTGAGAGTGGACGAGGATGAGAGTAGACGAGGGTGAGAGTGGGCGAGGGTGAGAGCAGGCGAGGGTGAGAGCAGGCGAGGGTGAGAGTGGACGAGGGTGAGAGTGGGCGAGAGTGAGAGTAGGCGAGGGTGAGAGTAGGCGAGGGTGAGAGCAGGCGAGGGTGAGAGCTGGCGAGGGTGAGAGCAGGCGAGGATGAGAGTGGGCGAGGGTGAGAGTGGGCGAGGGTGAGAGTGGACGAGGGTGAGAGTGGACGAGGGTGAGAGTGGACGAGGGTGAGAGTGGACGAGGGTGAGAGCAGGCGAGGATGAGAGTGGGCGAGGGTGAGAGTGGGCGAGGGTGAGAGTGGACGAGGGTGAGAGTGGACGAGGGTGAGAGCAGGCGAGGGTGAATCATTCACCATCTTTCAGTGAACAATGTTGTAAACGCGACACAACATGGGTATGTTGTGCCGAGTTTAAGGATATATCCTGCCTTACTAACCTGCTCATGTCTTCGGAAACGGTAACCAGTCACTCAGACACAGGATTTCCAGTTAATGAAGAATTCGTGGATTTTGCTGAAGCCTTTAATAAGGTACCAGATGAAAGATTGGCAATGGAATTACAGGCACATGGAATATAGGTAAGAATACTAGAATGGATAAAACAATGGTTAAAACAAAGAAAACAAAGAGTGGTGCTGATTGTGAATGATGGAGAAATGTGGTAAGTGGGGTGCCCCAGGGGTCCATTTTGGGGCCAACCCTATTTGTCATATACATCAATGACACAGATGAGAACATTACAAACCACATCAGCAAATTTGCAGATGACACGAAGATATATGGGAACGTGGGGAATGATAATGATGTTCAAGCCGTACAGAGAGACCTGCAGGAACTCTACAAATAGACAGATGACTGGCAAATGCTTTAAAATATTGACAAATGCAAGACCCTGCATGTGGGGCATAACAACCAATGCCACAACTACCAAAATAATACATTACTTTACAGCAGATTGGTGAAGAAAAAGACCTTGGAGTCAACATCCACCACTCAGCGATAGTTGCTCAACAGGTGGGTGCAGCAGTCAAAAAAAGTTAATCAAACTCTTGGAATAATCAAGAATACTTCGACTTCAAGGAAAAGAAGGTAGTGATTCAATTGTACAAATCTCTAGTGCGCCTCCACTTGGATTACTGTATCCAAGCACGGAACTCTCATCATGAGAAGGACATAGCTGCTCTGGACTAGGTGAAACACCGGCCAACAAAAATTATCTCATAAGTCATCTCTCATATCGAGAACGGTTCAGGACCACAGAGCAAGCACTGCAAACCAGGCATGACAAGGGGGATCTCATCGAAACTTTTAAAATACTGAACAGCTTGGAATATGTTGATCTGGAAAATTTCTTCAGATGGTCAGATGAAACACAGACAAGGAGCATCGGTTTCGAGCTCAACAAGTCACAATGTATGACTGAGAACAGGTGATGTTTTTTCACCCATGAATAATTACCACCATTTTGTATCTTGGAGCAGTCGCTAAATGCAAAGGACTCAACATCATCCTTTTTTTTTTGAGAGAGAGATATATACAAGAGTTGTTACATTCTTGTACAGCCACTAGTACGCGTAGCGTTTCGGGCAGGTCCCTGGAATACGATCCCCGCCGCGAAGAATCGTTGTTACATCCAAGTACACATTTTACTGTTGCGTTAAACAGAGGCTACAGTTAATTGCGCCCAGTAAATCCTCCCCGGCCAGGATACGAACCCATGACATAGCGCTCGCGGAACGCTAAACTGGATCCCATCCCATGTTCGAATCCCATTAATTGAGGAAAGCTGATGAAACTGCTAAATTGGCAAATCGCCATCCAGTGATCCACAAAACAATCCAACCCAGCCAGGAGTACATAACAAACACCATCACCAAGAAACTCGCACGTCTCAACAAAGCCCATCTACACCAAAGAGTAGAAGAAGGTTCGCCCTCTGCAATATGGTATCTTCAGGCCACCCAGTTAGACAGTTTAATATCCGGAAAGAAATCCACAGGAAAATAGCAGTTCTGTTTTATAGACGCCGTATTGGTTACAGATGCAACTGGGAAATTAGTGAACTAAGAGAGTGGGAATGCATATTCTGCCAAACAATCACAGGAAAGCCACTACTTCACTATCTCCTGGAATGTGAAGCAACCAACGACCTTAGAAGAGAATTAACAGTCCCTGAATCTTGTTGTAACCACCCTGAAGCCATCAGCACTGCCACTCTTCTGATCAAAAAATGCGTTCAGCATTGATTGATTGATGAAGATTAAGCCACCCAAAAGGTGGCACGGGCATGAATAGCCCGTAAGTGGAGGCCCTTTTAAGCCATTACCAGTATCAATAGATGATACTGAAGATCTGTGGAGGTGCGACTGCTCCCTGCGTGACAGCGTTCAGCAGCTGGACACCCTCATAAATACTGTCAAGCAGTATCCTCCCCCCACGATAGCAACCACATAGTAAGGACTGACAGTTTAAATGCACGCTCAACACGCAGTATATCCTTTCACGACCAAAGATCACATTCACTCCAAAAAATCTACCATTTGCAGGCTACTCATGCCCGTGCCACCTCTTTGGTGGCTTAATCCTCATCAATCAATCTTGTTCAGGACATTGTTTACAGAACCTTGATTAAGAATGTATGTTTCCTCCAGAAATATTGCCGTACACTTACACAGGTTTTAGGTCTTTCATAAACCTCACAATAATATTATAATTATTGTCTTTACTAGTTATCGGTAGTAACTATCTCAATTACAATTATAACCTCTCATGTATTCATATATTATCCAAACTGGTCATAACTACTGCTCCTTCCGGTAACTATTCTTACCTACTAGTATCCACACATTTGGCACCAACATATGTACCTGTTTAGCCTAAAGCTAATCAATAATTCAATGAACTATGATAATGAGCCAATCTCATTCCTCCAAGAGTTCGAAAACCAACCAAAATATCATGCTATCCCATCACAATTTATGCACATGCAGTCATTGCACAAATGGAGACCAGTTAGCCGATAAAATCCAGATAAACAGCGTAAAATGGCTACACTCCAGTTCACTGGCCAATCATCGCCGGGAACCTCGCCCCGCCCCAACGAACTAAGAAACTTTAAGCAAATCAATATTGAGGCAAACATGCCGTGTGGGGCTAGGGATTATAGCTAGGGCGATCTGTACAGGGCTGCTGGGATATCCCACCCCAGTGTGTGCTGCCCAGATAATTGCTGGGGCGGTCTGTGCAGGGCTGCTGGGATATCCCACCCCAGTGTGTGCTGCCCAGATGATTGCTGGGGCGGTCTGTGCAGGGCTGCTGGGATATCCCACCCCAGTGTGTGCTGCCCAGATAATTGCTGGGGCGGTCTGTGCAGGGCTGCTGGGATATCCCACCCCAGTGTGTGCTGCCCAGATGATTGCTGGGGCGGTCTGTGCAGGGCTGCTGGGATATCCCACCCCAGTGTGTGCTGCCCAGATGATTGCTGGGGCGGTCTGTACAGGGCTGCTGGGACATCCCATCCATGTGTGGGTCCACAAGATGCACGCAGGTATAATAACCCGTCCTTGCTTTATACCTTTACCCCACCCAACACCTCAGCTTAACACTACTTGCAGAATCAGTGACCCCTCACTGACCTACCCGCTAATATCAAAACTGAGATACTAAATGAGGGGGGGGGGAAGCAACAAATGAAGGGTTTTTATTTTAAAGACAATGAATAAAACTTAACTAAAACTAAACTAAACTATACGGCGGATTGGGTAACTCGCCAATCGGTTATCCGGAAAGGGTGACTGGAGCAGTCACCCGGCCGACACCTCATGTCACTAACGAGGTTGTCCCGGTCCAGTTATGCTGTCTTCACGGAGCAGAGTACAGAGTCAACGTCACATCACCGTGGGCAAGTTGTCTCAAGGTCACCAACCAAGCTCACCAGCCACATAGTGAAGACTGCGGGAAAACCGGAAGTGGAAGACGAGTGGTCTACGAAGAAGAACGTTAATTGCAACGACTTGTCAGCTCTCTCAAAACCTGCGGTTGCGTCGTCTGTGGAAACCAAGATGCAACACGGTGGTCCCGGGTACGAACAGCACTACCCGTACAGAGTGCTGCTGAATCGCCAGATGAGGTACAACCCTGTACTTCGGCCCAAGCTCAGCTGCACGAGGGGTTGCACGGAAGGTGTACCGGCCCAGTAGTACCGGGATAACAAGTAAACGTCCGGTAGACGACGTCGCCCAGGAGCTGAGGCAGGGCCCACCTGTCCTGTCACCATGCTACCCTCTTCAACGCCACTCAAAACACACTACCAACGCGAGACATCGTGACACATCGAAGCTCTGCTCTACTCTGACAGCCTGGTTAACGATTTTCATCATGACTGCTTACAAGCAAGGATTAGAGGTGAACCCGGGTTCCTGTTATTAAAAATTGGCATATTTTCGGTATAAAAGTCGTAATTTGAAACTGAAAATAGGTGCAGAGAGTCAGAATTCGGATAAAAAAACACGCTCAGGAGTCAAATTTCCGACATTTCAGACATTTTGAAAACTGCAGGGGGGTTTGGGCAAAATATGACCCATCGTTGTTAACAGTAATTGGCATATTTTCGGTATGAAACGTCGTAATTTGAAACTGAAAATAGGTGCAGAGAGTCAGAATTCGGCTCAAAAATCACGCCCTGGAGTCAAATTTCCGACATTTCAGAAACTTTAAAAACTACAGGGGGGTTTGTGAAAATATGACCCATCGCCGTTTTCAGTAATTGGCATATTTTCGGTATCAAACGTCGTAATTTGAAACTGAAAATAGGTGCAGAGAGTCAGAATTCGGCTCAAGAATCACGCTCAGGAGTCAAATTTTCGACATTTCAGACATTTTGAAAACTGCAGGGGGGTTTGGGCCAAATATGACCCATCGCCGTTTTCAGTAATTGGCATATTTTCGGTATAAAACGTCGTAATTTGAAACTGAAAATAGGTACAGAGAGTCAGAATTCGGTTCAAAAATCACGCTCAGGAGTCAAATTTCCGACATTTCAGACATTTTGAAAACTGCAGGGGGATTTGGGCAAAATATGACCCATCGCCGTTTTCAGTAATTGGCATATTTTCGGTATAAAAAGTCGTAATTTGAAACTGAAAATAGGTGCAGAGAGTCAGAATTTGGATAAAAAATCACGCTCAGGAGTCAAATTTCCGACATTTCAGACATTTTGAAAACTGCTGGGGGGTTTGGGCAAAATATGACCCATCGCCGTTTACAGTAATTGGCATATTTTCGGTATGAAACGTCGTAATTTGAAACTGAAAATAGGTGCAGAAACTCAGAATTCGGCTCAAAAATCACGCTCAGGAGTCAAATTTCCGACATTTCAGACATTTTAAAAACTGCAAGGGGGTTTGGGCAAAATATGACCCATCGCCGTTTTCAGTAATTGGCATATTTTCGGTATGAAACGTCGTAATTTAAAACTGAAAATAGGTGCAGAGAGTCAGAATTCAGCTCAAAAATCACGCTTCGGAGTCAAATTTCCGACATTTCAGACATTTTGAAAACTGCAGGGGGGTTTGGGCAAAATATGACCCATCGCCGTTTTCAGTAATTGGCATATTTTCGGTATGAAACGTCGTAATTTGAAACTGAAAATAGGTGCAGAGAGTCAGAATTCGGATAAAAAATCACGCTCAGGAGTCAAATTTCCGGCATTTCAGACATTTTAAAAAGTGCAGGGTGGTTTGTGCAAAATATGACCCATCGCCGTTTTCAGTAATGGGCATATTTTCGGTATGAAACGTCGTAATTTGAAACTGAAAATAGGTGCAGAGAGTCAGAATTCGGCTCAAAAATCACGCTCAGGAGTCAAATTTCTGACATTCCAGACATTTTGAAAACTGCAGGGGGGTTTGGGCAAAATATGACCCATTGCCGTTTTCAGTAATTGGCTTCTTTTCGGTATAAAAAATCGTAATTTGAAACTGAAAATAGGTGCAGAAGTCAGAATTCGGATAAAAAATCAAGCTCAGGAGTCAAATTTCCGACATTTCAGACATTTTGAAAACTGCAGGGGGGTTTGGGCAAAATATGAACCATCGCTGTTTTCAGTAATTAGCATATTTTCGGTGTAAAAAGTCGTAATTTGAAACTGAAAAAAGGTGCAGAGTCAGAATTCGGATAAAAAATCACGCTCAGGAGTCAAATTTCCGACATTTCAGACATTTTGAAAACTGCAGGGGGGTTTGGGCAAAATATGACCCATCGCCGTTTACAGAAATTGGCATATTTTCGGTATGAAACGTCGTAATTTGAAACTGAAAATAGGTGCAGAGAGTCAGAATTTGGCTCGAAAATCACGCTTAGGAGTCAAATTTCCGACATTTCAGACATTGAAAACTGCAGGGGGGTTTGGGCAAAATATGACCCATCGCCGTTTTCAGTAATTGGCATATTTAAGAACATAAGAACATAAGAAGAAAGGTAACTGCAGAAGGCCTATTGGCCCATACGAGGCGGCTCCTATTCTATAACCACCCAATCCCACTCATATACTTGTCCAACCCGTGCTTGAAACAATCGAGGGACCCCACCTCCACAATGTTACGCGGCAATTGGTTCCACAAATCAACAACCCTGTTACTGAACCAGTATTTACCCAAGTCTTTCCTAAATCTAAACTTATCCAATTTATATCCATTGTTTCGTGTTCTGTCCTGTGTTGATACTTTTAATACCCTATTAATATCCCCCCGGTTATGTCCATTCATCCACTTGTAAACCTCTATCATGTCACCCCTAACTCTTCGCCTTTCCAGTGAATGCAACTTAAGCTTTGTTAATCTTTCTTCATATGAAAGATTTCTAATTTGGGGAATTAACTTAGTCATCCTACGCTGGACACGTTCAAGTGAATTTATATCCATTCTATAATATGGCGACCAAAACTGAACTGCATAATCTAAATGGGGCCTAACTAGAGCAAGATATAGCTTGAGAACCACACCAGGTGTCTTGTTACTAACGCTGCGATTAATAAATCCAAGTGTCCGATTTGCCTTATTACGAACATTTATGCATTGATCCTTTTGTTTTAAATTCTTACTAATCATAACTCCCAGATCCCTTTCGCAATCCGACTTCGCAATCACAACACCATCTAGCTCGTATCTTGTAACTCTATCATCATTACCTAACCTCAGAACTTTACATTTATCAGCATTAAACTGCATCTGCCAATCCTTTGACCATTTCAAAACCCTATCTAGATCAACTTGAAGTGATAGTGAGTCCTCCTCCGAATTAATTTTCGGTATGAAACTTCGTAATTTGAAACTGAAAATAGGTGCAGAGTCAGAATTCGGATAAAAAATCACGCTGAGGAGTCAAATTTCCGACATTTCAGACATTTTGAAAACTGCAGGGGGGTTTGGGCAAAATATGACCCATCGCCGTTTACAGTAATTGGCATATTTTCGGTACGAAACGTCGTAATTTGAAACTGAAAATAGGTGCAGAGAGTCAGAATTTGGCTCAAAAATCACGCTCAGGAGTCAAATTTCCGACATTTCAGACATTTTGAAAACTGCAGGGGGCTTTGGGCAAAATATGACCCATCGCCGTTTTCAGTAATTGGCATATTTTCGGTATAAAAATTCGTAATTTGAAACTGTAAATAGGTGCAGAGAGTCAGAATTCGGATAAAAAATCACGCTCAGGAGTCAAATTTCCGACATTTCAGACATTTTGAAAACTGCAGGGGGGTTTGGGCAAAATATGACCCATCGCCGTTTTCAGTAATTGGCATATTTTCGGTATAAAAAGTCGTAATTTGAAGCTGAAAATAGGTGCAGAGAGTCAGAATTCGGCTCAAAAATCACGCTCAGGAGTCAAATTTCCGACATTTCAGACATTTTGAAAACTGCAGGGGGGTTTGGGCAAAATATGACCCATCGCCTTTACATAATTGGCATATTTTCGGTATGATTAAACGTCGTAATTTGAAACTGAAAATAGGTGCAGAGAGTCAGCATTCGGATAAAAAATCACGCTCAAGCGTCAAATTTCAGACATTTCAGACATTTTGAAAACTGCAGGGGGGTTTGGGCAAAATATGACCCATCGTTGTTAACAGTAATTGGCATATTTTCGGAATGAAACGTCGTAATTTGAAACTGAAAATAGGTGCAGAGAGTCAGAATTCGGCTCAAAAATCACGCCCTGGAGTCAAATTTCCGACATTTCAGATATTTTAAAAACTACAGGGGGGTTTGTGCAAAATATGACCCATCGCCGTTTTCAGTAATTGGCATATTTTCGGTATCAAACGTCGTAATTTGAAAATGAAAATAGGTGCAGAGAGTCAGAATTCGGCTCAAGAATCACGCTCAGGAGTCAAATTTTCGACATTTCAGACATTTTTAAAACTGCAGGGGGGTTTCGGCCAAATATGACCCATCGCCGTTTTCAGTAATTGGCATATTTTCGGTATAAAACGTCGCAATTTGAAACTGAAAATAGGTGCAGAGAGTCAGAATTCGGCTCAAAAATCACGCTCAGGAGTCAAATTTCCGACATTTCAGACATTTTGAAAACTGCAGGGGGGTTTGGGCAAAATATGACCCATCGCCGTTTTCAGTAATTGGAATATTTTCGGTATAAAAAGTCGTAATTTGAAACTGAAAATAGGTGCAGAGAGTCAGAATTCGGATAAAAAATCACGCTCAGGAGTCAAATTTCCGACATTTCAGACATTTTGAAAACTGCTGGGGGGTTTGGGCAAAATATGACCCATCGCCGTTTACAGTAATTGGCATATTTTCGGTATGAAACGTCGTAATTTGAAACTGAAAATAGGTGCAGAGAGTCAGAATTCGGCTCAAAAATCACGCTCAGGAGTCAAAATTCCGACATTTTAAAAACTGCAAGGGGGTTTGGGCAAAATATGACCCATCGCCGTTTTCAGTAATTGGCATATTTTCGGTATGAAACGTCGTAATTTAAAACTGAAAATAGGTGCAGAGAGTCAGAATTCAGCTCAAAAATCACGCTCAGGAGTCAAATTTCCGACATTTCAGAAAATTTTGAAAACTGCAGAGGGGTTTGGGCAAAATATGACCCATCGCCGTTTACAGTAATTGGCATATTTTCGGTATGAAACGTCGTAATTTGAAACTGAAAATAGGTGCAGAGAGTCAGAATTCAGCTCAAAAATCACGCTCAGGAGTCAAATTTCCGACATTTCAGACATTTTGAAAACTGCAGGGGGGTTTGGGCAAAATATGACCCATCGCCGTTTTCAGTAATTGGCAAATTTTCGGTATAAAAGTCGTAATTTGAAACTGAAAATAGGTGCAGAGAGTCAGAATTCGGATAAAAAATCACGCTCAGGAGTCAAATTTCCGACATTTCAGACATTTTGGAAACTGCAGGGGGGTTTGGGCAAAATATGACCCATCGCCGTTTACAGTAATTGGCATATTTTCGGTATGAAACGTCGTAATTTGAAACTGAAAATAGGTGCAGAGTCAGAATTCGGCTCAAAAATCACGCTCAGGAGTCAAATTTTCGACATTACAGACATTTTGAAAACTGCAGCGGGGTTTGGGCAAAATATGACCAATCGCCGTTTTCAGTAATTGGCATATTTTCGGTATAAAAAGTTGTAATTTGAAACTGAAAATAGGTGCAGAGAGTCAGAATTCGGATAAAAAATCACGCTCAGGAGTCAAATTTCCGACATTTCAGACATTTTAAAAACTGCAGGGGGGGTTTGGGCAAAATATGACCCATCGCCGTTTACAGTAATTGGCATATTTTCGGTATGAAACATCGTAATTTGAAACTGAAAATAGGTGCAGAGAGTCAGAATTCGGCTCAAAAATCACGCTCAGGAGTCAAATTTCCGGCATTTCAGACATTTTAAAAAGTGCAGGGGGGTTTGTGCAAAATATGACCCATCGCCGTTTTCAGTAATGGGCATATTTTCGGTATGAAACGTCGTAATTTGAAACTGAAAATAGGTGCAGAGAGTCAGAATTCGGCTCAAAAATCACGCTCAGGAGTCAAATTTCCGGCATTTCAGACATTTTAAAAAGTGCAGGGGGGTTTGTGCAAAATATGACCCATCGCCGTTTTCAGTAATGGGCATATTTTCGGTATGAAACGTCGTAATTTGAAACTGAAAATAGGTGCAGAAAGTCAGAAATCGGATAAAAAATCACACTCAGGAGTCAAATTTCCGACATTTCAGACATTTTGAAAACTGCAGGGGGGTTTGGGCAAAATATGAACCATCGCTGTTTTCAGTAATTAGCATATTTTCGGTATAAAAAGTCGTAATTTGAAACTGAAAAAAGGTGCAGAGTCAGAATTCGGATAAAAAATCACGCTCAGGAGTCAAATTTCCGACATTTCAGACATTTTGAAAACTGCAGGGGGGTTTGGGCAAAATATGACCCATCGCCGTTTACAGTAATTGGCATATTTTCGGTATGAAACGTCGTAATTTGAAACTGAAAATAGGTGCAGAGACTCAGAATTTGGCTCGAAAATCACGCTTAGGAGTCAAATTTCCGACATTTCAGACATTGAAAACAGCAGGGGGGTTTGGGCAAAATATGACCCATCGCCGTTTTCAGTAATTGGCATATTTTCGGTATGAAACTTCGTAATTTGAAACTGAAAATAGGTGCAGAGTCAGAATTCGGATAAAAAATCACGCTCAGGAGTCAAATTTCCGACATTTCAGACATTTTGAAAAATGCAGGGGGGTTTGGGCAAAATATGACCCATCGCCGTTTACAGTAATTGGCATATTTTCGGTATGAAACGTCGTAATTTGAAACTGAAAATAGGTGCAGAGAGTCAGAATTTGGCTCAAAAATCACGCTCAGGAGTCAAATTTCCGACATTTCAGACATTTTGAAAACTGCAGGGGGCTTTGGGCAAAATATGACCCATCGCCGTTTTCAGTAATTGGCATATTTTCGGTATAAAAATTCGTAATTTGAAACTGTAAATAGGTGCAGAGAGTCAGAATTCGGATAAAAAATCACGCTCAGGAGTCAAATTTTCGACATTACAGACATTTTGAAAACTGCAGCGGGGTTTGGGCAAAATATGACCAATCGCCGTTTTCAGTAATTGGCATATTTTTGGTATAAAAAGTCGTAATTTGAAACTGAAAATTGGTGCAGAGAGTCAGAATTCGGATAAAAAATCACGCTCAGGAGTCAAATTTCCGACATTTCAGACATTTTGAAAACTGCAGAGGGGTTTGGGCAAAATATGAACCATCGCTGTTTTCAGTAATTAGCATATTTTCGGTGTAAAAAGTCGTAATTTGAAACTGAAAAAAGGTGCAGAGTCAGAATTCGGATAAAAAATCACGCTCAGGAGTCAAATTTCCGACATTTCAGACATTTTGAAAACTGCAGGGGGGTTTGGGCAAAATATGACCCATCGCCGTTTACAATAATTGGCATATTTTCGGTATGAAACGTCGTAATTTGAAACTGAAAATAGGTGCAGAGAGTCAGAATTTGGCTCGAAAATCACGCTTAGGAGTCAAATTTCCGACATTTCAGACATTGAAAGCTGCAGGGGGGTTTGGGCAAAATATGACCCATCGCCGTTTTCAGTAATTGGCATATTTTCGGTATGAAACTTCGTAATTTGAAACTGAAAATAGGTGCAGAGTCAGAATTCGGATAAAAAATCACGCTCAGGAGTCAAATTTCCGACATTTCAGACATTTTGAAAACTGCAGGGGGGTTTGGGCAAAATATGACCCATCGCCGTTTACAGTAATTGGCATATTTTCGGTACGAAACGTCGTAATTTGAAACTGAAAATAGGTGCAGAGAGTCAGAATTTGGCTCAAAAATCACGCTCAGGAGTCAAATTTCCGACATTTCAGACATTTTGAAAACTGCAGGGGGCTTTGGGCAAAATATGACCCATCGCCGTTTTCAGTAATTGGCATATTTTCGGTATAAAAATTCGTAATTTGAAACTGTAAATAGGTGCAGAGAGTCAGAATTCGGATAAAAAATCACGCTCAGGAGTCAAATTTCCGACATTTCAGACATTTTGAAAACTGCAGGGGGGTTTGGGCAAAATATGACCCATCGCCGTTTTCAGTAATTGGCATATTTTCGGTATAAAAAGTCGTAATTTGAAGCTGAAAATAGGTGCAGAGAGTCAGAATTCGGCTCAAAAATCACGCTCAGGAGTCAAATTTCCGACATTTCAGACATTTTGAAAACTGCAGGGGGGTTTGGGCAAAATATGACCCATCGCCGTTTACAGTAATTGGCATATTTTCGGTATGATTAAACGTCGTAATTTGAAACTGAAAATAGGTGCAGAGAGTCAGCATTCGGATAAAAAATCACGCTCAAGAGTCAAATTTCCGACATTTCAGACATTTTGAAAACTGCAGGGGGGTTTGGGCAAAATATGACCCATCGTTGTTAACAGTAATTGGCATATTTTCGGTATGAAACGTCGTAATTTGAAACTGAAAATAGGTGCAGAGAGTCAGAATTCGGCTCAAAAATCACGCCCTGGAGTCAAATTTCCGACATTTCAGATATTTTAAAAACTACAGGGGGGTTTGTGCAAAATATTACCCATCGCCGTTTTCAGTAATTGGCATATTTTCGGTATCAAACGTCGTAATTTGAAACTGAAAATAGGTGCAGAGAGTCAGAATTCGGCTCAAGAATCACGCTCAGGAGTCAAATTTTCGACATTTCAGACATTTTTAAAACTGCAGGGGGGTTTCGGCCAAATATGACCCATCGCCGTTTTCAGTAATTGGCATATTTTCGGTATAAAACGTCGTAATTTGAAACTGAAAATAGGTGCAGAGAGTCAGAATTCGGCTCAAAAATCACGCTCAGGAGTCAAATTTCCGACATTTCAGACATTTTGAAAACTGCAGGGGGGTTTGGGCAAAATATGACCCATCGCCGTTTTCAGTAATTGGAATATTTTCGGTATAAAAAGTCGTAATTTGAAACTGAAAATAGGTGCAGAGAGTCAGAATTCGGATAAAAAATCACGCTCAGGAGTCAAATTTCCGACATTTCAGACATTTTGAAAACTGCTGGGGGGTTTGGGCAAAATATGACCCATCGCCGTTTACAGTAATTGGCATATTTTCGGTATGAAACGTCGTAATTTGAAACTGAAAATAGGTGCAGAGAGTCAGAATTCGGCTCAAAAATCACGCTCAGGAGTCAAAATTCCGACATTTCAGACATTTTAAAAACTGCAAGGGGGTTTGGGCAAAATATGACCCATCGCCGTTTTCAGTAATTGGCATATTTTCGGTATGAAACGTCGTAATTTAAAACTGAAAATAGGTGCAGAGAGTCAGAATTCAGCTCAAAAATCACGCTCAGGAGTCAAATTTCCGACATTTCAGAAAATTTTGAAAACTGCAGAGGGGTTTGGGCAAAATATGACCCATCGCCGTTTACAGTAATTGGCATATTTTCGGTATGAAACGTCGTAATTTGAAACTGAAAATAGGTGCAGAGAGTCAGAATTCAGCTCAAAAATCACGCTCAGGAGTCAAATTTCCGACATTTCAGACATTTTGAAAACTGCAGGGGGGTTTGGGCAAAATATGACCCATCGCCGTTTTCAGTAATTGGCAAATTTTCGGTATAAAAGTCGTAATTTGAAACTGAAAATAGGTGCAGAGAGTCAGAATTCGGATAAAAAATCACGCTCAGGAGTCAAATTTCCGACATTTCAGACATTTTGGAAACTGCAGGGGGGTTTGGGCAAAATATGACCCATCGCCGTTTACAGTAATTGGCATATTTTCGGTATGAAACGTCGTAATTTGAAACTGAAAATAGGTGCAGAGTCAGAATTCGGCTCAAAAATCACGCTCAGGAGTCAAATTTTCGACATTACAGACATTTTGAAAACTGCAGCGGGGTTTGGGCAAAATATGACCAATCGCCGTTTTCAGTAATTGGCATATTTTCGGTATAAAAAGTTGTAATTTGAAACTGAAAATAGGTGCAGAGAGTCAGAATTCGGATAAAAAATCACGCTCAGGAGTCAAATTTCCGACATTTCAGACATTTTAAAAACTGCAGGGGGGGTTTGGGCAAAATATGACCCATCGCCGTTTACAGTAATTGGCATATTTTCGGTATGAAACATCGTAATTTGAAACTGAAAATAGGTGCAGAGAGTCAGAATTCGGCTCAAAAATCACGCTCAGGAGTCAAATTTCCGGCATTTCAGACATTTTAAAAAGTGCAGGGGGGTTTGTGCAAAATATGACCCATCGCCGTTTTCAGTAATGGGCATATTTTCGGTATGAAACGTCGTAATTTGAAACTGAAAATAGGTGCAGAGAGTCAGAATTCGGCTCAAAAATCACGCTCAGGAGTCAAATTTCCGGCATTTCAGACATTTTAAAAAGTGCAGGGGGGTTTGTGCAAAATATGACCCATCACCGTTTTCAGTAATGGGCATATTTTCGGTATGAAACGTCGTAATTTGAAACTGAAAATAGGTGCAGAGAGTCAGAATTCGGCTCAAAAATCACGCTCAGGAGTCAAATTTCCGACATTCCAGACATTTTGAAAACTGCAGGGGGGTTTTGGCAAAATATGACCCATTGCCGTTTTCAGTAATTGGCTTCATTTCGGTATAAAAAATCGTAATTTGAAACTGAAAATAGGTGCAGAAAGTCAGAATTCGGATAAAAAATCACACTCAGGAGTCAAATTTCCGACATTTCAGACATTTTGAAAACTGCAGGGGGGTTTGGGCAAAATATGAACCATCGCTGTTTTCAGTAATTAGCATATTTTCGGTATAAAAAGTCGTAATTTGAAACTGAAAAAAGGTGCAGAGTCAGAATTCGGATAAAAAATCACGCTCAGGAGTCAAATTTCCGACATTTCAGACATTTTGAAAACTGCAGGGGGGTTTGGGCAAAATATGACCCATCGCCGTTTACAGTAATTGGCATATTTTCGGTATGAAACGTCGTAATTTGAAACTGAAAATAGGTGCAGAGACTCAGAATTTGGCTCGAAAATCACGCTTAGGAGTCAAATTTCCGACATTTCAGACATTGAAAACAGCAGGGGGGTTTGGGCAAAATATGACCCATCGCCGTTTTCAGTAATTGGCATATTTTCGGTATGAAACTTCGTAATTTGAAACTGAAAATAGGTGCAGAGTCAGAATTCGGATAAAAAATCACGCTCAGGAGTCAAATTTCCGACATTTCAGACATTTTGAAAAATGCAGGGGGGTTTGGGCAAAATATGACCCATCGCCGTTTACAGTAATTGGCATATTTTCGGTATGAAACGTCGTAATTTGAAACTGAAAATAGGTGCAGAGAGTCAGAATTTGGCTCAAAAATCACGCTCAGGAGTCAAATTTCCGACATTTCAGACATTTTGAAAACTGCAGGGGGCTTTGGGCAAAATATGACCCATCGCCGTTTTCAGTAATTGGCATATTTTCGGTATAAAAATTCGTAATTTGAAACTGTAAATAGGTGCAGAGAGTCAGAATTCGGATAAAAAATCACGCTCAGGAGTCAAATTTTCGACATTACAGACATTTTGAAAACTGCAGCGGGGTTTGGGCAAAATATGACCAATCGCCGTTTTCAGTAATTGGCATATTTTTGGTATAAAAAGTCGTAATTTGAAACTGAAAATTGGTGCAGAGAGTCAGAATTCGGATAAAAAATCACGCTCAGGAGTCAAATTTCCGACATTTCAGACATTTTGAAAACTGCAGAGGGGTTTGGGCAAAATATGAACCATCGCTGTTTTCAGTAATTAGCATATTTTCGGTGTAAAAAGTCGTAATTTGAAACTGAAAAAAGGTGCAGAGTCAGAATTCGGATAAAAAATCACGCTCAGGAGTCAAATTTCCGACATTTCAGACATTTTGAAAACTGCAGGGGGGTTTGGGCAAAATATGACCCATCGCCGTTTACAGTAATTGGCATATTTTCGGTATGAAACGTCGTAATTTGAAACTGAAAATAGGTGCAGAGAGTCAGAATTTGGCTCGAAAATCACGCTTAGGAGTCAAATTTCCGACATTTCAGACATTGAAAGCTGCAGGGGGGTTTGGGCAAAATATGACCCATCGCCGTTTTCAGTAATTGGCATATTTTCGGTATGAAACTTCGTAATTTGAAACTGAAAATAGGTGCAGAGTCAGAATTCGGATAAAAAATCACGCTCAGGAGTCAAATTTCCGACATTTCAGACATTTTGAAAACTGCAGGGGGGTTTGGGCAAAATATGACCCATCGCCGTTTACAGTAATTGGCATATTTTCGGTATGAAACGTCGTAATTTGAAACTGAAAATAGGTGCAGAGAGTCAGAATTTGGCTCAAAAATCACGCTCAGGAGTCAAATTTCCGACATTTCAGACATTTTGAAAACTGCAGGGGGCTTTGGGCAAAATATGACCCATCGCCGTTTTCAGTAATTGGCATATTTTTGGTATAAAAATTCGTAATTTGAAACTGTAAATAGGTGCAGAGAGTCAGAATTCGGATAAAAAATCACGCTCAGGAGTCAAATTTCCGACATTTCAGGCATTTTGAAAACTGCAGGGGGGTTTGGGCAAAATATGACCCATCGCCGTTTTCAGTAATTGGCATATTTTCGGTATAAAAAGTCGTAATTTGAAGCTGAAAATAGGTGCAGAGAGTCAGAATTCGGCTCAAAAATCACGCTCAGGAGTCAAATTTCCGACATTTCAGACATTTTTAAAACTGCAGGGGGGTTTCGGCCAAATATGACCCATCGCCGTTTTCAGTAATTGGCATATTTTCGGTATAAAACGTCGTAATTTGAAACTGAAAATAGGTGCAGAGAGTCAGAATTCGGCTCAAAAATCACGCTCAGGAGTCAAATTTCCGACATTTCAGACATTTTGAAAACTGCAGGGGGGTTTGGGCAAAATATGACCCATCGCCGTTTTCAGTAATTGGAATATTTTCGGTATAAAAAGTCGTAATTTGAAACTGAAAATAGGTGCAGAGAGTCAGAATTCGGATAAAAAATCACGCTCAGGAGTCAAATTTCCGACATTTCAGACATTTTGAAAACTGCTGGGGGGTTTGGGCAAAATATGACCCATCGCCGTTTACAGTAATTGGCATATTTTCGGTATGAAACGTCGTAATTTGAAACTGAAAATAGGTGCAGAGAGTCAGAATTCGGCTCAAAAATCACGCTCAGGAGTCAAAATTCCGACATTTCAGACATTTTAAAAACTGCAAGGGGGTTTGGGCAAAATATGACCCATCGCCGTTTTCAGTAATTGGCATATTTTCGGTATGAAACGTCGTAATTTAAAACTGAAAATAGGTGCAGAGAGTCAGAATTCAGCTCAAAAATCACGCTCAGGAGTCAAATTTCCGACATTTCAGAAAATTTTGAAAACTGCAGAGGGGTTTGGGCAAAATATGACCCATCGCCGTTTACAGTAATTGGCATATTTTCGGTATGAAACTTCGTAATTTGAAACTGAAAATAGGTGCAGAGAGTCAGAATTCAGCTCAAAAATCACGCTCAGGAGTCAAATTTCCGACATTTCAGACATTTTGAAAACTGCAGGGGGGTTTGGGCAAAATATGACCCATCGCCGTTTTCAGTAATTGGCAAATTTTCGGTATAAAAGTCGTAATTTGAAACTGAAAATAGGTGCAGAGAGTCAGAATTCGGATAAAAAATCACGCTCAGGAGTCAAATTTCCGACATTTCAGACATTTTGGAAACTGCAGGGGGGTTTGGGCAAAATATGACCCATCGCCGTTTACAGTAATTGGCATATTTTCGGTATGAAACGTCGTAATTTGAAACTGAAAATAGGTGCAGAGTCAGAATTCGGCTCAAAAATCACGCTCAGGAGTCAAATTTTCGACATTACAGACATTTTGAAAACTGCAGCGGGGTTTGGGCAAAATATGACCAATCGCCGTTTTCAGTAATTGGCATATTTTCGGTATAAAAAGTTGTAATTTGAAACTGAAAATAGGTGCAGAGAGTCAGAATTCGGATAAAAAATCACGCTCAGGAGTCAAATTTCCGACATTTCAGACATTTTAAAAACTGCAGGGGGGGTTTGGGCAAAATATGACCCATCGCCGTTTACAGTAATTGGCATATTTTCGGTATGAAACATCGTAATTTGAAACTGAAAATAGGTGCAGAGAGTCAGAATTCGGCTCAAAAATCACGCTCAGGAGTCAAATTTCCGGCATTTCAGACATTTTAAAAAGTGCAGGGGGGTTTGTGCAAAATATGACCCATCGCCGTTTTCAGTAATGGGCATATTTTCGGTATGAAACGTCGTAATTTGAAACTGAAAATAGGTGCAGAGAGTCAGAATTCGGCTCAAAAATCACGCTCAGGAGTCAAATTTCCGGCATTTCAGACATTTTAAAAAGTGCAGGGGGGTTTGTGCAAAATATGACCCATCGCCGTTTTCAGTAATGGGCATATTTTCGGTATGAAACGTCGTAATTTGAAACTGAAAATAGGTGCAGAGAGTCAGAATTCGGCTCAAAAATCACGCTCAGGAGTCAAATTTCCGACATTCCAGACATTTTGAAAACTGCAGGGGGGTTTTGGCAAAATATGACCCATTGCCGTTTTCAGTAATTGGCTTCATTTCGGTATAAAAAATCGTAATTTGAAACTGAAAATAGGTGCAGAAAGTCAGAATTCGGATAAAAAATCACACTCAGGAGTCAAATTTCCGACATTTCAGACATTTTGAAAACTGCAGAGGGGTTTGGGCAAAATATGAACCATCGCTGTTTTCAGTAATTAGCATATTTTCGGTGTAAAAAGTCGTAATTTGAAACTGAAAAAAGGTGCAGAGTCAGAATTCGGATAAAAAATCACGCTCAGGAGTCAAATTTCCGACATTTCAGACATTTTGAAAACTGCAGGGGGGTTTGGGCAAAATATGACCCATCGCCGTTTACAGTAATTGGCATATTTTCGGTATGAAACGTCGTAATTTGAAACTGAAAATAGGTGCAGAGAGTCAGAATTTGGCTCGAAAATCACGCTTAGGAGTCAAATTTCCGACATTTCAGACATTGAAAGCTGCAGGGGGGTTTGGGCAAAATATGACCCATCGCCGTTTTCAGTAATTGGCATATTTTCGGTATGAAACTTCGTAATTTGAAACTGAAAATAGGTGCAGAGTCAGAATTCGGATAAAAAATCACGCTCAGGAGTCAAATTTCCGACATTTCAGACATTTTGAAAACTGCAGGGGGGTTTGGGCAAAATATGACCCATCGCCGTTTACAGTAATTGGCATATTTTCGGTATGAAACGTCGTAATTTGAAACTGAAAATAGGTGCAGAGAGTCAGAATTTGGCTCAAAAATCACGCTCAGGAGTCAAATTTCCGACATTTCAGACATTTTGAAAACTGCAGGGGGCTTTGGGCAAAATATGACCCATCGCCGTTTTCAGTAATTGGCATATTTTCGGTATAAAAATTCGTAATTTGAAACTGTAAATAGGTGCAGAGAGTCAGAATTCGGATAAAAAATCACGCTCAGGAGTCAAATTTCCGACATTACAGACATTTTGAAAACTGCAGCGGGGTTTGGGCAAAATATGACCAATCGCCGTTTTCAGTAATTGGCATATTTTTGGTATAAAAAGTCGTAATTTGAAACTGAAAATAGGTGCAGAGAGTCAGAATTCGGCTCAAAAATCACGCTCAGGAGTCAAATTTCCGACATTTCAGACATTTTTAAAACTGCAGGGGGGTTTCGGCCAAATATGACCCATCGCCGTTTTCAGTAATTGGCATATTTTCGGTATAAAACGTCGTAATTTGAAACTGAAAATAGGTGCAGAGAGTCAGAATTCGGCTCAAAAATCACGCTCAGGAGTCAAATTTCCGACATTTCAGACATTTTGAAAACTGCAGGGGGGTTTGGGCAAAATATGACCCATCGCCGTTTTCAGTAATTGGAATATTTTCGGTATAAAAAGTCGTAATTTGAAACTGAAAATAGGTGCAGAGAGTCAGAATTCGGATAAAAAATCACGCTCAGGAGTCAAATTTCCGACATTTCAGACATTTTGAAAACTGCTGGGGGGTTTGGGCAAAATATGACCCATCGCCGTTTACAGTAATTGGCATATTTTCGGTATGAAACGTCGTAATTTGAAACTGAAAATAGGTGCAGAGAGTCAGAATTCGGCTCAAAAATCACGCTCAGGAGTCAAAATTCCGACATTTCAGACATTTTAAAAACTGCAAGGGGGTTTGGGCAAAATATGACCCATCGCCGTTTTCAGTAATTGGCATATTTTCGGTATGAAACGTCGTAATTTAAAACTGAAAATAGGTGCAGAGAGTCAGAATTCAGCTCAAAAATCACGCTCAGGAGTCAAATTTCCGACATTTCAGAAAATTTTGAAAACTGCAGAGGGGTTTGGGCAAAATATGACCCATCGCCGTTTACAGTAATTGGCATATTTTCGGTATGAAACTTCGTAATTTGAAACTGAAAATAGGTGCAGAGAGTCAGAATTCAGCTCAAAAATCACGCTCAGGAGTCAAATTTCCGACATTTCAGACATTTTGAAAACTGCAGGGGGGTTTGGGCAAAATATGACCCATCGCCGTTTTCAGTAATTGGCAAATTTTCGGTATAAAAGTCGTAATTTGAAACTGAAAATAGGTGCAGAGAGTCAGAATTCGGATAAAAAATCACGCTCAGGAGTCAAATTTCCGACATTTCAGACATTTTGGAAACTGCAGGGGGGTTTGGGCAAAATATGACCCATCGCCGTTTACAGTAATTGGCATATTTTCGGTATGAAACGTCGTAATTTGAAACTGAAAATAGGTGCAGAGTCAGAATTCGGCTCAAAAATCACGCTCAGGAGTCAAATTTTCGACATTACAGACATTTTGAAAACTGCAGCGGGGTTTGGGCAAAATATGACCAATCGCCGTTTTCAGTAATTGGCATATTTTCGGTATAAAAAGTTGTAATTTGAAACTGAAAATAGGTGCAGAGAGTCAGAATTCGGATAAAAAATCACGCTCAGGAGTCAAATTTCCGACATTTCAGACATTTTAAAAACTGCAGGGGGGGTTTGGGCAAAATATGACCCATCGCCGTTTACAGTAATTGGCATATTTTCGGTATGAAACATCGTAATTTGAAACTGAAAATAGGTGCAGAGAGTCAGAATTCGGCTCAAAAATCACGCTCAGGAGTCAAATTTCCGGCATTTCAGACATTTTAAAAAGTGCAGGGGGGTTTGTGCAAAATATGACCCATCGCCGTTTTCAGTAATGGGCATATTTTCGGTATGAAACGTCGTAATTTGAAACTGAAAATAGGTGCAGAGAGTCAGAATTCGGCTCAAAAATCACGCTCAGGAGTCAAATTTCCGGCATTTCAGACATTTTAAAAAGTGCAGGGGGGTTTGTGCAAAATATGACCCATCGCCGTTTTCAGTAATGGGCATATTTTCGGTATGAAACGTCGTAATTTGAAACTGAAAATAGGTGCAGAGAGTCAGAATTCGGCTCAAAAATCACGCTCAGGAGTCAAATTTCCGACATTCCAGACATTTTGAAAACTGCAGGGGGGTTTTGGCAAAATATGACCCATTGCCGTTTTCAGTAATTGGCTTCATTTCGGTATAAAAAATCGTAATTTGAAACTGAAAATAGGTGCAGAAAGTCAGAATTCGGATAAAAAATCACACTCAGGAGTCAAATTTCCGACATTTCAGACATTTTGAAAACTGCAGAGGGGTTTGGGCAAAATATGAACCATCGCTGTTTTCAGTAATTAGCATATTTTCGGTGTAAAAAGTCGTAATTTGAAACTGAAAAAAGGTGCAGAGTCAGAATTCGGATAAAAAATCACGCTCAGGAGTCAAATTTCCGACATTTCAGACATTTTGAAAACTGCAGGGGGGTTTGGGCAAAATATGACCCATCGCCGTTTACAGTAATTGGCATATTTTCGGTATGAAACGTCGTAATTTGAAACTGAAAATAGGTGCAGAGAGTCAGAATTTGGCTCGAAAATCACGCTTAGGAGTCAAATTTCCGACATTTCAGACATTGAAAAGCTGCAGGGGGGTTTGGGCAAAATATGACCCATCGCCGTTTTCAGTAATTGGCATATTTTCGGTATGAAACTTCGTAATTTGAAACTGAAAATAGGTGCAGAGTCAGAATTCGGATAAAAAATCACGCTCAGGAGTCAAATTTCCGACATTTCAGACATTTTGAAAACTGCAGGGGGGTTTGGGCAAAATATGACCCATCGCCGTTTACAGTAATTGGCATATTTTCGGTATGAAACGTCGTAATTTGAAACTGAAAATAGGTGCAGAGAGTCAGAATTTGGCTCAAAAATCACGCTCAGGAGTCAAATTTCCGACATTTCAGACATTTTGAAAACTGCAGGGGGCTTTGGGCAAAATATGACCCATCGCCGTTTTCAGTAATTGGCATATTTTCGGTATAAAAATTCGTAATTTGAAACTGTAAATAGGTGCAGAGAGTCAGAATTCGGATAAAAAATCACGCTCAGGAGTCAAATTTCCGACATTTCAGGCATTTTGAAAACTGCAGGGGGGTTTGGGCAAAATATGACCCATCGCCGTTTTCAGTAATTGGCATATTTTCGGTATAAAAAGTCGTAATTTGAAGCTGAAAATAGGTGCAGAGAGTCAGAATTCGGCTCAAAAATCACGCTCAGGAGTCAAATTTCCGACATTTCAGACATTTTTAAAACTGCAGGGGGGTTTCGGGCCAAATATGACCCATCGCCGTTTTCAGTAATTGGCATATTTTCGGTATAAAACGTCGTAATTTGAAACTGAAAATAGGTGCAGAGAGTCAGAATTCGGCTCAAAAATCACGCTCAGGAGTCAAATTTCCGACATTTCAGACATTTTGAAAACTGCAGGGGGGTTTGGGCAAAATATGACCCATCGCCGTTTTCAGTAATTGGCATATTTTCGGTATAAAAAGTCGTAATTTGAAACTGAAAATAGGTGCAGAGAGTCAGAATTCGGATAAAAAATCACGCTCAGGAGTCAAATTTCCGACATTTCAGACATTTTGAAAACTGCATGGGGGGTTTGGGCAAAATATGACCCATCGCCGTTTACAGTAATTGGCATATTTTCGGTATGAAACGTCGTAATTTGAAACTGAAAATAGGTGCAGAGAGTCAGAATTCGGCTCAAAAATCACGCTCAGGAGTCAAAATTTCCGACATTTCAGACATTTTGAAAACTGCAAGGGGGTTTGGGCAAAATATGACCCATCGCCGTTTTCAGTAATTGGCATATTTTCGGTATGAAACGTCGTAATTTGAAACTGAAAATAGGTGCAGAGAGTCAGAATTCAGCTCAAAAATCACGCTCAGGAGTCAAATTTCCGACATTTCAGAAAATTTTGAAAACTGCAGAGGGGTTTGGGCAAAATATGACCCATCGCCGTTTACAGTAATTGGCATATTTTCGGTATGAAACTTCGTAATTTGAAACTGAAAATAGGTGCAGAGAGTCAGAATTCAGCTCAAAAATCACGCTCAGGAGTCAAATTTCCGACATTTCAGACATTTTGAAAACTGCAGGGGGGTTTGGGCAAAATATGACCCATCGCCGTTTTCAGTAATTGGCAAATTTTCGGTATAAAAGTCGTAATTTGAAACTGAAAATAGGTGCAGAGAGTCAGAATTCGGATAAAAAATCACGCTCAGGAGTCAAATTTCCGACATTTCAGACATTTTGAAAACTGCAGGGGGGTTTGGGCAAAATATGACCCATCGCCGTTTACAGTAATTGGCATATTTTCGGTATGAAACGTCGTAATTTGAAACTGAAAATAGGTGCAGAGTCAGAATTCGGCTCAAAAATCACGCTCAGGAGTCAAATTTTCGACATTTACAGACATTTTGAAAACTGCAGCGGGGTTTGGGCAAAATATGACCAATCGCCGTTTTCAGTAATTGGCATATTTTCGGTATAAAAAGTCGTAATTTGAAACTGAAAATAGGTGCAGAGAGTCAGAATTCGGATAAAAAATCACGCTCAGGAGTCAAATTTCCGACATTTCAGACATTTTGAAAACTGCAGGGGGGTTTGGGCAAAATATGACCCATCGCCGTTTACAGTAATTGGCATATTTTCGGTATGAAACAGTCGTAATTTGAAACTGAAAATAGGTGCAGAGAGTCAGAATTCGGCTCAAAAATCACGCTCAGGAGTCAAATTTCCGACATTTCAGACATTTTAAAAAGTGCAGGGGGGTTTGGGCAAAATATGACCCATCGCCGTTTACAGTAATGGGCATATTTTCGGTATGAAACGTCGTAATTTGAAACTGAAAATAGGTGCAGAGAGTCAGAATTCGGCTCAAAAATCACGCTCAGGAGTCAAATTTCCGGCATTTCAGACATTTTAAAAAGTGCAGGGGGGTTTGTGCAAAATATGACCCATCGCCGTTTTCAGTAATGGGCATATTTTCGGTATGAAACGTCGTAATTTGAAACTGAAAATAGGTGCAGAGAGTCAGAATTCGGCTCAAAAATCACGCTCAGGAGTCAAATTTCCGACATTCCAGACATTTTGAAAACTGCAGGGGGGTTTGGCAAAATATGACCCATTCGCCGTTTTCAGTAATTGGCATTCATTTCGGTATAAAAATTCGTAATTTGAAACTGAAAATAGGTGCAGAAAGTCAGAATTCGGATAAAAAATCACACTCAGGAGTCAAATTTCCGACATTTCAGACATTTTGAAAACTGCAGGGGGGTTTGGGCAAAATATGAACCATCGCTGTTTTCAGTAATTAGGCATATTTTCGGTATAAAAAGTCGTAATTTGAAACTGAAAATAGGTGCAGAGAGTCAGAATTCGGATAAAAAATCACTGCTCAGGAGTCAAATTTCCGACATTTCAGACATTTTGAAAACGTGCAGGGGGGTTTGGGCAAAATATGACCCATCGCCGTTTTACAGTAATGGGCATATTTTCGGTATGAAACGTCGTAATTTGAAACTGAAAATATGTGCAGAGAGTCAGAATTCGGATAAAAAATCACGCTCAGGAGTCAAATTTCCGACATTTCAGACAATTTGAATACTGCAGGGGGGTTTGGGCAAAATATGACCCATCGCCGTTTACAGTAATTGGCATATTTTCGGTATGAAACGTCGTAATTTGAAACTGAAAATAGGTGCAGAGAGTCAGAATTTGGCTCGAAAAATCACGCTTAGGAGTCAAATTTCCGACATTTCAGGACATTTGAAAACAGCAGGGGGGTTTGGGCAATATATGACCCATCGCCGTTTTCAGTAATTGGCATATTTTCGGTATGAAACTTCGTAATTTGAAACTGAAAATAGGTGCAGAGTCAGAATTCGGATAAAAAATCACGCTCAGGAGTCAAATTTCCGACATTTCAGACATTTTGAAAACTGCAGGGGGGTTTGGGCAAAATATGACCCATCGCCGTTTACAGTAATTGGCATAATTTCGGTATGAAAACGTCGTAACTTGAAACTGAAAATAGGTGCAGAGAGTCAGGAATTTGGCTCAAAAATCACGCTCAGGAGTCAAATTTCCGACATTTCAGACATTTTGAAAACTGCAGGGGGCTTTGGGCAAAATATGACCCATTGCCGTTTTCAGTAATTGGCATATTTTCGGTATAAAAATTCGTAATTTGAAACTGTAAATAGGTGCAGAGAGTCAGAATTCGGATAAAAAATCACGCTCAGGAGTCAAATTTTCGACATTACAGACATTTTGAAAACTGCAGCGGGGTTTGGGCAAAATATGACCAATCGCCGTTTTCAGTAATTGGCATATTTTTGGTATAAAAAGTCGTAATTTGAAACTGAAAATAGGTGCAGACAGTCAGAATTCGGATAAAAAATCACGCTCAGGAGTCAAATTTCCGACATTTCAGACATTTTAAAAACTGCAGGGGGGTTTGGGCAAAATATGACCCATCGCCGTTTACAGTAATTGGCATATTTTCGGTATGAAACGTCGTAATTTGAAACTGAAAATAGGTGCAGAGAGTCAGAATTCGGCTCAAAAATCACGCTCAGGAGTCAAATTTCCGACATTTCAGACATTTTAAAACTGCAGGGGGGTTTGTGCAAAATATGACACATCGCCGTTTTCAGTAATTGGCATATTTTCGGTATGAAACGTCGTAATTTGAAACTGAAAAAAGGTGCAGAGAGTCAGAATTCGGCTCAAAAATCACGCTCAGGGGTCAAATTTCCGGCATTTCAGACATTTTGAAAACTGCAGGGGGGTTTGGGAAAAATTTGACCCATCGCCGTTTTCAGTAATTGGCATATTTTCGGTATGAAACGTCGTAATTTTAAACTGAAAATAGGTGCAGAGAGTCAGAATTCGGATAAAAAATCACGCTCAGGAGTCAAATTTTCGACATTTCAGACATTTTTAAAATTGCATGGGGGGTTGGGCAAAATATGACCCATCGCCATTTACAGTAATTGGCATATTTTCGGTATGAAACGTCGTAATTTGAAACTGAAAATAGGTGCAGAGAGTCAGAATTCGGCTCAAAAATCACGCTCAGGAGTTAAATTTCCGACATTTCCGACATTTTGAAAACTGCAGGAGGCTTTGGGCAAAATATGACCCATCGCCGTTTTCAGTAATTGGCATATTTTCGGTATAAAAAGTCGTAATTTGAAACTGAAAATAGGTGCAGAGAGTCAGAATTCGGATAAAAAATCACGCTCAGGAGTCAAATTTCCGACATTTCAGACATTTTGAAAACTGCAGGGGGGTTTGGGCAAAATATGAACCATCTCTGTTTTCAGTAATTGGAATATTTTCGGTATAAAAATTCGTAATTTGAAACTGTAAATAGGTGCAGAGAGTCAGAATTCGGCTCAAAAATCACGCTCAGGAGTCAAATTTCCGACATTTCAGACATTTTGAAAACTGCAGGGGGGTTTGGGCAAAATATGACCCATCGCCGTTTTCAGTAATTGGCATATTTTCGGTATAAAAAGTCGTAATTTGAAGCTGAAAATAGGTGCAGAGAGTCAGAATTCGGCTCAAAAAACACGCTCAGGAGTCAAATTTCCGACATTTCAAACATTTTGAAAACTGCAGGGGGGGTTTGGGCAAAATATGACCCATCGCCGTTTTCAGTAATTGGCATATTTTCGGTATGAAACGTCGTAATTTGAAACTGAAAATAGGTGCAGAGAGTCAGAATTTGGCTCAAAAATCACGCTCAGGAGTCAAATTTCCGACATTTCAGACATTTTGAAAACTGCAGGGGGCTTTGGGCAAAATATGACCCACTGCCGTTTTCAGTAATTGGCATATTTTCGGTATAAAAATTCGTAATTTGAAACTGTAAATAGGTGCAGAGAGTCAGAATTCGGATAAAAAATCATGCTCAGGAGTCAAATTTTCGACATTACAGACATTTTGAAAACTGCAGCGGGGTTTGGACAAAATATGACCAATCGCCGTTTTCAGTAATTGGCATATTTTTGGTATAAAAAGTCGTAATTTGAAACTGAAAATAGGTGCAGAGAGTCAGATTCGGATAAAAAATCACGCTCAGGAGTCAAATTTCCGACATTTCAGACATTTTAAAAACTGCAGGGGGGTTTGGGCAAAATATGACCCATCGCCGTTTACAGTAATTGGCATATTTTCGGTATGAAACGTCGTAATTTGAAACTGAAAATAGGTGCAGAGAGTCAGAATTCGGCTAAATAATCACGCTCAGCAGTCATATTTCCGACATTTCAGACATTTTGAAAACTGCAGGGGGGTTTGGGCAAAATATGACCCATCGCCGTTTTCAGTAATTGGCATATTTTCGGTATGAAACGTCGTAATTTGAAACTGAAAATAGGTGCAGAGAGTCAGAATTTGGCTCAAAAATCACGCTCAGGAGTCAAATTTCCGACATTTCAGACATTTTGAAAACTGCAGGGGGCTTTGGGCAAAATATGACCCACTGCCGTTTTCAGTAATTGGCATATTTTCGGTATAAAAATTCGTAATTTGAAACTGTAAATAGGTGCAGAGAGTCAGAATTCGGATAAAAAATCACGCTCAGGAGTCAAATTTTCGACATTACAGACATTTTGAAAACTGCAGCGGGGTTTGGACAAAATATGACCAATCGCCGTTTTCAGTAATTGGCATATTTTTGGTATAAAAAGTCGTAATTTGAAACTGAAAATAGGTGCAGAGAGTCAGAATTCGGATAAAAAATCACGCTCAGGAGTCAAATTTCCGACATTTCAGACATTTTAAAAACTGCAGGGGGGTTTGGGCAAAATATGACCCATCGCCGTTTACAGTAATTGGCATATTTTCGGTATGAAACGTCGTAATTTGAAACTGAAAATAGGTGCAGAGAGTCAGAATTCGGCTAAAAAATCACGCTCAGCAGTCATATTTCCGACATTTCAGACATTTTGAAAACTGCAGGGGGGTTTGGGCAAAATATGACCCATCGCCGTTTTCAGTAATTGGCATATTTTCGGTATGAAACGTCGTAATTTGAAACTGAAAATAGGTGCAGAGAGTCAGAATTCGGCTCAAAAATCACGCTCAGGAGTCAAATTTCCGACATTTCAGACATTTTAAAAACTGCAGGGGGGTTTGTGCAAAATATGACCCATCGCCGTTTTCAGTAATTGGCATATTTTCGGTATGAAACGTCGTAATTTGAAACTGAAAAAAGGTGCAGAGAGTCAGAATTCGGCTCAAAAATCACGCTCAGGGGTCAAATTTCCGGCATTTCAGACATTTTGAAAACTGCAGGGGGGTTTGGGCAAAATATGACCCATCGCCGTTTTCAGTAATTGGCATATTTTCGGTATGAAACGTCGTAATTTTAAACTGAAAATAGGTGCAGAGAGTCAGAATTCGGATAAAAAATCACGCTCAGGAGTCAAATTTTCGACATTTCAGACATTTTTAAAATTGCATGGGGGGTTGGGCAAAATATGACCCATCGCCAATTACAGTAATTGGCATATTTTCGGTATGAAACGTCGTAATTTGAAACTGAAAATAGGTGCAGAGAGTCAGAATTCGGCTCAAAAATCACGCTCAGGAGTTAAATTTCCGACATTTCCGACATTTTGAAAACTGCAGGAGGCTTTGGGCAAAATATGACCCATCGCCGTTTTCAGTAATTGGCATATTTTCGGTATAAAAAGTCGTAATTTGAAACTGAAAATAGGTGCAGAGAGTCAGAATTCGGATAAAAAATCACGCTCAGGAGTCAAATTTCCGACATTTCAGACATTTTGAAAACTGCAGGGGGGTTTGGGCAAAATATGAACCATCTCTGTTTTCAGTAATTGGAATATTTTCGGTATAAAAATTCGTAATTTGAAACTGTAAATAGGTGCAGAGAGTCAGAATTCGGATAAAAAATCACGCTCAGGAGTCAAATTTCCGACATTTCAGACATTTTGAAAACTGCAGGGGGGTTTGGGCAAAATATGACCCATCGCCGTTTTCAGTAATTGGCATATTTTCGGTATAAAAAGTCGTAATTTGAAGCTGAAAATAGGTGCAGAGAGTCAGAATTCGGCTCAAAAATCACGCTCAGGAGTCAAATTTCCGACATTTCAGACATTTTGAAAACTGCAGGGGGGTTTGGGCAAAATATGACCCATCGCCGTTTACAGTAATTGGCATATTTTCGGTATGATTAAACGTCGTAATTTGAAACTGAAAATAGGTGCAGAGAGTCAGAATTCGGATAAAAAATCACGCTCAGGAGTCAAATTTCCGACATTTCAGACATTTTGAAAACTGCAGGGGGGTTTGGGCAAAATATGACCCATCGTTGTTAACAGTAATTGGCATATTTTCGGTATGAAACGTCGTAATTTGAAACTGAAAATAGGTGCAGAGAGTCAGAATTCGGCTCAAAAATCACGCCCTGGAGTCAAATTTCCGACATTTCAGAAATTTTAAAAACTACAGGGAGGTTTGTGCAAAATATGACCCATCGCCGTTTTCAGTAATTGGCATATTTTCGGTATCAAACGTCGTAATTTGAAACTGAAAATAGGTGCAGAGAGTCAGAATTCGGCTCAAGAATCACGCTCAGGAGTCAAATTTTCGACATTTCAGACATTTTGAAAAGTGCAGGGGGGTTTGGGCCAAATATGACCCATCGCCGTTTTCAGTAATTGGCATATTTTCGGTATAAAACGTCGTAATTTGAAACTGAAAATAGGTACAGAGAGTCAGAATTCGGCTCAAAAATCACGCTCAGGAGTCAAATTTCCGACATTTCAGACATATTGAAAACTGCAGGGGGGTTTGGGCAAAATATGACCAATCGCCGTTTTCAGTAATTGGCATATTTTCGGTATAAAAAGTCGTAATTTGAAACTGAAAATAGGTGCAGAGAGTCAGAATTCGGATAAAAAATCACGCTCAGGAGTCAAATTTCCGACATTTCAGACATTTTGAAAACTGCTGGGGGGTTTGTGCAAAATATGACCCATCGCCGTTTACAGTAATTGGCATATTTTCGGTATGAAACGTCGTAATTTGAAACTGAAAATAGGTGCAGAGAGTCAGAATTCGGCTCAAAAATCACGCTCAGGAGTCAAATTTCCGACATTTCAGACATTTTAAAAACTGCAAGGGGGTTTGGGCAAAATATGACCCATCGCCGTTTTCAGTAATTGGCATATTTTCGGTATGAAACGTCGTAATTTAAAACTGAAAATAGGTGCAGAGAGTCAGAATTCAGCTCAAAAATCACGCTCAGGAGTCAAATTTCCGACATTTCAGACATTTTGAAAACTGCAGAGGGGTTTGGGCAAAATATGACTTATCGCCGTTTACAGTAATTGGCATATTTTCGGTATGAAACGTCGTAAGTTGAAACTGAAAATAGGTGCAGAGAGTCAGAATTCGGCTCAAAAATCACGCTCAGGAGTCAAATTTCCGACATTTCAAACATTTTGAAAACTGCAGGGGGGGTTTGGGCAAAATATGACCCATCGCCGTTTTCAGTAATTGGCATATTTTCGGTATGAAACGTCGTAATTTGAAACTGAAAATAGGTGCAGAGAGTCAGAATTTGGCTCAAAAATCACGCTCAGGAGTCAAATTTCCGACATTTCAGACATTTTGAAAACTGCAGGGGGCTTTGGGCAAAATATGACCCATTGCCGTTTTCAGTAATTGGCATATTTTCGGTATAAAAATTCGTAATTTGAAACTGTAAATAGGTGCAGAGAGTCAGAATTCGGATAAAAAATCACGCTCAGGAGTCAAATTTTCGACATTACAGACATTTTGAAAACTGCAGCGGGGTTTGGGCAAAATATGACCAATCGCCGTTTTCAGTAATTGGCATATTTTTGGTATAAAAAGTCGTAATTTGAAACTGAAAATAGGTGCAGAGAGTCAGAATTCGGATAAAAAATCACGCTCAGGAGTCAAATTTCCGACATTTCAGACATTTTAAAAACTGCAGGGGGGTTTGGGCAAAATATGACCCATCGCCGTTTACAGTAATTGGCATATTTTCGGTATGAAACGTCGTAATTTGAAACTGAAAATAGGTGCAGAGAGTCAGAATTTGGCTCAAAAATCACGCTCAGGAGTCAAATTTCCGACATTTCAGACATTTTGAAAACTGCAGGGGGCTTTGGGCAAAATATGACCCATTGCCGTTTTCAGTAATTGGCATATTTTCGGTATAAAAATTCGTAATTTGAAACTGTAAATAGGTGCAGAGAGTCAGAATTCGGATAAAAAATCACGCTCAGGAGTCAAATTTTCGACATTACAGACATTTTGAAAACTGCAGCGGGGTTTGGGCAAAATATGACCAATCGCCGTTTTCAGTAATTGGCATATTTTTGGTATAAAAAGTCGTAATTTGAAACTGAAAATAGGTGCAGAGAGTCAGAATTCGGATAAAAAATCACGCTCAGGAGTCAAATTTCCGACATTTCAGACATTTTAAAAACTGCAGGGGGGTTTGGGCAAAATATGACCCATCGCCGTTTACAGTAATTGGCATATTTTCGGTATGAAACGTCGTAATTTGAAACTGAAAATAGGTGCAGAGAGTCAGAATTCGGCTCAAAAATCACGCTCAGGAGTCAAATTTCCGACATTTCAGACATTTTAAAAACTGCAGGGGGGTTTGTGCAAAATATGACCCATCGCCGTTTTCAATAATTGGCATATTTTCGGTATGAAACGTCGTAATTTGAAACTGAAAAAAGGTGCAGAGAGTCAGAATTCGGCTCAAAAATCACGCTCAGGGGTCAAATTTCCGGCATTTCAGACATTTTGAAAACTGCAGGGGGGTTTGGGCAAAATATGACCCATCGCCGTTTTTAGTAATTGGCATATTTTCGGTATGAAACGTCGTAATTTTAAACTGAAAATAGGTGCAGAGAGTCAGAATTCGGATAAAAAATCACGCTCAGGAGTCAAATTTTCGACATTTCAGACATTTTTAAAATTGCATGGGGGGTTGGGCAAAATATGACCCATCGCCATTTACAGTAATTGGCATATTTTCGGTATGAAACGTCGTAATTTGAAACTGAAAATAGGTGCAGAGAGTCAGAATTCGGCTCAAAAATCACGCTCAGGAGTTAAATTTCCGACATTTCCGACATTTTGAAAACTGCAGGAGGCTTTGGGCAAAATATGACCCATCGCCGTTTTCAGTAATTGGCATATTTTCGGTATAAAAAGTCGTAATTTGAAACTGAAAATAGGTGCAGAGAGTCAGAATTCGGATAAAAAATCACGCTCAGGAGTCAAATTTCCGACATTTCAGACATTTTGAAAACTGCAGGGGGGTTTGGGCAAAATATGAACCATCTCTGTTTTCAGTAATTGGAATATTTTCGGTATAAAAATTCGTAATTTGAAACTGTAAATAGGTGCAGAGAGTCAGAATTCGGATAAAAAATCACGCTCAGGAGTCAAATTTCCGACATTTCAGACATTTTGAAAACTGCAGGGGGGTTTGGGCAAAATATGACCCATCGCCGTTTTCAGTAATTGGCATATTTTCGGTATAAAAAGTCGTAATTTGAAGCTGAAAATAGGTGCAGAGAGTCAGAATTCGGCTCAAAAATCACGCTCAGGAGTCAAATTTCCGACATTTCAGACATTTTGAAAACTGCAGGGGGGTTTGGGCAAAATATGACCCATCGCCGTTTACAGTAATTGGCATATTTTCGGTATGATTAAACGTCGTAATTTGAAACTGAAAATAGGTGCAGAGAGTCAGAATTCGGATAAAAAATCACGCTCAGGAGTCAAATTTCCGACATTTCAGACATTTTGAAAACTGCAGGGGGGTTTGGGCAAAGTATGACCCATCGTTGTTAACAGTAATTGGGATATTTTCGGTATGAAACGTCGTAATTTGAAACTGAAAATAGGTGCAGAGAGTCAGAATTCGGCTCAAAAATCACGCCCTGGAGTCAAATTTCCGACATTTCAGAAATTTTAAAAACTACAGGGAGGTTTGTGCAAAATATGACCCATCGCCGTTTTCAGTAATTGGCATATTTTCGGTATCAAACGTCGTAATTTGAAACTGAAAATAGGTGCAGAGAGTCAGAATTCGGCTCAAGAATCACGCTCAGGAGTCAAATTTTCGACATTTCAGACATTTTGAAAAGTGCAGGGGGGTTTGGGCCAAATATGACCCATCGCCGTTTTCAGTAATTGGCATATTTTCGGTATAAAACGTCGTAATTTAAAACTGAAAATAGGTGCAGAGAGTCAGAATTCAGCTCAAAAATCACGCTCAGGAGTCAAATTTCCGACATTTCAGACATTTTGAAAACTGCAGAGGGGTTTGGGCAAAATATGACTTATCGCCGTTTACAGTAATTGGCATATTTTCGGTATGAAACGTCGTAAGTTGAAACTGAAAATAGGTGCAGAGAGTCAGAATTCGGCTCAAAAATCACGCTCAGGAGTCAAATTTCCGACATTTCAAACATTTTGAAAACTGCAGGGGGGGTTTGGGCAAAATATGACCCATCGCCGTTTTCAGTAATTGGCATATTTTCGGTATGAAACGTCGTAATTTGAAACTGAAAATAGGTGCAGAGAGTCAGAATTTGGCTCAAAAATCACGCTCAGGAGTCAAATTTCCGACATTTCAGACATTTTGAAAACTGCAGGGGGCTTTGGGCAAAATATGACCCATTGCCGTTTTCAGTAATTGGCATATTTTCGGTATAAAAATTCGTAATTTGAAACTGTAAATAGGTGCAGAGAGTCAGAATTCGGATAAAAAATCACGCTCAGGAGTCAAATTTTCGACATTACAGACATTTTGAAAACTGCAGCGGGGTTTGGGCAAAATATGACCAATCGCCGTTTTCAGTAATTGGCATATTTTTGGTATAAAAAGTCGTAATTTGAAACTGAAAATAGGTGCAGAGAGTCAGAATTCGGATAAAAAATCACGCTCAGGAGTCAAATTTCCGACATTTCAGACATTTTAAAAACTGCAGGGGGGTTTGGGCAAAATATGACCCATCGCCGTTTACAGTAATTGGCATATTTTCGGTATGAAACGTCGTAATTTGAAACTGAAAATAGGTGCAGAGAGTCAGAATTCGGCTAAAAAATCACGCTCAGCAGTCATATTTCCGACATTTCAGACATTTTGAAAACTGCAGGGGGGTTTGGGCAAAATATGACCCATCGCCGTTTTCAGTAATTGGCATATTTTCGGTATGAAACGTCGTAATTTGAAACTGAAAATAGGTGCAGAGAGTCAGAATTCGGCTCAAAAATCACGCTCAGGAGTCAAATTTCCGACATTTCAGACATTTTAAAAACTGCAGGGGGGTTTGTGCAAAATATGACCCATCGCCGTTTTCAATAATTGGCATATTTTCGGTATGAAACGTCGTAATTTGAAACTGAAAAAAGGTGCAGAGAGTCAGAATTCGGCTCAAAAATCACGCTCAGGGGTCAAATTTCCGGCATTTCAGACATTTTGAAAACTGCAGGGGGGTTTGGGCAAAATATGACCCATCGCCGTTTTTAGTAATTGGCATATTTTCGGTATGAAACGTCGTAATTTTAAACTGAAAATAGGTGCAGAGAGTCAGAATTCGGATAAAAAATCACGCTCAGGAGTCAAATTTTCGACATTTCAGACATTTTTAAAATTGCATGGGGGGTTGGGCAAAATATGACCCATCGCCATTTACAGTAATTGGCATATTTTCGGTATGAAACGTCGTAATTTGAAACTGAAAATAGGTGCAGAGAGTCAGAATTCGGCTCAAAAATCACGCTCAGGAGTTAAATTTCCGACATTTCCGACATTTTGAAAACTGCAGGAGGCTTTGGGCAAAATATGACCCATCGCCGTTTTCAGTAATTGGCATATTTTCGGTATAAAAAGTCGTAATTTGAAACTGAAAATAGGTGCAGAGAGTCAGAATTCGGATAAAAAATCACGCTCAGGAGTCAAATTTCCGACATTTCAGACATTTTGAAAACTGCAGGGGGGTTTGGGCAAAATATGAACCATCTCTGTTTTCAGTAATTGGAATATTTTCGGTATAAAAATTCGTAATTTGAAACTGTAAATAGGTGCAGAGAGTCAGAATTCGGATAAAAAATCACGCTCAGGAGTCAAATTTCCGACATTTCAGACATTTTGAAAACTGCAGGGGGGTTTGGGCAAAATATGACCCATCGCCGTTTTCAGTAATTGGCATATTTTCGGTATAAAAAGTCGTAATTTGAAGCTGAAAATAGGTGCAGAGAGTCAGAATTCGGCTCAAAAATCACGCTCAGGAGTCAAATTTCCGACATTTCAGACATTTTGAAAACTGCAGGGGGGTTTGGGCAAAATATGACCCATCGCCGTTTACAGTAATTGGCATATTTTCGGTATGATTAAACGTCGTAATTTGAAACTGAAAATAGGTGCAGAGAGTCAGAATTCGGATAAAAAATCACGCTCAGGAGTCAAATTTCCGACATTTCAGACATTTTGAAAACTGCAGGGGGGTTTGGGCAAAATATGACCCATCGTTGTTAACAGTAATTGGGATATTTTCGGTATGAAACGTCGTAATTTGAAACTGAAAATAGGTGCAGAGAGTCAGAATTCGGCTCAAGAATCACGCTCAGGAGTCAAATTTTCGACATTTCAGACATTTTGAAAAGTGCAGGGGGTTTTGGGCCAAATATGACCCATCGCCGTTTTCAGTAATTGGCATATTTTCGGTATAAAACGTCGTAATTTGAAACTGAAAATGGGTACAGAGAGTCAGAATTCGGCTCAAAAATCACGCTCGGGAGTCAAATTTCCGACATTTCAGACATATTGAAAACTGCAGGGGATTTTGGGCAAAATATGACCCATCGCTGTTTTCAGTAATTGGCATATTTTCGGTATAAAAAGTCGTAATTTGAAACTGAAAATAGGTGCAGAGAGTCAGAATTCGGATAAAAAATCACGCTCAGGAGTCAAATTTCCGACATTTCAGACATTTTGAAAACTGCTGGGGGGTTTGGGCAAAATATGACCCATCGCCGTTTACAGTAATTGGCATATTTTCGGTATGAAACGTCGTAATTTGAAACTGAAAATAGGTGCAGAGAGTCAGAATTCGGCTCAAAAATCACGCTCAGGAGTCAAATTTCCGACATTTCAGACATTTTAAAAACTGCAAGGGGGTTTGGGCAAAATATGACCCATCACCGTTTTCAGTAATTGGCATATTTTCGGTATGAAACGTCGTAATTTAAAACTGAAAATAGGTGCAGAGAGTCAGAATTCAGCTCAAAAATCATGCTCAGGAGTCAAATTTCCGACATTTCAGACATTTTGAAAACTGCAGAGGGGTTTGGGCAAAATATGACCCATCGCCGTTTACAGTAATTGGCATATTTTCGGTATGAAACGTCGTAAGTTGAAACTGAAAATAGGTGCAGAGAGTCAGAATTCGGCTAAAAAATCACGCTCAGGAGTCAAATTTCCGACATTTCAAACATTTTGAAAACTGCAGGGGGGGTTTGGGCAAAATATGACCCATCGCCGTTTTCAGTAGTTGGCATATTTTCGGTATAAAAGTCGTAATTTGAAACTGAAAATAGGTGCAGAGAGTCAGAATTCGGATAAAAAATCACGCTCAGGAGTCAAATTTCCGACATTTCAGACATTTTGAAAACTGCAGGGGGGTTTGGGCAAAATATGACCCATCGCCGTTTACAGTAATTGGCATATTTTCGGTATGAAACGTCGTAATTTGAAACTGAAAATAGGTGCAGAGTCAGAATTCGGCTCAAAAATCATGCTCAGGAGTCAAATTTTCGACATTACAGACATTTTGAAAACTGCAGCGGGGTTTGGGCAAAATATGACCAATCGCCGTTTTCAGTAATTGGCATATTTTCGGTATAAAAAGTCGTAATTTGAAACTGAAAATAGGTGCAGCGAGTCAGAATTCGGATAAAAAATCACGCTCAGGAGACAAATTTCCGACATTTCAGACATTTTAAAAACTGCAGGGAGGGTTTGGGCAAAATATGACCCATCGCCGTTTACAGTAATTGGCATATTTTCGGTATGAAACATCGTAATTTGAAACTGAAAATAGGTGCAGAGAGTCAGAATTCGGCTCAAAAATCACGCTCAGGAGTCAAATTTCCGGCATTTCAGACATTTTAAAGAGTGCAGGGGGGTTTGTGCAAAATATGACCCATCGCCGTTTTCAGTAATGGGCATATTTTCGGTATGAAACGTCGTAATTTGAAACTAAAAATAGGTGCAGAGAGTCAGAATTCGGCTCAAAAATCACGCTCAGGAGTCAAATTTCCGACATTCCAGACATTTTGAAAACTGCAGGGGGGTTTTGGCAAAATATGACCCATTGCCGTTTTCAGTAATTGGCTTCATTTCGGTATAAAAAATCGTAATTTGAAACTGAAAATAGGTGCAGAAAGTCAGAATTCGGATAAAAAATCACACTCAGGAGTCAAATTTCCGACATTTCAGACATTTTGAAAACTGCAGGGGGGTTTGGGCAAAATATGAACCATCGCTGTTTTCAGTAATTAGCATATTTTCGGTATAAAAAGTCGTAATTTGAAACTGAAAAAAGGTGCAGAGTCAGAATTCGGATAAAAAATCACGCTCAGGAGTCAAATTTCCGACATTTCAGACAATTTGAAAACTGCAGGGGGGTTTGGGCAAAATATGACCCATCGCCGTTTACAGTAATTGGCATATTTTCAGTATGAAACGTCGTAATTTGAAACTGAAAATAGGTGCAGAGAGTCAGAATTTGGCTCAAAAATCACGCTCAGGAGTCAAATTTCCGACATTTCAGACATTTTGAAAACTGCAGGGGGGTTTGGGCAAAATATGACCCATCGTTGTTAACAGTAATTGGCATATTTTCGGTATGAAACGTCGTAATTTGAAACTGAAAATAGGTGCAGAGAGTCAGAATTCGGCTCAAAAATCACGCCCTGGAGTCAAATTTCCGACATTTCAGAAATTTTAAAAACTACAGGGGGGTTTGTGCAAAATATGACCCATCGCCGTTTTCAGTAATTGGCATATTTTCGGTATGAAACGTCGTAATTTGAAACTGAAAATAGGTGCAGAGAGTCAGAATTCGGCTCAAGAATCACGCTCAGGAGTCAAATTTTCGACATTTCAGACATTTTGAAAACTGCAGGGGGGTTTGGGCCAAATATGACCCATCGCCGTTTTCAGTAATTGGTATATTTTCGGTATAAAACGTCGTAATTTGAAACTGAAAATAGGTACAGAGAGTCAGAATTCAGCTCAAAAATCACGCTCAGGAGTCAAATTTCCGACATTTCAGACATTTTGAAAACTGCAGGGGGGTTTGGGCAAAATATGACCCATCGCCGTTTTCAGTAATTGGCATATTTTCGGTATAAAAAGTCGTAATTTGAAACTGAAAATAGGTGCAGAGAGTCAGAACTCGGATAAAAAATCACACTCAGGAGTCAAATTTCCGACATTTCAGACATTTTGAAAACTGCTGGGGGGTTTGGGCAAAATATGACCCATCGCCGTTTACAGTAATTGGCATATTTTCGGTATGAAACGTCGTAATTTGAAACTGAAAATAGGTGCAGAGAGTCAGAATTCGGCTCAAAAATCACGCTCAGGAGTCAAATTTCCGACATATCAGACATTTTAAAAACTGCAAGGGGGTTTGGGCAAAATATGACCCATCGCCGTTTTCAGTAATTGGCATATTTTCGGTATGAAACGTCGTAATTTAAAACTGAAAATAGGTGCAGAGAGTCAGAATTCAGCTCAAAAATCACGCTCAGGAGTCAAATTTCCGACATTTCAGACATTTTGAAAACTGCAGAGGGGTTTGGGCAAAATATGACCCATCGCCGTTTTCAGTAATTGGCATATTTTCGGTATAAAAGTCGTAATTTTAAACTGAAAATAGGTGCAGAGAGTCAGAATTCGGATAAAAAATCACGCTCAGGAGTCAAATTTCCGACATTTCAGACATTTTGAAAACTGCAGGGGGGTTTGGGCAAAATATGACCCATTGCCGTTTTCAGTAATTGGCATATTTTCGGTATGAAACGTCGTAATTTGAAACTGAAAATAGGTGCAGAGAGTCAGAATTCGGATAAAAAATCACGCTCAGGAGTCAAATTTCCGACATTTCAGACATTTTGAAAACTGCAGGGGGGTTTGGGCAAAATATGACCCATCGCCGTTTACAGTAATTGGCATATTTTCGGTATGAAACGTCGTAATTTGAAACTGAAAATAGGTGCAGAGTCAGAATTCGGCTCAAAAATCACGCTCAGGAGTCAAATTTTCGACATTACAGACATTTTGAAAACTGCAGCGGGGTTTGGGCAAAATATGACCAATCGCCGTTTTCAGTAATTGGCATATTTTCGGTATAAAAAGTCGTAATTTGAAACTGAAAATAGGTGCAGAGTCAGAATTCGGATAAAAAATCACGCTCAGGAGACAAATTTCCGACATTTCAGACATTTTAAAAACTGCAGGGGGGGTTTGGGCAAAATATGACCCATCGCCGTTTAGAGTAATTGGCATATTTTCGGTATGAAACATCGTAATTTGAAACTGAAAATAGGTGCAGAGAGTCAGAATTCGGCTCAAAAATCATGCTCAGGAGTCAAATTTCCGGCATTTCAGACATTTTAAAAAGTGCAGGGGGGTTTGTGCAAAATATGACCCATCGCCGTTTTCAGTAATGGGCATATTTTCGGTATGAAACGTCGTAATTTGAAACTGAAAATAGGTGCAGAGAGTCAGAATTCGGCTCAAAAATCACGCTCAGGAGTCAAATTTCCGACATTCCAGACATTTTGAAAACTGCAGGGGGGTTTTGGCAAAATATGACCCATTGCCGTTTTCATTAATTGGCTTCATTTCGGTATAAAAAATCGTAATTTGAAACTGAAAATAGGTGCAGAAAGTCAGAATTCGGATAAAAAATCACGCTCAGGAGTCAAATTTCCGACATTTCAGACATTTTGAAAACTGCAGGGGGGTTTGGGCAAAATATGAACCATCGCTGTTTTCAGTAATTAGCATATTTTCGGTATAAAAAGTCGTAATTTGAAACTGAAAAAAGGTGCAGAGTCAGAATTCGGATAAAAAATCACGCTCAGGAGTCAAATTTCCGACATTTCAGACAATTTGAAAACTGCAGGGGGGTTTGGGCAAAATATGATCGACCCATCGCCGTTTACAGTAATTGGCATATTTTCGGTATGAAACGTCGTAATTTGAAACTGAAAATAGGTGCAGAGAGTCAGAATTTGGCTCGAAAATCACGCTTAGGAGTCAAATTTCCGACATTTCAGACATTGAAAACAGCAGGGGGGTTTGGGCAAAATATGACCCATCGCCGTTTTCAGTAATTGGCATATTTTCGGTATGAAACTTCGTAATTTGAAACTGAAAATAGGTGCAGAGTCAGAATTCGGATAAAAAATCACGCTCAGGAGTCAAATTTCCGACATTTCAGACATTTTGAAAACTGCAGGGGGGTTTGGGCAAAATATGACCCATCGCCGTTTACAGTAATTGGCATATTTTCGGTATGAAACGTCGTAATTTGAAACTGAAAATAGGTGCAGAGAGTCAGAATTTGGCTCAAAAATCACGCTCAGGAGTCAAATTTCCGACATTTCAGACATTTTGAAAACTGCAGGGGGCTTTGGGCAAAATATGACCCATCGCCGTTTTCAGTAATTGGCATATTTTCGGTATAAAAATTCGTAATTTGAAACTGTAAATAGGTGCAGAGAGTCAGAATTCGGATAAAAAATCACGCTCAGGAGTCAAATATTCGACATTAAAGACATTTTGAAAACTGCAGCGGGGTTTGGGCAAAATATGACCAATCGCCGTTTTCAGTAATTGGCATATTTTTGGTATAAAAAGTCGTAATTTGAAACTGAAAATAGGTGCAGAGAGTCAGAATTCGGATAAAAAATCACGCTCAGGAGTCAAATTTTCGACATTTCAGACATTTTAAAAACTGCAGGGGGGTTTGTGCAAAATATGACCCATCGCCGTTTTCAGTAATTGGCATATTTTCGGTATGAAACGTCGTAATTTGAAACTGAAAAAAGGTGCAGAGAGTCAGAATTCGGCTCAAAAATCACGCTCAGGGGTCAAATTTCCGGCATTTCAGACATTTTGAAAACTGCAGGGGGGTTTGGGCAAAATATGACCCATCGCCGTTTTCAGTAATTGGCATATTTTCGGTATGAAACGTCGTAATTTTAAACTGAAAATAGGTGCAGAGAGTCAGAATTCGGATAAAAAATCACGCTCAGGAGTCAAATTTTCGACATTTCAGACATTTTTAAAATTGCATGGGGGGTTGGGCAAAATATGACCCATCGCCATTTACAGTAATTGGCATATTTTCGGTATGAAACGTCGTAATTTGAAACTGAAAATAGGTGCAGAGAGTCAGAATTCGGATAAAAAATCACGCTCAGGAGTCAAATTTCCGACATTTCAGACATTTTGAAAACTGCAGGGGGGTTTGGGCAAAATATGAACCATCTCTGTTTTCAGTAATTGGCATATTTTCGGTATAAAAAGTCGTAATTTGAAACTGAAAATAGGTGCAGAGAGTCAGAATTCGGATAAAAAATCACGCTCAGGAGTCAAATTTCCGACATTTCAGACATTTTGAAAACTGCAAGGTTTACTGGTAAGGTGGTCTTTTGCCTCTATAGTGGGCAGCTCGGCTATGGCTCGGCTAATTCTTCTAGCTTGGTGTTTGAGCCAGTGCATTTTTCATAGCTCCACTTGTTTTAGAGGACAGGTCAGAAGATGCTGCTATTGATGTTCCTCGATAGTTCAAGGTTCTCTGCTGATCTTCACATTTGTAATGAGTCTGGTTTAACAATCTGTATTATGTCCAGGTTATGTCTGATGGAGTTACATTTTTGTTTTTCTTCCCTCTGGCAGTATGGGGGGATTGCCTGGCAGTTTTTAATTATTCTTTGTCACTTGCATTTGGTGTCTGTCCTGGTTATCTTTTCATTCTAGGCTGTTTGTTGACCACCATCTGATGCCTAATACTGTTGCTTTCTTTGGTTTATGTCTTTGCCATTTTATAAGTGATCTGGTGCCGTCTTTAATCTCTGGTCAATTATTCCTCCTCCTGAGCCTTCCTGGTCTTTAGATCATGTTCCTTTCTTTTTGTTTGTCCCATTCAGTCTGGTGGTTGTCTTTGGGTCAATTCCTTTGTCCACAATGCATCCTTCTTGGCTCTGGTTGCAACAGTGGGGCTTCAGAGGGATATCTTGAGGTTATCTTGAGATAATTTCGGGGCTTTTTAGTGTCCCCGCGGCCCGGTCCTCGACCAGGCCTCCACCCCCAGGAAGCAGCCCGTGACAGCTGACTAACACCCAGGTACCTATTTTACTGCTAGGTAACAGGGGCATAGGGTGAAAGAAACTCTGCCCATTGTTTCTCGCTGGCGCCTGGAATCGAACCCAGGACCACAGGATCACGAGTCCAACGTGCTGTCCGCTCGGCCGACCGGCATACTTTGGGTATTGTCCTGGTTCCTTTGGGTATTGTCCTGGTTCCTTTGACTGGGGGTTAATGACGTGTGTCCTGGCCCTGCTTCCCTTTGATGCACCTCTTAGCCCTGGTAAGCCCTCTTTTCCTTGTTCTCCATAGTGTGAGAGCTCATTTAGCCATCAAGAGAAGCCATCCCAAAAAAGCAGTGTTGAAAATAATTATATGCCTCTTTTTTTTTTTGGTGGTTCCCTGTTCCTACCTTCTTGAGGTAGGTAGGTAGGTAGGTAGGTCTTCCTTCTACCTCCTACCTTTTCCTCATTCCAGGGGTTTCAGGGCTTGGGTTGGGTATGACCGAGGTGTGCAGCCAGCAAAGGGCACAAGTTGCCATGCCTGCCACCTGATGATCAGTATCTATCTACACTTTGGCTCTGGATAATCAGCGTTGTCATAGTTTGTCAAAGTTGCCTCTGTTACCATGCGGTTTGTTTTTAGGCACAGTGCCTTTCTGGTGGTTTTCTCCTTTGGCCTGAGATGATCCTATATCTCCATACATCCTCACCTCAACTGAGGAAGCCAAATTTTTAACCTATTCCTGCACAAGACACTTATTACAAGGGCCTGGTGGTGTACTTTATGCTTGGAGCTGGCCAGGCAGGTTGTATGGGGAACTACTGAAGGGACCCACCAGAAAGTTGTGTAAATTATATTAAATGCTGGATTTGTTATTTTTATTGCAAGTTGGAGAGATAATACAGGAAAATATGCATCTTGGATAAAACAAAAGAAAAATGTACTACAGATATAAATATTATATTTAAAAAATAACAGTACTGTACTATAATTCAAATAAAAAGCAAATTATAATCCTAGAAAAAGCAGATTCTGATTTTGCAATCGTAAGAAAATAACAAAACTATTATGATCCACTTGATTACTCAGGGACCATAACATTTAATTAATTTACAATGCAACAGTATACAATTTTGTAAACCAGTTTTATAATGCAGTTAATTGATAATTGCAACCAAAAACAGTCCCAAATAAAAAAAAATCATTAAAATAAATGATTGTCTCAAATTTTAAAAAATAAAAAAAATTGAAAATAATAAATCTACAAAGTATTTATACCCCAATGCCATTCAGAGCAACAGAGCCGCTGGTGTGATGGTGCATCATGTGTGGCAGGTGACTGGGCCAAGAGTCAACCTGAAATGAGAAATATGATTAATACTTATGTGAGAACATTATTTACCATGATAAAACACTCACAAAAAACACACTATCTAGACATGGATAGTGTATACACAACTGCACACATGCTTTTAAATGAATGTTAAAACAGGCCATGAGAATGAGGAAGAGGATGTTCCAATCATGCTGCAGTTGATATTCACCAGGAAAGAAGAAACGTTTTACATTTAGTACCTCCTTCCCTGGGTAAGAGCACTCATGTCATTTGGGAAATATAATATGTAGTACATTATAATCTAGAAGACAATGGGGGTAAAATTAAACAAATGAAAGATGACTTTCTGAAAGATGACTGATGAAAGAAGACAAGGGAAAGGTTAGGATACAATAAATTCTGTACTGTGAAGTTAACTTGATACATTAATAGCAAAATACTTACAGAAGGCTCCTGCATATTTAGTTTCTGGCAAGCATCTTTGAAAGCTTTTTCAGCATCATTAAATTCTTTTTCCTGATAACTCTTGTAAATCAAACGAAATCGTCTTTCTTGAAATCTGTAAAAATGGAATATTACTTAAACATTCATCAAACATAACAAGTAGAAATGTGATACATAAATGCTGATCATTCATCTTGTATTACAGAATATATTAATTTATATGTAATTTACCCTCTTTTCTTAACCCTTAAACCGCGCAATACATACAAATACGATGCGAGTAACTTTCTCAAAACTGTGTAATACATACATATATGATGGAGGGTCTAGCGCACGATTTTAAATGCCCCGAAAGGAATAGGGGTAGCTATAGTTAAGCCGACCCCGAATGTAAACAGATGCCACCTGGGAAAGAAATCCAGCTTAGGCCGCGATTGTCTGCAGGCTTCAGTACCTAACAGAGACCATGGCGAGGGCATCACGTTCCACCTACCTACCTAGGTGGAACCATTCAAAGCATTATATGACAGGACACTGAAACAGTTGTTAAACTCGATTTCAAGAGAAGATGCTATGGGGAACTTGGAATTTTTTTTCATGGGTATAATTGGACAGACTTGTTGCTAGGTAAGGAAGTAAATGAGATGTATGCCATATTTTGCAAAATATATGATGAAGGCACACAAACATTCATACCAAAACAGATGCAGGCCTAGGAAACAGGATTGGTTCAACAGAAATTGCGAGAGGGCCAGAGATCAAAAGACACAGGCATGGAATTATAGGAAGAGGCCAAACCCCCAAACATACCAGCGATACAAAGATGCGAGAAACAACTACACATCAGTAAGGAGAAAGGAACTTTGAGAACGGTATAGCAGACAAATGTAAATCAGATCCAGGAAATAAAACAATCAGATCCAGAAATGAAATGTAAATTCATTAAAAAGCAAGCCGCAGGTAAAGGATAATATTTAGAGGTTGAAAATGGGGGACAGATACATAGAAAATTAAAAGAAAATGTGTGAAACATTAAACGAAAAGTTCCAAAGTGTGTTTGTACAAAATGAGATCTTCAGGGAACCAGACACAATAAGAATTCCAGAGAACAACAGAGCACATAGAGGTGTCTAGAGACGAAGTGAAACAAATGCTCTTGGAGCTAAGTAAGAACAAATCAGTTGGCCCAGATGGAGTTTCACCATGGGTTCTAGGAGAATGTGCAGTTGAGTTCAGCATACCCCTTTGGCTAATTTTTCAGACATCCCTGTGTACAGGAGTCGTAGTAGATGTTTGGAAACAGGCAAACATAGTTCCAATCTACAAAAGTGGAAGCAGGGAAGACCCACTCAATTATAGACCTGTATCATTGACAAGTGTAATAGTCAAAATATTGGAAAAAAATAATAAAAACTAAATCTGTAGAACACCTGGATAGAAATGATATATTATCAGACAGACAGTATGATTTTCGATCTGGAAGATCCTGTGTATCGAATTTCCTCAGTTTCTATGATAGAGCCACAGAGATTTTACAGGACAGAGATGGTTGGGTTGACTGCATCTATCTGGACCTAAAAAAGGCTTTTGACAGAGTTCCACATAGGAGGTTGTTCTGGAAACTGGAAAATATTGGAGGGGTGACAGGTAAGCTTCTAACATGGATGGAAAAATTTCTGACAGAAAAATGAGGGCAGTAATCACAGGCATTGTATCGGACTGGAGAAACGTCACAAATGGAGTACCACAGGGTTCAGTTCTTGCACCGGTGATATTCATTGTCTACATAAATGATCTACCAGTTGGAATACAGAATTATATGAACATGTATGGTGATGATGCTAAGATAATAGGAAGGATAAGAAACTTAGATGATTGTCATGCCCTTCAGGAAGACCTGGACAAAAGTATATGGAGCACCACTTGGCAAATGGAATTTAATGTGAATAAATGTCATGTTATGGAATGTGGAATAGGAGAACAGACCTCCACACAACCAATAAATTATGTGAGAAATCCTTAAAGAATTCTGATAGAGGTGGTTCTAGATAGAAAACTCTCTTGAGGACCACATAAAGAACATTGTGCGAGGAGCCTATGCTACACTTTCTAACTTCAGAATTGCTTTTAAATACATGGATGGGGAAATACTAAAGAAATTGTTCACGACTTTTGTTAGGCCAAAGCTAGAATATGCAGCAGTTGTGTGGTGCCCATATCTTAAGAATCACATCAACAAACTGGAAAAGGTACAAAGACATGCTACTAAGTGGCTCCCAGAACTGAAGGGCAAGAGCTACGAGGAGAGGTTAGAGGCATTAAATATGCCAAAACTAGAAGACAGAAGAAAAAGAGGCGATATGATCACTACGTACAAAATAGTAACAGGAATTGATAAAATCGACAGGGAAGATTTCCCGAGACCTGAAACTTCAAGAACAAGAGGTCATAGATTTAAACTAACTAAACAAAGATACCGAAGAAATAAGAAAATTCACTTTCGCAGAGTGGTAGAAGGTTGGAACAAGTTAAGTGAGAAGCTGGTGGAGGCCAAAACCGTCAGTAGTTTTAACGCGTTATATGACAGTGCTGGGTAGACGGGACACCACGAGCATAGCTCTCATCCTGTAACTCAACCCGTTCTCGCAAATTTAATAAGTCAATATTGACTTATTAAATATGTGCATAGGTGACATACTTAACATAATAGATACCCTTAAAAAGATTCATAGAAAACACCGACCTTACCTAACCTTGTTAGTATCTTAAGATAAGCATCTTATAGCTTCGTAATTACAATTATTACCTAACCTATAATAGGTATAGGTTAAGTAATAATTGTAATTACGAAGCAATAAGATGCTTATCTTAGGATACTAACAAGGTTAGGTAAGGTCGGTGTTTTCTATGAATCTTTTTAAGGGTATCTATTATGTTTAGTATATCACCTATGCACGTAGTTAATAAGTCAATATTGACTTTACGAATTTGCGAGAACGGGTTGTGTAACTACACTTAGGTAATTACAGGGCAGCCGCCAAGTCGAAAAGATGGAAGGAGCTTACAGGAAGGAGCGAAAATAAACATACCACAGCTTCCCATTTGGGCTACAAAGAGCCCAACCGTGCTACAAGGAGTCCAATCTGGCAACCCTGTGCAGCACAAGACAGTGCACGGAGATAAGAGAAACACTAAAGAACATAACTGTATCGAAAACTGAAAAGCTTGGTGAAGGACCAACAAGCCCCAGAAAGGACCGGAAGATGACAGACGTTCCAAGAATACGGGAAGAATTAAAATCTTCCCGATCCTTCTAGAACATAAAGAAGCAAGCATGAAGCACGAAGGCACGGAAAGCAAAGTTGCACCCGAGACCAAAAAATATGCAGATCCCCGAGAAGAGGGGAACATGATTGTGAAGGCCCGTTCCAAGAAGATGGGTGGAGAAACATACCCACTGACAGGACGGACCCGACGGAGCCAAAGGACAAGGAACCGATCCAGGGCAGGAGCCGACTCCCAAAAACATGTACGGAGAGGGGGGGGGGGGGGGGGGGGAGAGAAAAAACCCACTCCTCATAACCACAAGCCCCACCCACAGGGTAGAAAAACCCAGGCGGGGTCCAAACGTCAGCCCCTCGAACCCACAAGGCAGGTCCCGGGGCCAAGCCATTTCCCCAAAGCTCCAGCCTTACAGGAAAAGCCCGGGCAACTGAACAAGTACTAAGGAAGGAAGCCCATTAGCAGACTCATACAACACAGCTGGAGGAACAGGCTTGAATGGCTCCGTCATTACCTCAGAAGGGAAAAATCTCCGAGACCGCCCGAGTCTCAAGACCAGTGAAGCCCCGCCCTGACCCCGAATCCACAAACGATAAGGATCCAGATGCAGGGAGGAAAGGGGGGGGGGTACCATAACAGGGAAAAGACAAGGGGGTGTGGAAAAACCAAAACCAAAGCATCCAACACCCCAAAGTCCCGTCACACCAACCAAAACGGGACAGTCCCGGGGCTCCCGGGGCTCCCGGGGAGCAAACGACCTAGCGCGTTGCACCACTGAAACTCAACTTGCAATGCCCGTGCTCCCTGCACCCACATAGTCAGCATAAGTCTCGGTAATCGAGCCAGAAATAAGCAACAAAACTCGCAGTACTCCAAGTCAAAGGTACCACCGACCCCACAGGCAGCAGACAGAGGCAAAACAGTGAGAGTAGCCTTGAGACAAGAGGGACAGGGCAACCCTCGAACTCGCACAAAGTGAGGGGAGACTCCGGGGCCACATCCATCGGACCCACACGCCCCCATGGGAATTCCCAGGGTCCTGAGCGTTTACCTACAGGGACTCACGCCCAGGTAATCCCAGGCAGGGTACTGCTAACCGACACCTATAAATACCGAACAATTTTCTAAGAGCTAAACCTCGGGACGTGTACACTCACGGGGACCTAGCAGGGGGAACTACCGGAAGAAGAAAGAGTACTCAGGACACAGGGGGCAAGAACCAAGGCAGACCCCCCCCCCCCCTCCACCAGGAAGACAAACAAAAAGAAAACCCCACAAGAGGACAAAGTACCCAGGCGGAACAGAGCTGGCTGCTATGATTGGTGAAAACAAGCTGTGCAGTACCCTGCGCCCCTACCAGTGCAAATTGCCCCTTACCCCAAGGTGAACAAGGGAGATGGAACACCCTAGCAAAAAAGGGCAGCCAAAAACCAAGCGGTAAACAGCCTAGCAGGGGCAGAACCCAAGGAACTTGTGGAAGGCAGCCCCAAGGGAAGTACTTGCAGGGCACCTAGGGAAGGAAACCCTAGGCGCATGCAGCCCGAGTACTGGAGAATCACTCCCGGCTCACACACCATCTAGAAGAGTCACCACACACTAGGTATAGTGCTGAAACAACCACCGGAGCCAGAGCACACGACCTCAGCCTCTAGCATCAGCCTTACAACTGACGGGTGGATAGCCGGCGTGAGGAGTCTGGGGCTGGCCCTTCCCCCTCTCGGGGAGGGGGGGGGGGAGCTGTGCAGACAGCGGCATGGCAACGTATAACGTCATGATCATTTCTTTTAGGGGCGTTCTATCCACTTGCTCGGCTTTTGGTAGCAATAATTTCACCAGAATAGGGGTTTGTTTCAGGATACTTATCTTTCTGGGTGCCTGACCCGGTCGATGGCATTAATAGAATGATTCCAACCACACGGGGGTTTCTATAGGCCATTGTTCCCCATGCCTCTCTGAGGGGGCTAGGTTCTGTCTTGTGGTCCCCAGTAGGCCCACAGAACTCCATACACATGACTGAAGCCAAAGTCTGACATTAGCATATCAGCCTAGTAAGCTCTGGGGAGCCAAAGGGGCTCCCCCTTCGGGAAGACTCAAGCCACAATGTAGGACAGAAAACAGATACTTTTTCACCCATAGACCATAGCTTTTTGTAAACCCAAGGAACCGCTTATCCACCTTACACTGTTGGGTTAAAAATACAACTGGAAAAATATCAGGGCAAATGGGGGAGGAACCTATGATAAGCCACCGGCTTCCTGTCCTCATCAAGGACACTAGTATTAGAGGCCCTCAGGTAAATTCATATAAACTAACTAAACAAAGCTGCCAGCAAAAATCCAGCGTTGAATGTAATGAAACACCATTTTCTGGGTGAGCCCCGGAGGCTCCCTGGCAACACTCCCTCCCACCCTTTTTTCGCATTGGTTGAAGCTTAGCTTCCAAACTGGTGCTGGGCAGCTGGCGCGGTGAGGTCTGGGCACCCCCCTCCCCATCTCAGGGCGGGGAGGGCTACGCAGACGATCGGCGCAGCAGTAAAGTACGACGTTTGCTTGTTTCCTTGGGATTGTAGGGAGTTTGTACCTCTCTGTTCGGTTTTGTCTTTTAGTTTTTTACCATGTGGAGTCTATTTTGTTATGCCTACCTTTCTGGGTGCCTAACCCTGGTTGATGGCAGATAAGGAAAACCCCAACCTCAAGGGGGTTTTCCAGGGCCATTGCTCCCTGAAACCTCTCTGAAGGGGTCAGGTTCTGGTACTGGTCCCTGGTAGGTCTGAACTCCTTACCTAATGTCCCAGTCTAATATAACATACCGATAAGCTATAAGCCCGATAAGCTCCAGGGAGCCTCCGGGCTCACCCAGGGAGCCTGGTTTTCTGTGAGGAGCCCCTACGGCTTCCTGGATCTTCATACCCAACGAGAAGGGAAAAGAAAGGGCTGATCCAGGAGGCAGCCGCCACAAACTCCGCAACGCGAAGCCGAGACAACAGGCTGCAATCTACAACCCAAGAACGCACAGGAGCAGATACGCGCACAAAGAACGGGCGGCCAAGAACCTGTGCGACCCCCAAATCCTCGCGCCCGAAATGAGCCCTAGACATCACAAACACAGCAGCGACAGCGGCAAACCTCTGAACAGCACAGGCACAAGGATAGACTGTAGGCTGGTAGATTTAAAAACTCTGCGGACAACCTGGGAGACCCGAGCCCTGAAACACGGAACGAGGGGAAACTGGATCAACACAAAGTGCATCCCCAGTCACGGTACGCAGGTAACGGCAAAGAGCCGCAACTGGACAACACATGACGCACCCCTAGCTGAACCAATGAAGCATCAATAACCCAAGGACCCCTCCAGAAAGCAGCTGTCTCGACCATCGCCAGAAGGACGGAGAAAGGCTGCGAACGTACAAACCTACCACCAGTACCAAAAGAGCTGAAACCCCTGCACCGGAAGACCCGGAAGCTCCCCGACCCGACCCGCAGAGGCCCATGCCAACAAAATATGGCCTATGAAAAACAATCTTGAACCGAAGGGGCTACCACAAACTGAGGAGAAAGATAAGAGGTCACCCTGATCAAGGACCAGGACGACTCAGGCGATGCACGAGCAGGCCAGAGGTGAAGCAAAACACGCGAAAGCGTACAGAACAGGGGGAAGGGGGATGTGACGTCCACTCCAAACGCAAGTCGGAGTGGATCCACCAGTGCCGCTCGAAATGAGGCGACAGTGAGAAGCATCAAATAACAGTCCTGAAAACCCAAGAAAGGATAAGACAACCCAATGCGTAAGAGAAGACAACCTACGAAGAGCAAGAAAATGCCGAAAAGAAACACCAGGAACATCATACTGTCGTCAACACGAAGCTCGCAGGTGGGACACCATCAACTAGGCCACCTGATCACCATAGAGATGGTGATGTATCCGCATCAAAATACCAGACGCGAAGAGCCGAGGAGATGGCCGAACCAGTCACGTACAGGACCAGTCCGACTGCCAAAAGAGGCGGAGCCGCAGGAAAACGCCCCAGGTTTGAACACCTATCAAGCAGCGTCTGAAAATGAAGCTGGGCCGGCCACCAAGGGATCATAAGAACTACTCTCCTAGGGAATGGACTCCAACCAAGCCAGAACCTGAAGCAACAGCTGGACCGGGAGAAGAGGAAAAAATACCCCCACCTCGACCAGTCCTGCCAAAAGGCATCCACCGTGAACGCCTTGCAGGTGGGTAAGGGCACCACATAGAATGGGAGACACCGAGATCACTCCGACGCGAACAGAGAAATGAACCGAGACAGGCTGTCCGTCAGGACGCAGGACACACCCTGGACATGAACTGCACAGCTAACTAAACCTCGAGAATCCAACAAACGAGCCACCCAAAGAACCCAACCCCCAAAGGTCAAAGACCTAAGAGAAACCCCGTGATTCCGGCAATGAACTACCGGAGAACAGTCCGAATGGAGCTGGATGGTAGAGCACAGAGTGACAGAAATCCTCCGAAGTGCAAACCAGACAGCCACAAATTCCTGAATCGTGCTGTGAGCCCAACGGAGGTACAGACCCCACCATCCCCGGCCAACCTGGTGAGCAATGGTCACAAAGCCCCAGCCGAGAAATGACCCGTCCGTGAACACATCGAGGGAAGGCTCGGGGAGGTGCTAAGGCACAGAACCCCGAAAACCCCAAAGAGGAAGCTGGTGATGCAGCACCAACACAAGATCCCCGGAGGATGAACCCAACGATTGCAAGAGAGGCGGAAGGGGAGTCCCGGAAGGAACCAAACAGACATCGAAGCCAAACCCGACCCTGCGGGCAGACCAGCACATCAAAGTTCAGACTCCCGCAGAACCACTCGAGCAACCGCCGAGCAACCTGGGACCCCCTCATAAACAGCTGAAGGCAAGACCACAGCCGCAACAACGCTTCTGGAGGGAAAGACAAGGAGGGGCCCAAGAGCCCTAAACAAGACTTAGCCAGGTCCGAACCCAAGACAGAAACAGATGGAACAACCTCCAGATCACCAGGAAACCGAACCCAGCGATCTGGAAAGAGCCACACCCCTGGCAAGCAGACAAGCGGACCGACTGGTAGCCCACACTAGCCAGTCATTGAGGTAGGCCAGACACCGAATCCCGAGACAGACGCAGGGCACCAAGATCCAGTAAAGATGCGTAAATACACCAAGTGCCAATTACAAACTAGGGAAGGCAACAAAAGCGGCAAGCCTGAAGCCCCACCGCCAACTGTGCCAGTCCCGGAACCCTGTAGAGGAATGTGCCAAGAAGTAACCCAGAGGTCCAGGGCCACCATCCAGGCACCCAGCCCCAACAGAAGCCGGACTGGAGACAACAATCCTCCGAAGAGGGCAAAGAATCCAGGGCGTCGACTGAACAAGTCCAGAAGAACCGCAGATCTGCAAGGCTCGTGTCTGCATAGAGCAGACGGGAACCCCAGAAGGATGGGGCGGATTGACCACATCCAAACGCACCCACCAAGATGACATGAAGCGCACGGGAAGAAGCCCACCTCGCCAGCCCTGAATCCCCCAAAGGGGCAGAAGCCATCCGCCACCACCAGAGGCCGGAAGAAAACCAAAAACGCCCACTAACTGCGGGACCAAGCGAGAGCCGACAGAGCAAGCTGCTCCTCCAGCGCCCTGTCAACAGTGAAGAGAACGGAGCTCCTTCCCCAAAAAAGATATATATATATAAATACACACACACACAAGGTGTATTACACACGTGCGCATGTACCTGCACATACACACGTGTGTACAGACATATGCACACACACCCAAGTGTATACATGTACACACACACACACACACACATATACACATGTATATGTAAATGATCTTCCAGATGGTATGGAATCATTCCTCTCATTGTTTGCTGATGCAAAAATTATGAGGAGGATTAAGACGGAGGAAGACAGTATGAGACTACAAGATGACTAAGACAGACTGCATGAATGGTCCAACAAATGGCTACTAAAGTTCAATTCGAGTAAATGTAAGGTAATGAAACTAGGCAGTGAAAACAGGAGGCCAGACACAGGATACAGAATGGGAGACGAAGTACTTCATGAAACGGACAGAGAGAAAGATCTAGGAGTTGATATCACACCAAACCTGTCTCCTGAAGCCCACATCAAAATATCATCACCTGCGGCGTATGCGAGGCTGGCTAACATCAGAACAGCCTTCAGGAACCTGTGTAAGGAATCATTCAGAACCTTGTATACCACATATGTAAGACCAATCCTGGAGTATGCGACCCCAGCATGGAGCCCGTACCTTGTCAAGCACAAGGCGAAGCTTGAAAAAGTTCAGAGACATGCCACTAGGCTAGTCCCAGAACTAAGAGGCATGAGTTACGAAGAAAGGCTGCGAGAAATGCACCTCACGACACTAGAAGACAGAAGAGTAAGGGGAGACATGATCACTACCTATAAAATTCTTAGAGGAATTGACAGGGTAGATAAAGATAAACTGTTTAACAGGGGGTGGTATGCGAACAAGGGGACACAGATGGAAACCGAGTACCCAAATGAGCCACAGGGACGTTAGAAAGAACTTTTTCAGTGTGAGAGTAGTTAACAGATGGAATGCAGTGATGTGGTGGAGGCTGACTCCATACACAGTTTCAAATGAAGATACGATAAAGCCCAGTAGGCTCAGGAATCTGTACATAAGTCGATTAACAGTTGAGAGGCAGGACCAAAGAGCCAGAGCTCAACCCCCATAAGCACAATTAGGTGAGATTAGGTGAGTACACATACACATGAAAAGAAAAGAAAATTAAATAAAGAAAAGAAAAATACAAGCCGCCGACCAGTGGGCAGAGAGCAACACACCAGCCAGGCGAAGAAGGCACGTAAAAGACACAAAGAAAGCACAAAACTGCATCAAAATGCCCACCTCGACAACAAAACCCAAGGCCCTGGCACAACCACAACATGTACCAAGACCCAAAAAGATCAGCCTGCAAGCCAGGAAGACCCTGGAATCCCAGATGGCAGAACTGGGTCACATACGAGGTAACAAAGCCCCCAGAACCAACAAAGGGGGGCCCCAAGAGGAAAAAAACTCCGGAACGAAACCAAAGAACCCAAAGGAACCCGGAATCAAACCTGGGGGAGCCCAAACTACCACATTTGCCGGCAGAAATACACTACAGAAAGGCAAAGCACAGCCCCCAGACAGAACCCCCAGGGAAATGGCCAAAACAGACCGAAAACTGAGGGACAAGCTGTGGGAGCAAGCATAAACAGACAGGGACACTGAGGCCAAACTCTAGGGCCCAGACCCAAAACAGACAGAAAACGGAAAAACCGGTGTAAAAACCAACACCCCAAGCGTTCCCAGAGGAACAGAAGACGGGCAGAAAACACCAGAAAAGCAAAGAAACCCCTGAAAGAGGTGAAAAACTCACCCAAGACGCTAGCTTGCACACCCAGGTTCATGTAAACAAACCGCAACGCCACTCTAGTGGCCACGCCGGGAAACCGGCAGAAGAAAACGGCCACCAGAAACAGGGGCCCCGTGACTGACACAGTAGATACGAAAACACACTAGCAAATGTGGGAAGCAAGCCGACTAGATGGACGAAAAACTCTGCCCAGAAGCAGAAAACCAAGGCATGGGTAAACAGCCCCAGAACTGCTAGCAGGCATCCCCCCACAGCCCCAGGAACCCGCAACAGAGGCCCCGGAGCAGAGCCGTCCTCCACGCCCTCTGCCCTTAAAAAAAAAGTTAGAATCCAGGGAAAAGGCAGCAAGAAAGGGCCGCTGGTAAGACCCAGAAGCCTTGACAGGAGGAACAGGCTCGAAAACCTCCATCCTCAACCCGAACAGGGCAGCCCCCGGAACCACCCGAGACTTGGCCCCAACTAAACCTCGCCCCGACCCCGAAACTCGCAGACGGTCAGGAACCGGGAACAGGGAGGAAAAACGGTGAACAGCACCTAACCAAAACGGGGCGGCCCCGGGGCATCCGAGCGGGAAACCAACGTAGCGCGTTGCAGCAACCTAAACCAAGCCTGAAATACAGATGCTGCCTGTACTCTGAACAGTAATAACATCAGGAGAGTACTGGAAAACAAGCAGAGAACAACTCGCAAGACTCCGGGTCAAGGTGTCAGTGACCCAACAGGCAGCATGACGGAGGTAAAAGTGGCGACTGTCACCCGGAGATAAAGGCACAGCAACCAACGAACCCGCACAAGACAGGTTGGAACCCGGAAGACACATTCAATGGTACACCATGCCCCAATAGAGTTTTCCAGGACCCGTATGGGAAGCCCGGGCAAGATGTTGCTAACCAGTTAAAACCCAAAACTAACAAAGGGCAGAGGACAATACTGAAAACCCCTGCGACGTGTACAATCACGGGGACTAGTAGAGGGCCACCAAACCCTACTAGTGGAACTATAGCCACACTAGGTAGACCCCCACCAGGCAAAAGAAAATAAAAAAAAGAAAAACCCAGCAAAAGTACACCGTCCCCAGAGGCAACAGGAACCGGTCACCGCTTAGATGGCAGATCGCGCAACAAATGACGCCCTAACCAGCACAATACCAGTCCCTACCTAGGGCCAAACAAGGGCCCCAAGCTCCAGCTGGCCCCAAGGGCGAGGCAAATCAAAGCAGCAAGAACCTTTACGGGAATGGTTCCCGAATGCCCCAGGGAAGATAACCCTGTCACGCAGGGGCAGTACTTACAGGGCACTTAGGGAAGGAAGCCCCTAAGTGCATGCAGCCACGGTACTGATGAGGAACATCTGGCCACCGCACAACACAACACACGGCAGTGAACCCCACGAAAGGCAAACACCGCCTAGGGAACCGAGGCCAGAGAACCGTCTGTCCCGGTTGACATTAGTTTACGAACTAATGCTAGGCAGCCGGCGCAGTGAGGTCCGGGGCTCCCCCCTCCCCCTCTCGAGGCGGGGAGGACTGCGCGAACGATTTGCGCAGCAGAAAAGTGTGATGTTTGCTTGTTTCCTTGGGATTGTAGGGGGTTTCTACCTCTCGGTTCGGTTTTGTGTCTTAGGTTTTTACTATGTGGGGTTTGTTTTGTTATGCCAACCTTTCTGGGTGCCTAACCCCGGTCGATGGCAGATAAGGAAAACCCCAACCACAAGGGGGTTTTCCAGGGCCATTGCTCCCTGAAATTTCTGAAGGGGCCAGGTTCTGGTGCTGGTCCCTGGTAGGTCTGAACTCCTTATATTAGATCGGGACATTAGCTAACATACATTAGCCCAATAAGCTCCAGGGAGCTGTAGGGACTCCCCACAGAAAAATACAAGAATATTTACTTTCACTAACAAAGTGGTACACGGTTGGAACAAATTAGGCGAGAAGGTGGTGGAGGCCAAAACCGTCAGTAGATTCAAAATGTTTTATGAAGAGTGCTGGAAAGACAGGACACCACGAGCATAGCTCTCATTCTGTAACTACACTTGGGTGATTACATTTATTACACACAGGAAATAAGACAATACAACAGGAAATAACTTCTTACTCACCAGATTGACTAACAACCTCACAAGAGTGAGGTGGACGCCCCAAAAGCACACCCCCCCAAACACACACACGTGTGTGTGTGTGTGTGTGTGTGTGTGTGTGTGGGGCTTAGGCTGTCCCTGCGGCCTGGTCCTCGACCAGGCCTCCTTTTTGTTACACCCCCCCAGGAAGCAGCCCATAGCAGCTGTCTAATTATTATTAGAAAGAATTTTTTTTAGTGTCGGAGTGGTTGACAAATGGAATGCATTAGGAAGTGATGTGGTGGAGGCTGACTCCATACACAGTTTCAAGTGTAGATATGATAGAGCCCAATAGGCTCAGAAACCTGTACACCTGTTGATTGACGGTTGAGAGGCGGGACCAAAGAGTCGGAGCTCAACCCCCGCAAGCACAGTTAGGTGAGTTAGGCGAGTACACACACGCACCCTCTGTGGGCGACGTCCAGCCCCTCTCTGTCCTCGAGGGGGTGCTGGGATACTACACTCGCAAAAACACGCAAGGAAAACTTTACACTCACAAACTGGTATTTGAACTAAGAAAACATTTAAATAAATAGTAACAAAAGCTAGAATTTATATACCAGTCATTACAACCTAGAGGATTCAACTGAATACCAGGTTGCTTTTACCATGACGTGGTGTAGTGGTGTAAGGCTTGCTTGCGAGCATAGGTTTGAATCATCATCCTCAAATACATCAACAACAACAATAATTATTATTATTATTATTATTATTTTTGTTGAAATGTGTAGTGCAGAGGTCAGCACAGTTGGTTCATAACTCAGGACTCTGCAAGAAGTTTAGGTTCAGTTCCCACACAGGACAATGATGTTTGGGCAAGTTTCCGTTCACCTGATGCACATGTTCACCTAGCAGTAACTAAATACCTGGGAGTTAGGCAAATATTGTGGGTTGCATTTTGTGGAAGATCATAGTTGGCTGAGGAAGACCTCAATAAGCCTAAACAGCCTTCCTGCCCTTGACAAGGGGAAAACAGTTTCTGAAATCATGAGATTTATTTCACAGCCACCATCTTGAGGTTATCTTGAGATGATTTCGGGGCTTAGCGTCCCCACGGCCCGGTCCTTGACCAGGCCTCCTTTTTGTTACACCCCCCCCCCCCCCCAGGAAGCAGCCCATAGCAGCTGTTTTACTCCCAGGTACCTATTTACTGCTAGGTAACAGTTTTTCACCCTGCTAGGGGCATCAGAGTGAAAAACATTTTGCCCATTTGTCTCCGCCTTCACTGGGGATCGAACCCGAAATCTCAGGACTACGAATCCAAAGCGCTGTCCACCCAGCTGTTAGGCGCCATGTATGCAACTGTGTCTTGACTAGTATACTGCACTGAAAAAATAAGTAGAAGTCATACCTCTGAGGAAGCATTGAGGAGATCTCTTCTTCCCGCATGGCTCTAGCGTCGTTAGGAAAATTTTTGCTATAAAATCTAGTATATTCCACTGGGTTTTCCTTTCCCAAGCCATAATCAAATTTGACAACTTGGAGACCGAGATCATTTTTCTTTAATGAGCTTCCTGTTGGAATGCTGTTTAATATGGCATCCATAAGTTTGTCTTCACTCTGTAAACAGCACAGCATTTATATAAATGAACACCGATTGTTAGTAAATAACTGCAAACAGACCACCAACTAGAATCAGTGTGATAATATTTCATGTAAACAATTCTAATGACTGCAGAAGAAAATACTAATATAATATTAATATCATCAATATTATTACATGGAGAGTATTCACGCTATCGTGATGCATCAATGAGCAAATCCGTAGAATCCGTGATGAGGGTTCGAACCTACGCGCTAGGTGTTCCCAGGCACTCGCTCTAAGACAACTATGCGACGACCATGTTGTGGCATAGTTGTCTAGGGCAGCGGTCGCCAACCTTTTGGAGCTCATGGATCACCAAATTCATAAATTTAAGTTCCGTGGTCCACCAAACAAGAAATGATAGTTATTAAAGTGAACTATTTGATGCCATTAAATATAACAGTTAAAGAAAATACACAGATGCATGCAATACACAAATAATATTGTCTCGTGGACCACCGGTTGGCGACTGCTGGTCTAGAGCATGTGCCTCAGAATACTCAGTGCATAGGTTTCGAACACTCATCATGGGTCCTATGGATTTATTCACCAATAATATTAATATCACCAATATATATATATTAATGTTGAATGTAACAAAATGCCATTTTCTGGTGGGCCCTTAGAGTAAAGTACCTATACTGTAAATAAAGTAAGGACAGGTTTCATGAGTTCGTACTCTAGGGTACAGCTTACAAGCTTTGTGACCTTACAAAGTCACCAAGGAAAATAGGGCGAGGTCAGCCAGCCTGGATGTATCCAAAAACACGCATAGCAGCCAATAAGCTGAGATCGACCATTACTCCAAAGAGATCAGATTTATCAACTAAAGAGGTCTGAATGCCAGAGGAGGTACTAAAACAAATCTGTGTGAGCTACCGAAGGGAAAACATGGAAAGACTGAAACCACCAAATGGGACCCAGAATCGAGCCCAAGTGGGACCAGCCAGACCATCACTCATACATGGGACAGGAAAATTTAACCCTGTGAAACAAAAGACTCTCCAAAGAGGAAACCAAGGTCCAAGAAGGCTCGAACAGCAACCACCGCTACTCCTCGGGCTCCTCCTTTAGTCATAGAAGCCTGGAAAAGCAGAGGTGCAATAGGTACTCTGAGGGAAAACTCATCACTATCAAGGGCATGAGAATTTTCAACACTCCTGCTACAGCTTGAGGAGAGAGCCAGAAAAAAATTTTGAAAAAGGGATTACAGACAAATGTAAAACAGAACCAGGGCTATTCTATAAATTCATAAACAACAAATTGCACGTTAAAGGATAATATTCAGAGGTTGAAAATGGGAAATAGATTCACGGAAAATGAAAAGGAAATATGTGAAACAAAGTTCCAAAGTGTGTTTGTACAAAATGTCAGGGAACCAGACAATAAGAATTCCAGAGAACAACATAAAGCACATAGAGGTGTCTAGAGACGAAGTGGAAAAAATGCTCAAGGAGCTAAACAAGAACAAAGCAGTTGGTCCAGATGGAGTTTCACCATGGGTTCTGAGAGAATGTGCACCTGAGCTCAGCATTCCACTTCAACTGATTTTTCAGGCATCCCTGTGTACAGGAATTGTATCTGGTGTGTGGAAAAAGGCTAACATAGTTCCAATCTACAAAAGTGAAAGCAGGGAAGACCCCCTTAATTATAGACCTGTATCATTGACAAGTGTAAGTCAAAATATTGGAAAAAATAATTAAAACTAAATGGGTAGAACACCTGGAGAGAAATGATATAATATCAGACAGACAGTATGGTTTTTGATTTGTAAGATCCTGTGTATCGAATATACTCAGTTTCTATGATCGAGCAACAGAGATATTACAGGAAAGAGATGGTTGGGTTGACTGCATCTATCTAGACCGAAAAAAGGCTTTCGACAGAGTTCCACATAAGAGGTTGTTCTGGAAACTGGAAAATATTGGAGGAGTGACAGGTATGCTTCTAACATGGATGAAAAATTTTCTGACATAGAAAAATGAGGGCTGTGATCAGAGGCAATGTATCGGACTGGAGAAATGTCAAGTGGAGTACCACAGGGTTCAGTTGTTGCACCAGTGATGTTTATTGTCTACATAAATGATCTACCAGTTGGTATACAGAATTATATGAACATGTTTGCTGATGATGCTAAGATAAAAAGGAAGGATAAGAAACTTAGATGATTGTCATGCCCTTCAAGATGACCTGGACAAAATAAGTATATGGAGCACCACTTGGCAAATGGAATTTAATGTTAATAAATGCCATGTTATGGAATGTGGAATAGGAGAACATAGACCCCACACAACCTATATATTATGTGAGAAATCTTTAAAGAATTCTGATAAAGAAAGAGATCTAGGGGTGGTTCTAGATAGAAAACTATCACCCGAGGACCACATAAAGAATATTGTGCGAGAAGCCTATGCCACGCTTTCTAACTTCAGAATTGCTTTTAAATACATGGATGGCGATATACTAAAGAAATTGTTCACGACTTTTGTTAGGCCAAAGCTAGAATTTGCAGCGGTTTGGGGTGCCGATATCTTAAGAAGCACATCAACAAACTGGAAAAGGTGCAAAGACATGCTACTAAGTGGCTCCCAGAACTGAAGGGCAACAGCTACGAGGAGAGGTTAGAGGCATTAAATATGCCAAAACTAGAAGACAGAAGAAAAAGAGGTGATATGATCACTACATGCAAAATAGTAACAGGAATTGATAAATCGATAGGGAAGATTTCCCCGAGACCTGGAACTTTAAGAACAAAAGGTCATAGATTTAAACTAGCTAAACACAGATGCCGAAGAAATATAAGAAAATTCACTTTCGCAAACAGAGTGGTTGACGGTTGGAACAAGTTAGGTGAGAAGGTGGTGGAGGCCAAGACCGTCAGTAGTTTCAAAGCGTTATATGACAGAGTGCTGGGAAGACGGGACACCACGAGCGTAGCTCTCATCCTGTAACTACACTTAGGTAATTACACACACACACTTGGGGCTTGGCTGTATCATCACACTGAAAAGTCACACTGCTGCAGGCCCCAGGATAATTCAAATTATCCAAGTGTCAGGATTAGGGTGAGGGTTGCAAGTGGTGTCCCTGGATACATGAAGGTGTAGGGAATTTGAAAATATCATAAGAGATAGGAAATGTGTGTTAGTGAATGAAAAATCTTGGGTAGAAAAGTTGATACAGTATTTCAAAACAGCAGAAGGTAAACAAAAATGGCTGCCATCACAGGGGAAGACAGTACCCCAGCTAAGGGATCTTTTGCAGGTTTCTCACAACAAGATGCAATGAAAGGTGGTTTTCTTGACAGGTTAGTGATCATTGAGGACTTGCTAAAGAATTATGAAGAAAAAGTTATTAAATTGGAACAAAAAAATGAAGGTCTCAAGATAGAGATTTGTAATTTAAAAGGAAGTATTTTCCAGCAAGGTAAGGAGATTTCCAGCTTGACTGATAAGGTAAGGATGCAGGAGGAACACATCAAGGAACTAGTAAAGGATAATGAGGCATGGAAAGTGAAGAGTAGGGAATTTGAAGAAATTAACAAGCAAATAGACTCAAATCGTGAACAACTCAAGGGAGCCTGAGGGCTAACATGGAGTTAGGCAAGGAGATGCAACGAGAAACTTCATTGGCAACTCAAATAGAGGAAGCTAATAAAGAACTAGAAAAATATAAAGAAGAAATAAAAGCGACATATGCTCAAGTTGTAAAAGAGAGCTCAAGGAAGTGTGTTCGGAAGTCAAAACCAGAAATGACCAACAAGAAACAGAAATTAGGCAAGCAATTAGGAAAGAACTGGTTACCAACAGTAAACTAGTACAAAACACTGCAGATAGAAGTAAGTCCATAATAATTTTTGGATGTTCAGAAGGAAATTTCATCTAGGGCGGACCGAGCAGCAGAAGAGATGAAAATCACAGAGAAAATAGTAAGTTTAGGAGAAGGCTCAAAGAAAAATGTCAGTGATTTTAGAAGAATAGGAAAATATGAGAAAGACAAGAACCGCCCCTTAACCACTGCAGTGCGCACCAGATTTTGGCAAAAACTTCTTAGTGTAATTGCCAAGGACATTTTTTTTTTTTTTTTATAAATATTCAGGTATAGTTAATGTCAAAATCTTTCAAAACTCAACTATTTCCATTTCAAAACAAAAAAAGAAATGAAAACATTACAAAACATTAAAATGTAGCCTAATTAAAAAAAAATAGCACAACTCTCAGAGCGCCTAAAGGCGCTTTGAGCAATGAAGTGGTTAAGGGTGAAGTGTAATGGAGTGAAAAACATGATGAGAGCGCTTAGAAATGCCAGGAAATTGCAGTGATGAGGTTGGTAAACTTTGGTCAATAAGACAATACCACTCAAAGGAAGAGAGAAAATCTGAAAATGAACCTAATTGAAGCAAAACATCTAAATGGGGATAGAAATGAAGAAGACAAATTCTTTTTTCTACAAAGTGTCAGGGATTGGAAAGCTTGTGAAATGGTACATAAAAACAAAGCAACAAAATCAGTAGTGGAAGGGGGAGTAAAGAGCAAAGGGAAAGGAAACATGTTCCTGAAAATTGTATATACCAACATAGATGGAGTGAGGTCAAAAACTTTGGAGTTGCAAGATATAATTCAGCTTAGGGTCACAGATATTGTTGCATTATCAGATACGAAACTTGAAGGAAATATATTAAATGAAGTCATATTCCCAAGGGGCTATTCAGTTTGGAGACATGACAGGAAAACTAGGAAGGGAGGAAGAGTGGCTGTGCTGGTGAAAGAACACCTGAAGGTAAGAGTGTTAATATTTGAAAACCCTTGAGATATTGACATAATGGCATTGCAGGTCTGGAATCAGGATGATAAGCTGATAATTTTAAATGCCTACAGCCCACCAGCAAGCAACACATGGACAAAGGAAGAACTGGATGACAAACAAGAGGGCCCCATAATGGTCATGAGAGGTATTATTGTACAAGCAGATAAAGATAAATCACGACTGTTGATACTGGGGGACTTCAACTTTAAATCAATAGACTGGGAGGCCTATGAAGCAAGAACGGAGGACTTTGGACATGCAGATTTGTGAGCCTCATTCTGGAGACATTCTTGTATCAACACAAAGCAGGTCACAAGAATGAGGGAAGGAGATGTACTGTCAGTACTGGATCTAGTATTCACCAGGAAAGAAGAAGAGATATTTGACATCCAGTACCTTGCTCCCTTGGGAAAGAGTGATCACGTACTGTTAGATATTAAATATGCTTTAAGATATCATGTAGAAGAAAATGGGGACTGAAACAGATGATAAACTTGATTTAACCCTTAAAGTGCGCATCACGTCATATGACGTGCTGGACGTTGTTCCAGTAAACTGCGCATCACGTCATATGACGTGCTGGACGTTGTTCCAGTAAACTGCGCATCACGTCATATGATGTGTTGGAGTACTACGCAAGATTTAAACAGCCCGCGGATACACGGGGTTCACCACACCATCAGGGCTCTTGTAAACAGACGCCATTTTTAAAAAAAATCGTGGGCCAAACTCCCGGGTGTTATTGGCCTCAGTATTGAGTGAGCAACCAAGCCTGACGCACGCAGCATGAGCTAACAGCACTGCTGTTCAGCTTGTGACCACAGCATCGCCTAAAAATGCCAAATTATACTTGTTCATGCTATTATGTAGCGATGATATTATTACAGAAGACCCCTGACTGTGATAAAACTGACCAGGGTTCTGATAATAGCAGGATTGTGGTGATATTTAGCGCTGTGCACCATGGAAGGAGGAGTAATGCTGTGGGAGGGAGGGTGGTGGCGATGTCTTTTGACTGTGTGTGGCCACCTTTTATTGACTGCACTCACCATACCAGCTTAGTGGTTCGCTATGGTGAACACAAATGTAGATACTTATATATAACGTGTGTATAGAGGGTATAAACAGCAAGAGAAGGTTTGGAGCCGGCATTTTGGTGAGGGCGGTGTCGTCGTCTGCACGACGCCACCGTGCAGACGACGGTGTTGTTTACTGGTTACCACGATGGTCTTTGGGCACCATACCAGTTTATTTGTACAAGTATGATGAATAAAACAGGTAGATTTTTATATATAATGTGTGTATATAGCGTAATAACACCACACAGTATTGTTGGAGGAGAAATATTAGTGCGTCTGGCCTTGAGGGCGGCCACCAATCAGCTGACTGTGAGAGTAGCCACATCTTTGTGCCTTTACTCACCATACAAGCTTAGATGTACAGTTATGGTGAACAAAACATGTAGATACTTGTATATAACATCTGTATATAGTGAATTATAGCAAAAACATTATTGTGGGAGGAGAATGTGGGTGAGTCAGATGACTTGAGGGAGGGCGGGAGTGGCTGGCTGGTACACGGCGGTCACTCCTCGTTACTTTTTGACTCATAATAGCTACTTAGTGGTTCGTTATAGTGAACAAAACATGCAGATACTTATATATAACCTGTGCTTATAATGTAATAACCGACAAAGTATTTGTTCACTGATTGATGAACATAATTGAATCAACAATATGCACACCATATTTTTGAGTACAGCAATGATTCACTCATTTTATTATATAAATATATCAAACTACACACTATTGAATAATATTACAGCAAAAAAGTATGAAAAATCAATCAGAGACATTGAAATAATTCAGTAATTATCTCTTTGTGGCAACTCCGGCCTGACAGCTTGTGAGCAACAGAACGCCTGGGACGCACGCTGAGTCAGCGCCTATAATTTGCCAGACTTCCCCGCCCTATAGCGGGCAATATATGCCACTTACGATTTTTTTATTATTTTTCCCATGATCAGTGAACACAAATTAACAGGTTAGAAAGAAAAAATATTTTTTTTTTTAAATGACATGCACCTGTGGGGATGACAGGATATTAAAGTTTGGGGGATGAGTTTTGAATCACTGGGAGTAACCCTTTACTTAAACAATAATGCCCTACATATAATCAACCTATATGTGCCACAGAGTAAACTTGACCTTGACACACTGCCTGAGTTTGTTAATGAAGAACCTACCCTGCTGGTCGGTGACCTGAATGCCAGACACCCACACTTTGGTGCTAACTGTCATCAGCCCAATGTCAATGGACGGAAACTGTCACTCTTTGTCAGGGGAAGTGAAAACCTTAGGGTCCTGGGTGATGAACAGCCAACTCACCTCAGAGGAGGAAGATTAGACTATGCTCTCCTGTTGAATCCACAGGACACGGATGCCAGTACACACATTGTGCACAGTTTATGTAGTGACCATTGGGCACTGATTACCACCGTTGACATGAGCAAGAGAAGGAAAGAGACAAATAAAAGAAAAAGGTTATCACTCGGACCAGATATGAGGCCGCACTTCATAAACAGGATGAGTGACTGGTTCACGGAATACCAAATCCCAAAAGACATTGACACATTTGTTGATGACCTTAATCACCAAATTGAGAGCTGTCTAAGAGTTCCGCGCCATACGCCTGGGCGAAGTAACCCTCAGAGGAAGAAAATAAAATGGTATGAGAATGATTACATAAAGATGCTTAACGCAAATGTGCGAGACATGAGTAGAGAGTACCGGAGACATCCCACTGAAAGTAACCAAGAGTTGTTTAAAACTGTGTGTCAAGTAGCCAGGGAAGAGAAGATTAAAGAGCGGGAAAGACAATGGCTTGAGTTCACTAGCTCTATTGGACGGGAAACATCTGCAAGACAAGTGTGGGCAAAAATTCAGATAGCTAAGGGGGGGGCAGAGCCCGGCCTGCGGCTCACAAAGACCCCCAGGGTAAGGCTGAGGAACTAATTCACAAGTGGAGTGATGCAGCATCCTCCTCCTCCCTCCCTGCAGAAATCAGCAGGGAACAGCTCCTGCGACATAACAGAAGAATTAGGATAAGAGCACTGTCTAGTGATGACGAATATGGGGAACCAATCACAGCCCAAGAAGTAAGGGGCGCTATGAAAAAGGGTAAAAGTACAGCACCTGGTGAAGATGGCGTCACCTACGACATACTCAATGCACTGTGTGAAGTGTCTGGGAATCCACTACTCCACCTGTTTAACAAGTCATTCCTAAGTGGAGTGTTGCCCACACAATGGAAACACGCAATAATTATTCCCATACCGAAGCCTAATGACCCTGGTAATTACAGACCTATCAGCCTCGTGTCATGCACTTGCAAGATGCTTGAAAGGATCATCCTAAACCGATTGTTGCACAAAATAGGCAGGTTAGGGGAGGGGGTCAATGGATTTGTTAAAGGACGAAGCACAGCAAATTGTATAGTTAATTACTTGGCTAATGACACGGCTAGGTACTCTGTATTTGTTGACATCAAAGGAGCCTTCGACAAAGCACAGGGGATTGCGATCCTGGACGAGCTTGCATGCATGGGTGTCAAGGGGAGACTCATGAAATGGGTTGAAGACTACCTCACAGGAAGGAAAGCCAAGGTTTGCTTCAATGGAGCAGTCTCCAGAACAATGAATATGGAACTCGGGACCCCCCAAGGCAGAGTCTTAAGCCCTACACTATTCAATGTACTTATGAACGCCATTGCAAATATTGATTTTCCGGAAGGAACACAACAAGTGGGATATGCAGATGATGTCTTAATACAAGCTCCCACCTTGGGAAAAATTGAACAGTCCATTGAACTCCTTGGAAGGAAATGTATTGAGCTCGGTTTCACTCTCTCCACAAACAAGACGAAGGCATACTCCCATCACAAGCGGAGAGCAAATGAAGAACTGCAAATTAATGGTGTAACACTTGAATGGGTTAACCACTATCGGTACCTTGGCGTCACTGTCGGCTCTAACAAGGGAAAGAAAGAGGAGCTCAATCAACTCATAGGAACATGCAAAAGTCGACTCAGGGCACTGAAAGCTATGACCTGGAATGGACATGGAGCCTCTATGGCCGTGCTCAAAATGATGTACACAGCCTGTGCGCGCTCCGTCATAGACTATGCCGCACCAGTACTGTGCACCTACTCCCAAAGCGATATGAAAAGGCTTGAAAGCATTCAAAATGAAGCCATGACAATCATTCTTGGAGTTCCAAGAACTGCCAAAATGTCTAATCTACGAGAGGAGTTGTCCCTTCCCAGTGATAAAAGCAGAATTCAGGAGCTGAATGCTAAGCTTGCAATTAGGATAGCCAGAGATCCCCACTACAATGATATTGCCAAGAAAAAACTGAGCTCTGTGCTACTTTCAGGGGGAAACAGGAGAAGCAAAAAATGGCATCACAGAGCAGTCTGCTACCTTGAAGAGCTTCACCTGCTTGAGCAAGCCTGTGAGCTCCTGCCTGTAGAGAGGTTACCTCCCTGGGAGGATGACTCATGCAAGATCATCATCAATGAAATGGCAATGAAAAAATCCAACATGATACCACAAGAAATGAGGCACAAGTATCTCGAGGAAATTTATAAAGAAGCCGGAGATGAACTAGATCAAATCTACACTGACGGGTCATCTAATCCTATCAATGGCAGGGCTGGTGCAGCATACACGGTAATCAAGGATAATACCTTCCAACGCAGAAATAAAGAAAAAGCACGTATTGAGAACTATGCCTCTTCAACGCAAGCAGAGCTAACTGCCATTGTTATGGCGTTAAGGTTTCTTGAACGGAACACTAATGGTGCAGTGATTTGCATCGATTCAAAAGCAGCACTGCAAAGCCTAAGTAAAAATCAGGCAGAAAATCTTGCAATAGTCGCTGAAATCAAGAGAGCTGTGAGAGTACTTACCAATCAGGGAAGAGTCATCAAGTTTCTGTGGATCCCCTCCCATGTTGGAATATGTGGAAATGAACGAGCAGATGTGCTGGCTGCTGAAGGCGCTGAAGGAGACCATATTGAACACTTCATACCCAAGACTCAACTACAAATTAGAGGTATTATCAGGCAACATCACCGTGACAAGGTAACTGAGGAAAGGAGGATAGAAGCACAAACCAGTGAATCTGTACGATGGTACAACATGGTTGCAGCTGGCAATCCCAATCATTATGGCCGAAGAGGACGACGACGAGGGAGAGAATCAGTAATAGCGAGAATCCGTCTTGGATACAAATATCCATGGAGATTTGGAATGGAAACAACAGTTGATCAGCGAAGTTGCAGAATCTGTGGCGAGAGTGATGGACACCGCCTTGACCACTATCTACGTGAATGTGAACACCTGAGAGACATTAGGAATAACTGTAGAATAATAAACCCCACATTGTTTGAGTTAGGAAAACACTATTTGACAATATTGATACTGTTCTTAAAAGATTTCCCCATTTTGCACCCGCAAGATAACGTAAGCTTTTAAGGGTTGATAAATGTTAATCTTCTTGTTTGAGGAGCTGTTCACTTGAGACAGTTAAGCAAGTCCCAGCTGTGTCTGGGTACAAGTGACAGGATGAACAACCCAGCAGGTTTTCTTCCTATTGGGGAGTGTTGTACATTCTGCTATGGCGGTATGTTCACTCACAAGATGAGTGGCGCTGCCCAATAAACTCGCCCCTCGGGGCAAAATTTAAATTTAGGATATTAAACCCCGAGCATGTTAAGGGTTAATGTTCTCATCCCACCTGTTAGGTCAAGTGGGAGGGTCATCCCCATATGTTAACTGGTGCAATGGCATATTAACTAATTGTGGTGCTATTTTATACACTAGTATGAATAGTGTTGTTTATTCACATGTCCCAGTGACACCTGGTAATTGTCTTATTCTCTGTCATATGTAGATTGTGATAACCATATGTTTGGTGTTGTGGGCCATGTGGCTTGTTAAAGATTGTTAAGCCACATTGCATAGTTCCCAATGTACAGTAGAGAACTCTGCTCTGTACAGGAGATAAGAAAGAACATTCTTTAAAGTGTACCAGATTAAAGTATAAATAACTGGAGCTATAGGGTATACTTGTTAATGAAGTCCAACTTTTTTGGGACTAGTAATCTCTTGTAAAGTCCTTGTTCAATAGTATTTACAGATTAGTCACACTCCAGATATATTTTGTACCTTTAACCACTTAACTGTGCCTACCGAGTATTCTCGGTCGGCAGGAAACTGCGCCAACCGAGAAAACTGATTTTTTTTCGTAACCATTCTAAATGTGTGCGCGATTGGTTATGTACAAAATGGACTCTTAGGACCTCCAGTGAGAGGCAGCCATCTTGGAAAAAATTCCCAGAATGCCCTGGGCTGCTGGCTGGGTTAGCACTGAGTGAGCAACCTTGGGTGACACACATGCCTCTGGCTCCCAAAAACCTGTCCAATGTGGTGTTGAAAGATTGCTCTCTGTAGGTGAAATTCAAATCTTATTGTTTGAAGAACATAAGGATCATAATATTGGTGAAGCTAGGCTCAATAAGGACCTAACACAAAGGTCGGATGCAAGTGATACAGCATCTATGAGGATGATACAGCGAGCATATCCAGTTGTAGCTCTGAGCGCCACCCTAGCCCATCTATGCTATCTCCAATTTATTTAGATGATACATACACGAATCATTTTCTGCGTTCAGTGATGATGCACCCGATACCAGTAGCATAGATGAACAGTGTTAGTGACTTCCATGGTAGTGTTTTCCATAGGCATTTTAAAAAATAGCCGAATCTCCTCTTGACTGACGGACACTCTTTGAGGCTGGCTGAATCTCTTCCTGTGGGGGACCTAACAAAGTGATCTTTTCAAGACTACCTTACAAATTTATCTTTTCCTGTAATCTTTTCAAGACTACCTTACGTTTTACAAGCTTGGCTACATACCACCTACAGGTACTAATGCCAAGGGTGTATGTGAGCGAGTTATTTGCAAGCACACACAACTAAGAAACAGGAAGCGAAAATCTATCTATCTGGTACAACGAGAGCAACATCGCGCTGTGTACCATGGACTACTTCGTTGATTATTACTCACTTCCGAAGTACTGTGTAATACAGTGTGTTACTGTGTAAATAGTGTGTGAAACTGTACATATTGTAATTTTAGTGAATTTTTAACAAGTAATATTGTGACAAACATATATTGTGGACACATTACTGACACATGTATCACAGTTCCATGTGATACATGTGTCAGTAGTCAACATTATGAACATTTCTGTATACATATTGTAAATAATACATATGCATCATATACGATAAAAAACAAATAAAACCTCATTGGAAATACATAAAACAAATAATTGAAAATATATTTGTGGCAACACCCGGTGCTTGAATGGCCCGGGCGACCGTGTCTGAGAGCTCCACGTACGGGTGACCAGCCCCTGATGACGTCACAGCGCACCTTGTCCACGTCCCCACAGCCAAAGTAAGTGGAATTTGGTACTTATTTTTACATAGACATGTTCAGGGAAGGGAATTTATCATTTTACGAAGAAAAAAGAATTTTTGGGGAACACTTTCATGCGCATGGGGAATGTCACAATAAACTCGCCGTAGCACAGTGGTTAAGCTTAAGACTATAGAAATAAACAAGTGAGATTTCAGAAATCATTATTTTCAGAAGCCCTTTAACCTAGTATATATATTTTTATTATTTTTTGAGATATATATAAAAGTGTACAGCCACTAGTACATGTAGCATTTCGGGCAAGTTCTTAATCCTATGGTCCCTGGAATAAGACCCCCTACGAAGAATCATTTTAACAACCAAATACCCATTTTACTGTTGAGTTAAACTGAGGCTACAGTTAAGGATTTGCGCCCAGCAAATCCTCCCCAGCCAGGATACGAACCCATAAAGCGCTCACGACACACCAGGCGAACATCTTACCACTGCACCACAGACTATAATAGTCATCAACTTGCCATATGGAGTATGAGTTCTGTATAAGGTAATGTATGTCCTAAAAAGACATTGGACCACTGAATATTGGCATCCTCTGAATAGGGCTTACTAATTCTCAGAGATATTACTATAGTTATTTCCCTGCTTTAGTAAGGACAAGTAGAAACAAGCTCATGCCCTTCATAAATTTTTTTTCTGCAAATAGGCTAGGTGATAATTTTGATGACAGGTGCATTACATTTATAATGCAAAAACATCTATAATGCAAACATTTTTGTATTGTACAAGCAATGTGCAATTTCTTTTTGACAGAATACCCCTCCAATTTTGAGGCAAATATTTCAGATACACAACTCCCATTGCCTTTTGAACTTTTTTGAAAAATATGGCCTCCCTCCGAAAGATGGGGTTTTCCTGGAGAGTTCCTGAGGATAAGAAGCAAGGATACATATTTATAGTACATAAAAATGTAAAAACTCACAATTTTCTCAGTGTGTTGAGTCTGTCCAACATATACATAAAGTTTCCTTTTCAAGACATTTTCCAGGATCTCTTTGGCTTTTCTTATATCTGGGTGTTCCCCTTCAGCAAGCAGAATCCGGTGGAAGACATTATCAACTAGGTTGGTATATGCTGACATGTCATTGCATACATTTCTCAAAGCATACTGCGTGCTGGGGAAAAAAAAAAAAAAAAATTTATATTAAGAGTATGTCAATCATTACCATATTTTGTAATTCCAAACCTTTCCTTACTAACATAAGAAATACTGTGAGTATCAGTGGCTTCAGGTAGAGTATATACTTGCCCTAGTATAGGCATGGTATATACTTGCCAACTACTGGACTGACCATCTCCTCAATATGTCCAAGTGCAAACTTCGCATCCTGCCCACAAGACGCCCCCAAGGTCAGAAGACTGTAAAGAGACTCATGTCTCTAAGCTGACGAGCAGCAGAGTTGCTAAGGATTCTCCAATGATCTAAAAGACTGGACAGGACAGCATCAAAGTGAAGTGGGCAGCCTTCAGAAATGCAGTTCTCTCTACTGCCCTTGAGCACCTCAGACCAGCAACCCGTAAAAGCCAGGACTTTTTCGACAAAAACAATGAGGAGATACAGGTATTGCTGTAAAAAAACATCACCTGTTCCCTGCACAGCAGAATGACCCTACATCACAAGAGAAGAAGAATGCCTGTGCCAGTGCTCGAAGAATAGTGCAAAGGAAACTGCGCGAGATGCAGGATGCCTGGTTTAGCAAGGCCAATGAAATCCAAGGTTATGCAAACAGTCATGATAAAGCGTTTCTATGATGCTCTGAAGGATATACAGTATATGGACCAAGCCCTCTGGCTCTGCTTCCTTCCTCAGTGCAGATGTCCTCAGCAGTTGTCCAACTGCTGACAAAGAAGAACCAGATCTTGGACAGATGGGTTGAATGCTTTTATAAGGTCCTTAAACCTTGTGTTGCTAAGGGCTAATTGGCCTTTGTCACCCACAGGTGCATAAAAAAAAATATCCTTCTTAAAAGTTACACAATGGACATATAATATTTTCTGTACTACTCCTACATGGTATAACTAATACTCCTAAAAGTTATACCATGTACACAACCAGTTAATTTGTGTTCCCTGATCACGGGAAAAATAATAATAAAATCCTAAGCGGCATATTTTCGCTGCTATAGGGTGGAGAAGTCTGGCAAAAGACCAGCTTTGAATGTAACGAAACGTCATTTTCTGGGTGAGTCCCGGAGGCTTCCCGGAGCTTACTAGGCTGAAAAGCTAATGTCAGACTTTGGCATCAGTCATGTGTATGGAGTTCTTGTGAGCCTACTGTAGACCACGAGCCAGAACCTGGCCCCCTCTAGAGAGGTAAGGGGAGCAATGGCCTATAGAAACCCCCATGTATTTAGAAGCATTCTGTGTCTACCATCGACCGAGTTAGGCACCCAGAAAGGTAGGCATCCCATAAACCCCTATTCTGGTGAAAATTGCAACCAAAAGTCAAACGAGTGGATAGAACTCCCCAAACAAAAACAAGCAAACCAGTATGACGTCACATGTCGTCATGCCACTGTCTGTGCAGCCCCCTCCCCGGGAGGAGGAAGAGGTAGCCCCAGACCTACCGCGCCGGCGATCCACACCCCAATGAAGAAGAAGCAGAAGAAGAAGAAGAAGAAGCAGAAGAAGAAGAAGAAGAAGCAGAAGAAGAAGAAGCAGAAGAAGAAGAAGCAGAAGAAGAAGAAGCAGAAGAAGCAGAAGAAGAAGAAGCAGAAGAAGCAGAAGCAGAAGAAGCAGAAGAAGCAGAAGAAGCAGAAGAAGCAGAAGAAGCAGAAGAAGCAGAAGAAGCAGAAGAAGCAGAAGAAGCAGAAGAAGCAGAAGAAGCAGAAGAAGCAGAAGAAGAAGAAGCAGAAGAAGCAGAAGAAGCAGAAGAAGAAGAAGCAGAAGCAGAAGCAGAAGCAGAAGAAGAAGCAGAAGTAGAAGCAGAAGCAGAAGCAGAAGAAGCAGAAGAAGCAGAAGCAGAAGAAGCAGAAGAAGAAGAAGCAGAAGAAGCAGAAGCAGAAGAAGCAGAAGCAGAAGAAGCAGAAGCAGAAGAAGCAGAAGCAGAAGAAGCAGAAGAAGCAGAAGCAGAAGAAGAAAGAAGCAGAAGAAGAAAGAAGAAGAAGAAGAAAGAAGAAGAAGAAGAAAGAAGAAGAAGAAGAAGAAGAAGAAGAAGAAGAAGAAGAAGAAGAAGAAGAAGAAGAAGAAAGAAGAAGAAGAAGAAAGAAGAAGAAGAAGAAAGAAGAAGAAGAAGAAAGAAGAAGAAGAAGAAAGAAGAAGAAGAAGAAAGAAGAAGAAGAAGAAAGAAGAAGAAGAAGAAAGAAGAAGAAGAAGAAAGAAGAAGAAGAAGAAAGAAGAAGAAGAAGAAAGAAGAAGAAGAAGAAAGAAGAAGAAGAAGAAAGAAGAAGAAGAAGAAAGAAGAAGAAGAAGAAAGAAGAAGAAGAAGAAAGAAGAAGAAGAAGAAAGAAGAAGAAGAAGAAAGAAGAAGAAGAAGAAAGAAGAAGAAGAAGAAAGAAGAAGAAGAAGAAAGAAGAAGAAGAAGAAAGAAGAAGAAGAAGAAAGAAGAAGAAGAAGAAAGAAGAAGAAGAAGAAAGAAGAAGAAGAAGAAAGAAGAAGAAGAAGAAAGAAGAAGAAGAAGAAAGAAGAAGAAGAAGAAAGAAGAAGAAGAAGAAAGAAGAAGAAGAAGAAAGAAGAAGAAGAAGAAAGAAGAAGAAGAAGAAAGAAGAAGAAGAAGAAAGAAGAAGAAGAAGAAAGAAGAAGAAGAAGAAAGAAGAAGAAGAAGAAAGAAGAAGAAGAAGAAAGAAGAAGAAGAAGAAAGAAGAAGAAGAAGAAAGAAGAAGAAGAAGAAAGAAGAAGAAGAAGAAAGAAGAAGAAGAAGAAAGAAGAAGAAGAAGAAAGAAGAAGAAGAAGAAAGAAGAAGAAGAAGAAAGAAGAAGAAGAAGAAAGAAGAAGAAGAAGAAAGAAGAAGAAGAAGAAAGAAGAAGAAGAAGAAAGAAGAAGAAGAAGAAAGAAGAAGAAGAAGAAAGAAGAAGAAGAAGAAAGAAGAAGAAGAAGAAAGAAGAAGAAGAAGAAAGAAGAAGAAAGAAGAAAGAAGAAGAAAGAAGAAAGAAGAAGAAAGAAGAAGAAGAAGAAAGAAGAAGAAGAAGAAAGAAGAAGAAGAAGAAAGAAGAAGAAGAAGAAAGAAGAAGAAGAAGAAAGAAGAAGAAGAAGAAAGAAGAAGAAGAAGAAAGAAGAAGAAGAAGAAAGAAGAAGAAGAAGAAAGAAGAAGAAGAAGAAAGAAGAAGAAGAAGAAAGAAGAAGAAGAAGAAAGAAGAAGAAGAAGAAAGAAGAAGAAGAAGAAAGAAGAAGAAGAAGAAAGAAGAAGAAGAAGAAAGAAGAAGAAGAAGAAAGAAGAAGAAGAAGAAAGAAGAAGAAGAAGAAAGAAGAAGAAGAAGAAAGAAGAAGAAGAAGAAAGAAGAAGAAGAAGAAAGAAGAAGAAAGAAGAAAGAAGAAGAAAGAAGAAAGAAGAAGAAAGAAGAAGAAGAAGAAAGAAGAAGAAGAAGAAAGAAGAAGAAGAAGAAAGAAGAAGAAGAAGAAAGAAGAAGAAGAAGAAAGAAGAAGAAGAAGAAAGAAGAAGAAGAAGAAGAAAGAAGAAGAAGAAGAAGAAAGAAGAAGAAGAAGAAGAAAGAAGAAGAAGAAGAAGAAAGAAGAAGAAGAAGAAGAAAGAAGAAGAAGAAGAAGAAAGAAGAAGAAGAAGAAGAAAGAAGAAGAAGAAGAAGAAAGAAGAAGAAGAAGAAGAAAGAAGAAGAAGAAGAAGAAAGAAGAAAGAAGAAGAAGAAGAAAGAAGAAAGAAGAAGAAGAAGAAAGAAGAAAGAAGAAGAAGAAGAAAGAAGAAAGAAGAAGAAGAAGAAGAAGAAGAAGAAGAAGAAGAAGAAGAAAGAAGAAGAAGAAGAAGGAAGAAGAAGAAGAAGAAGAAGAAGAAGAAGAAGAAGAAGAAGAAGAAGAAGAAGAAGAAGAAGAAGAAGAAAGAAGAAGAAAGAAGAAGAAAGAAGAAGAAAGAAGAAGAAAGAAGAAGAAAGAAGAAGAAAGAAGAAGAAAGAAGAAGAAAGAAGAAGAAAGAAGAAGAAAGAAGAAGAAAGAAGAAGAAAGAAGAAGAAAGAAGAAGAAAGAAGAAGAAAGAAGAAGAAAGAAGAAGAAAGAAGAAGAAAGAAGAAGAAAGAAGAAGAAAGAAGAAGAAAGAAGAAGAAAGAAGAAGAAAGAAGAAGAAAGAAGAAGAAAGAAGAAGAAAGAAGAAGAAAGAAGAAGAAAGAAGAAGAAAGAAGAAGAAAGAAGAAGAAAGAAGAAGAAAGAAGAAGAAAGAAGAAGAAAGAAGAAGAAAGAAGAAGAAAGAAGAAGAAAGAAGAAGAAAGAAGAAGAAAGAAGAAGAAAGAAGAAGAAAGAAGAAGAAAGAAGAAGAAAGAAGAAGAAAGAAGAAGAAAGAAGAAGAAAGAAGAAGAAAGAAGAAGAAAGAAGAAGAAAGAAGAAGAAAGAAGAAGAAAGAAGAAGAAAGAAGAAGAAAGAAGAAGAAAGAAGAAGAAAGAAGAAGAAAGAAGAAGAAAGAAGAAGAAAGAAGAAGAAAGAAGAAGAAAGAAGAAGAAAGAAGAAGAAAGAAGAAGAAAGAAGAAGAAAGAAGAAGAAAGAAGAAGAAAGAAGAAGAAAGAAGAAGAAAGAAGAAGAAAGAAGAAGAAAGAAGAAGAAAGAAGAAGAAAGAAGAAGAAAGAAGAAGAAAGAAGAAGAAAGAAGAAGAAAGAAGAAGAAAGAAGAAGAAAGAAGAAGAAAGAAGAAGAAAGAAGAAGAAAGAAGAAGAAAGAAGAAGAAAGAAGAAGAAAGAAGAAGAAAGAAGAAGAAAGAAGAAGAAAGAAGAAGAAAGAAGAAGAAAGAAGAAAGAAGAAGAAAGAAGAAGAAAGAAGAAGAAAGAAGAAGAAAGAAGAAGAAAGAAGAAGAAAGAAGAAGAAAGAAGAAGAAAGAAGAAGAAAGAAGAAGAAAGAAGAAGAAAGAAGAAGAAAGAAGAAGAAAGAAGAAGAAAGAAGAAGAAAGAAGAAGAAGAAAGAAGAAGAAAGAAGAAGAAAGAAGAAGAAAGAAGAAGAAAGAAGAAGAAAGAAGAAGAAAGAAGAAGAAAGAAGAAGAAAGAAGAAGAAAGAAGAAGAAAGAAGAAGAAAGAAGAAGAAAGAAGAAGAAAGAAGAAGAAAGAAGAAGAAAGAAGAAGAAAGAAGAAGAAAGAAGAAGAAAGAAGAAGAAAGAAGAAGAAAGAAGAAGAAAGAAGAAGAAAGAAGAAGAAAGAAGAAGAAAGAAGAAGAAAGAAGAAGAAAGAAGAAGAAAGAAGAAGAAAGAAGAAGAAAGAAGAAGAAAGAAGAAGAAAGAAGAAGAAAGAAGAAGAAAGAAGAAGAAAGAAGAAGAAAGAAGAAGAAAGAAGAAGAAAGAAGAAGAAGAAGAAGAAGAAGAAGAAGAAGAAGAAGAAGAAGAAGAAGAAGAAGAAGAAGAAGAAGAAGAAGAAGAAGAAGAAGAAGAAGAAGAAGAAGAAGAAGAAGAAGAAGAAGAAGAAGAAGAAGAAGAAGAAGAAGAAGAAGAAGAAGAAGAAGAAGAAGAAGAAGAAGAAGAAGAAGAAGAAGAAGAAGAAGAAGAAGAAGAAGAAGAAGAAGAAGAAGAAGAAGAAGAAGAAGAAGAAGAAGAAGAAGAAGAAGAAGAAGAAGAAGAAGAAGAAGAAGAAGAAGAAGAAGAAGAAGAAGAAGAAGAAGAAGAAGAAGAAGAAGAAGAAGAAGAAGAAGAAGAAGAAGAAGAAGAAGAAGAAGAAGAAGAAGAAGAAGAAGAAGAAGAAGAAGAAGAAGAAGAAGAAGAAGAAGAAGAAGAAGAAGAAGAAGAAGAAGAAGAAGAAGAAGAAGAAGAAGAAGAAGAAGAAGAAGAAGAAGAAGAAGAAGAAGAAGAAGAAGAAGAAGAAGAAGAAGAAGAAGAAGAAGAAGAAGAAGAAGAAGAAGAAGAAGAAGAAGAAGAAGAAGAAGAAGAAGAAGAAGAAGAAGAAGAAGAAGAAGAAGAAGAAGAAGAAGAAGAAGAAGAAGAAGAAGAAGAAGAAGAAGAAGAAGAAGAAGAAGAAGAAGAAGAAGAAGAAGAAGAAGAAGAAGAAGAAGAAGAAGAAGAAGAAGAAGAAGAAGAAGAAGAAGAAGAAGAAGAAGAAGAAGAAGAAGAAGAAGAAGAAGAAGAAGAAGAAGAAGAAGAAGAAGAAGAAGAAGAAGAAGAAGAAGAAGAAGAAGAAGAAGAAGAAGAAGAAGAAGAAGAAGAAGAAGAAGAAGAAGAAGAAGAAGAAGAAGAAGCAGACCAGAGGGAGGGAGGGACTCGCCCAGAAAATACCATTTCATTACATTCAACGCTGGTTTTCTGGGGGGAACCCCTACAGCTCCTAGGAGCTAACTACCCACAGAGGAAAAGAATAGGGACTTACCTGGGAGGCGGTTGCTGCTCACTCCTCAACCCGAAGTCGAGACAACTGGCTGCATCTGCCGACCCAAAGCGACACAGGCCCAATCGGACCCAGGAACGTTTACAAGGATACGAGCAGCTAGGACCCTGTTCGACCACCAAAATCCCCGAGCCCGAATGTCAGCCAAGGACATATTGCCAAAGACGGCGGCAAGAGCAATGAACTTGCGGACGTCATGGGCACGGGAATAGACCGCAGGCTGGCTAGCCTTAATAACCCTGCGGATGACCTGGGAGACCTGCACCCTCGAACAGGGAAGAAGGGAAACTGGATCAACCCAAAGCGCATCCAAGGACACAAAAGCCATGGCGCGCAAATAACAGTGGAGAGCCACAACCAGACACAAAACATGATGCACCCCCGGCCGAACCAACCATGCATCAACAACTCAGGGACCCCTCCGGAACGCAGCAGTCTCATTCTTCGCCAGAAAAGAAGGAGAAGGCTGCAGACGAACAAACCGATTACCCCGACCGAAGGAGCAGAAACCTCTGCGCCAGAGGAGAGCATGAAGCTCACCCATCCGACCCCCAGAGGCCAATGCCAACAGGAAAAAGAGCCTACGAAAAACAATCCAGAACCGAAGGGGCCACAACAAAACGAGGAGAAGAAAGAAGAGAGAGCACTCTGTCCAATGACCAGGACGGCTCAGGCGGAGTATGAGCAGGCAGGAGGTGAAACAACGCCCGAGACAGCTTGCGAAACGGCGCAGATGTGACATCAATACCGAAAGCAAGCTGAAGCGGCTCTGCCAGCACCGCACGATACAAGGCGACAGTGTTAGCCATAAGACGACGGTCCTGGAACAACCAAGAGAGAAAGGACAACACCACCCTAACAGAAAGCGAAGTACAACGACGAAGACGTAAGAACTGGAAGGACCGCCAGGAAACTTCATACTGCCGCCGAGACGAAACCCGCAGGTGGAACACTAATAATTAAGTCACCTGATCACCATAGAGATGATAAACTCGAGTCAAAAATACCATACGTGAAAACTTGAAGAGAACATCGAACCATCCACGTGACATACCGGTTCGATCTGCTGGAAGAGGCGGACCTGCGGAAAAACCCTCGGGTTCGGACACCAAGCAAGCAGCGCCTGAAACCCCGGATGGGCCAGCCACCAAGGGGGCCAAGAGGACAACTCTTCCCTGGTAAATCTCTAAGCGAGTCAGGACCCGGAGCAACAGCTGTCCCGAGGGAAAGAGGTACAGAAACCCCCATGTAAACCAGTTCTGATGAAAAGCGTCGACCCCGACGGCCTCGCAGTTGAGAAAAGGCGCCACATAAAGGGAAAGGCGCTGCAAATACACCGACACGAAAAGGTCCACCTCGGGGCATCCGACCGTCTGATAAAGCCAACGGAAGGAGTCGGCGTCGACCGTCCATTCCGTGGAGAGGGGGAACGAAACGGGACAGGCCATCAGCCAAGACATTGGACACTCCCCGCACGTGAACTGCCAGGAGAGACAAACCCCGTGAACTCATCAGACAAGTCACCCGAAGCGACCCCCCCCACCCTCGGTTCAGACATTGAACAATGAACAGGGAGCCGGATCGTCAACCAGCGGGCGACTCGAATCCTTCGAAGAGCAAACCCACACCGCCGCGAACTCCTGCACAGTGTTGTGGGCTCGACGGAAGAATGGACCCCACCAACCCTGGCCGGCCTGGTGAGCATTGATCACAAAACCCCAGCCAATAGACGACAAGTCCGTGGACACATCGCGCGAGGGCTCGGGTAGGCACCAATTAAGGCACTAAACCCCGAAAAACCTGAAGAGGAAGCCGGTGACGCAGCTACCAACGCAAAGCCCCGGTGTCCGAACCCAACGATCACGAGAGAGGCGGAAGGGACGTCCCCGAAGGAACCAGAACAGCTGACGAAGTCAAACCCGACCATGCCAACAGGAAAACTTCGAACTTCGCGAAGTTTTGAAAACTTTGAACTTTGCGATGCTGGTCAAACCAGCATCGCGAAGTTCAAACTCCCACACAGACCCTTGAGCAACCGCCGGGTGACCCGGGAGCCCCCCAGAAACAGGCACAAGCAGGACCACAGGCACAGAAGAGACTCCGGAGGAAGAGACAAGGAAGCGGTTCGAGAGTCCCCCACAAGGCCCAGCCAGGTCCGAACCTGGGAGGGAACCAGATGGGACTTCCTCCAGTTCACCAAGAACCTGAACCCAGCCAGCTAAGAACGAACCAGATCCCTGGCTAGCAGACAAGTGGACAGGATGGGAGCCCAAACCAGCCAGTCGTCGAGGTAGGCGAGGTGCCAGGTTCAAACCGAACTGAAGACAACGAAAGCGGTAAGCATGAAGCCCCACCACAAAACCGAGCCAGTCCCTGAACCCTAGAAGAATCGGGACGTGCCAATAAGCGTCCCGGAGGTCCAGGGACACCATCCAAGCGTCCGGTTCCAACAGGAGCCGAACCTGGGACAGCATGGTCATTCGAAAGGAGGAGCAATGAACCCAGGGATTTAGACTGGACAAGTCTAGAATGAACCGCAGGTCCGCACACGGGACTGGAAACAGACGGGAAACCCATCCGAGAGACGTCATCATTTCGACCACGCCCAAGCAAACCCACTCCAAGATGACCTGACAGAGCGCAGGGGAAGAAGCCTGCCCTGCCAGTCCTGAACCCCCCCGCAGGGGGAGGGGCCACCCAACGCCACCGGAGCCTGTGCGAAATGACCCGAAACCCCCACAAATTGTGGGACCAGGCATGAGCGAACAGCACAAGCCTCCCCTCCCCCATCGCCCCATCAATGGGGCAAACCGCGAAAGGGCCGGCACCCCTTACGAGACCCAGAACCTCGCGCAAAGCGAACACCATACTGACCAGACTAAGGCCGGTCCGAAGGAGGAGCCGAACCCAAACCTGACACCAGTGGCCTACCACAACGAGAGGAACCCTGAGACTTGGCACGACCCTTCTGGGAAGGCCCACTACGGAACCCCCCAAGAGAACCAGCAAGTCCGACATAGGACGGCAAGAAGCCAAAACAGCCTGAATATATTGCGCAACGGCTGAAGCCTCAAACAAGAGAGGGCAAAAAGGGGAAGACATTCTAAGAGCCAAGGCCTAAGTGGATTCCACAGAGGAGGCAAGCACTGTATGCCAACACGCAAGCCGAGAGGCATAAAACAGAGCCACCGCATCCCGCAAGATCATCGCGAAAAGCTTCAGCAAGGCAGCCAACGAGCGAGCCACCGAGGCCAAGGTGCCAGACCCCGGAACAGCCCCAAGCGCCCCCCACATCCTCCGTGAGCCAGTCAGAAGATAGCTCCATTGGGAAAAGAAACGCAAGGTCACAACCAAAAGGACCCCGAGCGTGCAAGTCCTCCGCCAACTGCGCCGCCGAAAGGGAGGGAACCTGCACATGGAGCTGAACGACACCAACATCCCAGGGAAGGGCAGGAGCAAACAAGCACTCATTGAGGTGCTTAAGGTCACACCCCAGGAAAACCTGAAGCACCGTCAAAGCCTCCCGCCACTCAAACGTGCGGGAACGGCAGACGGAGTGCCAAGCCTCCAAGGCAAAGACAGGACAGTCCGATAGCCAGGACGACTCCGGAACCTTGTAACGGAGCCAGAAACGGAACGTAGTCCAAAACTTGAAAACCGAGGGATCTATTGCTGAGGCATGATCCAGGTCACGCAGGAGATTAGCCGCAAGGGCCGTCCGCACCCCAGCAGGTTGGATGCGATAAGCCGAAAACCTTCGGAAAGCCGGAACCGAAGTGCCCAGGGGAACACGAAACCGAACCAAGGAAGGTGCAGACACCAGGTCCAACTCCTATGCAGAGGGGGGGGAAAAGAAAACCCCCACGCCTTGTAACAGTAAGCCCCGCTCAGAGGGTAGAAAAACCCCGGCGGTGGAGCGGCTTCACTGATCTTGGTGATCTTCTCGGGCAGCGGCCTCGTGAACCCTCCCCCCTTTCACGTGACTAAGGTACCTGACCTCCTTGCACCCCAAAGCACACTTAGTGGGTTTTGCAACCATTCCTACTTCTTGTAGTCTTGCGAACACCTGCCTTAGCAAGCTCAGATGTTCTTCCCATGTAGCAGAGTGGATGAGCACATCGTCCACGGACACTTCTACTCCAGTAATTCCCCCCCAAGACCTTGCGCATAGTTCTGTTGAACACGGCCGGGGTGTTCACCAGTTCAAACAGGAGGACTGTGAACTGGAAGAGACCTTTGCTTGTCATGAAGGCAGTGCAGCGCTTACTGTCTTCTTCCAATGGAATCTGCCAAAATCCTTTTGTCAGATCAAGCTTGGAGAAATAGCAACTGGAAGCTAACCTCGAGAAGATCTCATTTTGATTGAACATCAGTTCAGCATCAAACTATGATGGAGTTCAACTTCCTGAAGTCGAGGCAGATGCGCGCACCTCCCCCAGGCTTCTTCACTAACACCATCGGGCTTGAGTACAATGAGGTCGACTTCTCTATTACTCCTACGTTAATCATAGATTCCAGTTCTTCTCTCACCTGTGGTACAAGGTGACGAGGAACAGGATATGGTTTTGTTCGTACCGCTTGCTGCTCTAGCAAAGGTATGTGGTAACCCTCTACCTTTGCTACTTTAATGACGTCAGAGAGTACCTCTTTGTACTCTGCTACTAGTCGAGTAACCTGGTTGACTATCTTCAGACAGCTGATCATCAACCTTAACATCTGTCTCTTCCCTGCTGCTGTTGATTGAAGAGACCTGGCTGACCTACCTCCTCGTCGGCGGTTATCACCGAGACACCGGCAATCGTGGCTGAGAGCAGTGGGTGGTCGATCGGCCCTGTCGATGTCGAGCCCCGCGGTCCTCTCGTTGTTACGTCTTACATGCTTCTTCGGCTTTGTGGCTCCGTCTACAGGTGGGTCCTCGTAACGTTTGAGCATGTTGACGAGGTACTTCTTCCTGACACCATCGACGTCGAGCACGTAGTTTAATGAGTGCGAGCACTCCACTACAGTGAATGGGCTCTTCCACTGCAGCAAGAGCTTGTTCCTGCTGGTGTAACACAAGTACCTTGTCATCTACACCAAAATTGCGTTCTTTTGCTTTTTTCACCTTTGCAGACACTCCCTGAATGTCTCATAATTTCAAAGGTTTTTCTGGGCGAGTCAGCTTGTTGCTCTCTAACCTCGTAGTCCCAGCTGCCACGAGCGAGTTACCTGTTAATGGAGTTGCTGTCGCTTCAACCAGGGGGTTTTGCTTCTCTCTCTCTCCACTTCTTCACAGCTTGCCTTCTCTCCCTTATTCTTCAGCTGGGTGAGGGTGTGGTCACTCCCTTTGATGTCACCCCCGGGCGAGTCACCCGTGGCACCAGCTGACAGAGCGGCTGCACCCAGCTGAGGCAGCTTCCTCACTCTCCCCCGTTTTCTCTGACTGTCAACTTGGGCAATCAGAGACTCCCGGGACATTCCCCAATAAAAGTCCATATACAGCACATTCCTTGTTGAACGGCACAAATTTTTCCTTTGATGTAAGGTGTGTCGACCCACACATACACCTCCATCTCTTTGCATAGCCATTTGGGAATGTGACAGAGATATGTCTACCTGTCTAGGATCCTGGCTTTACTAGGCTTTTTCTTACCATGTGGGTATGGCGCCTTTGTCACAAAAGATTTTCACCGATTTTCCGTTAACATTTCCGTCCACGACCTCAAGGGTCCAAGCTAGTGCATCCTTTCCAACGTTGGGATGTTTCTTACCACTTGAGCTCACACCTGCTATGTAACCTGGTTTCGGTTTTGACTTGCAATCAGCTGCACAATGACCTGGCTTACCACAGGTGTAGCACTTGGGCACATGCTCGTTGGAGGAGTTTCCCTGCTCCCCCGACACACTAGTCTTAGGCTTAGCTCCTTCGCCAGTACCTGTAGCATGATGCTTCTCGTGCAGCTTCACCCCTTTCACCTGTCTCCTGGCCCCAGCCCACAGATCAGCTTGCTTGGCCATAGACAGATTTGACACAACTTCCTGCTCTTTGAGCTTGACGCGCAGAGACGATTTGCATGCTTCTAAATACTGTTCGCGAATCATCAGTTGATAGAACTCCATACTCCCAGGAGTAGTCTCCATGAGTTAACAGTAACAGTTTAGACTCGATTCTAACCGCTGTAACATTAGCACATACGTCTCTCCTTTTTGCAATTGAGCCCTACGGAAATTCTCTAGCATCCGGTCTGCAATGATGCCAAAACCGTTCAGCAACGCTGTTGTCAATGCCTCGTAATCTCCGCGCTGGTGCGGACCCAGACTGTGGTAGATGGTTAGTGCCCTACCCTTTAACAACGCACTAAAAGTAAGTGCCCACTTTGATCTTTCCCACCCGCAATCAGCGGCGTGACCTTCGAAACGCTTGATGTATGCATCCATCGAGTCGCCCCTTTCATCAAAGTCATCCTGCCTCGCTTGTAACTGCATGAGAGCTATGCGTTCAGTACTCTCTCCTGTAATTACCTACTCTTTGAGCAGGCATCGTCCACAAGGACCTTTTGGGCAGAGATTCTTCCCCGTAGAATCCCCCCAACGGAGTATTTAAAGGGCTAGATTCCCATGTGACTCCGTTCTCTCTCGCAGTGTGCATGATTCTAATGACGACATTCTCAGTGACGTCACCCACAAGGGTCTCTACCTCCAAGTTCTCTCTCACTGGGGTCTCGCCACCAATAGCTTCATCCAGTATGACTCGTGCACGCCACCTTAGCACTACCCTGCATGTGTGCTTGTAGCATCACCTCTTCTGTGGCCCTCAAATGCTGCTCCACTCGTTCTCTACTCTTGCTCAGTAAGTGTCGTAGTCCTCGGGTCTACGAGCGGTCAAGGCCAAGCGAAGATACAGGTAGCTCTGTTTGTACTCTCCACACTCAGACATACTGGTGGTGTGTGTACCTAACAGGGCGTTAAACGTCCTCTGAATACTGCTCGTCACTTTTGAATTTTCAGGGAAAATTTAAGTGCGAAATTTTACTTTACAACCTAGCTCATAGGTTCCAACTAAGCCAACCACGTTGGGCGCCAGATGTGAGGTTTTCTATTTTGCTTTCCCGAATGCAATACGTACGTCGCCAATGTACGTGGCAGGCGCTTCACGAAGCTGTCGGAATCAGCAGAGAAAATAAGAGCAACCGTACAGGGCCTGGGAGCAAGGTCGAGTTAGAGTCCTTGAGGGTCTCTTCTCAGACTAGCCTCACCGGGTCCTGGTCCACGTTGATAGTTGGAATCTTCTCAATGCTTTAATCTTGGTGGTGGAGGCCAAGACCGTCAGTAGTTTCAAAGCGTTATATGACAGAGTGCTGGGAAGACGGGACACCACGAGCGTAGCTCTCATCCTGTAACTACACTTAGGTAATTACACTTTAAGGGACTCCTAGGGTCCTCATCACATTTATAGTTTAGTGAATAATAGGTAACTCGTGTTGAAGACACCTGGAGCTGAAGGCTTGAGTAAATAGTTCGCAGTATTCAGAAGTGGTTCAACGGAAACACTGCATAAAACTTAACAGCGGTTTTTTACTAACTTAACCACTAATACAAAGGGTGCTTGATTTACTTTAGATTGGTGTCAGAAAGGCTATGGTTGCATTAGCGAGACTCTTGACGTCTGGCTAATCGATTCGGATCCACCCGTGGAGAAACACCTAACTTAACACAGTTGACAGCCAATCATTAACACGGCAAACCTAAATGCCGGTGTGCAAAGGGATCACAAGAGTTCAAACCGGATACTCGGGTAATGATGATGCGCAATAAATCACAATGGCACTGTCAATGGGATAGACAATAACATGCACAATAATAATATCACACAATACTAAATGTGTGGTATATGTGAAGCTCACGAGTGTAATGTCGTGATACCACACAAACACGCATACACCGTAGGGTGTCTAGGTCTCCACCTATACCTGTGTCAGGTATAAAGAGGTGAGAACTGTGGTTGATCCCTCAGATCAATACAGACAGACACAATAATACAATAACAAGATCTTGTACTTACAGGTGGGGTACCTCTCTTATTCATTCACTCACTCAGGCACTTTTATGCAAGAACTCGTAGGTGGCCTGACAGCTGGTTTCGCTCGTACTGATGTGAGACCATTGGCGACAGGCTTTCCCACAAACCGTACTTGAAACGGAGGGTACTCGCAGGAGGGCGCACTGTATGTCTAACAGACACACACACACACTTGATGGCACTGGCAGTGAGTAAGGTGGTGATGTCACGTAGTACATAGTACAGTGGCGGCTGGCGGCTGCAGGTTATATGGTTCCATGCGGTACACTGGTAAAGTCACACACAGGTTACACAGGCAGCGGCACTCCTTAGTTCACTCTAGGTCACTCACAACGATTTCAATTTGTCACCAGGGGTTACCTGATACCAGTCTGTTTTGTCACTAGGCTTCTAAACAATATACAGTAGTACCTCGGAATACGAGTGTCCCTGTATACGAGTTTTTCAGAATACAAGCAGGATTTCCTCGGAAAATGTGTCTCAGAAGGCGAGTTTGTTGATACGCGTACAGACCGATCTAGCACGTGGTGGTACGGCAATCGCTACCTCTCACCCCTCAGTTTACCAGTGCCTCGCGCCCAGTGACTATCCCACGTCAATTCTTCACCCGGATTTTCAGCATTTTCTTGGATTTTGGGTCATTTGACCATAAAAGTTGTTATTATATATCTCGCCATGGGTCCCAAGAAAGCCAGTGCTAAGGTTTAACCTAAGAAATTAGTGTGGCTTTCGGGCGATCCAGTGGCAACACTGAAAAGTGTATACTCTTTTCACTGTCCTGACATTAATTTTCTATTTACGTATTTCATTTTTGTACCAATGTGTTCGCAATAGAATGTTCTATAAGAACATAAGTAGAAAATGTCACACAAGGATGCGTTAAACCGGCACCAAATAAAAAAACTATGTCGATTACACTTGGTGTGTCAACAATACCATGGTCTTACCTCGATGGTGCAATGCTATGCCGTTCTCCCAAATAGGCTATGCGGCTATTAGAGAAAACTGAAATTTCATGGCAGACATTTTCAAACTATCCCAAAGTCGATCGCATAACAAATAGAGTTTATAGAAATATTTTTTCTCGTGACTCTTGAGCGAGTCCGCTGTGCGACCTCAACACAAAAAGTGGTAATGCTCTTGAGCGCCGTGATAACGCTAAAGTCTTAAGAAAATGTGTGAAGTATGGGAAGAATTGCAAAGTTTTGTTGAAAAAACTCGCCCAGATAAAGCTGTAGCAGGCCGTTGCATTGACCTTTTAAATGACAATGTGATGTCTTACTAAAATGTTGGGAGAAACAAGTGTCTTTAGACACATTCTTATTAAGACAAGCAAGTCTTAGTGGTATGCAGGCAAAATGTGCCAGAGTGTGCACACCAGAAAGGTCCTCACTGCCTGATGTGATAATGGAAGGGGACTCCCCTTCCAAACAGTAACACCTCTTCTCCTCCCTCCTCCTCACCATCTTCCATACGCCAACAGCAAGGTAAGTAATAACTTGAACATAGTTTTGTAGGTTTATTTAGATGAATTAGGTATAAAATTTAGTTTTGTAAGTTTATTTAGATGAATTAGGTATAAAATTTAGTTTGAAGTGGGGTTTTTGGGGTAGTCAGGAACGGATTAATTCATTCCCATTATTTCTTATGGGGAAATTAGCTTTGGAATACGAGTTTTCGGAATACGAGCCGTCTCCAGGAACGGATTAAACTCTTAAACCGAGGTACCACTGTAGTCACGATCGCGATTCCGGGCGAACGTTGGTATAACTTGACGGTGTTCAGTCTATTGGCCGATAGACAGAACAGCACACGTCCACTAGCTACGAACTTTATGTGAATACCCTTGCCAGCGGCTGCAGGGCTCCTCGTGGGACACAAACACAAGGAATTACAATTTGACCAATGACACTGCAGCAAAAGAGCGGGAACCAATCATATTGATCGTTCCATGATCAGTAGCAGAGGTGACGTCATGAACACGTCATGACCACGTCACAGTTGTTATTCTCCATTGCGCCGGTTGAGGCTGACCTCAGGGGTCAGATCTGTCGCCTTGCTGGCATCCTCTCTCTCTCTCTCTCACGATGGCACAACCACTGTGTACCCAATGACTATGGCATGGATGCTTAACTTCCCTGTATCTACTTCCTGCCTGGACATACGGCGGCCTCTGTATTTTAAATGTATTACTGGTTATGTGGGCATCCTGGAGATACCCAACATGACAGATTACCATCCAGGGTTAACAGAGATAGGGCTTGTGCACGAGATCGGTGCACTGTGCACTGCAATGAGCCATTCAAGTCAGCTGTGGGATAATCTTGAGAGACCATCCTCTCACAGACTGGTATTGCCAAGAGTAAACCCAGGCAGGGTACTGCGAACCAGTGCCCAAGTCTACCAATCAAACTGCTAAAAACTGAGCCCCTGGGACATGTCCACTCACGGGGGCCTAGGAGGATCGAGGTACCACCCAGAACACACATATAAACCTAAAATATAGATAGGGAGCAACGAACCAAAGGCAGACCCCACCACCAGGCAGGAAAAAACAAAAGAAAAACCCCGCAAGAGGACAACGTACCCAGGCAGAACAGAGCCGGCCACTATAAATGGGAATAACTAGCTTTACAGTACCCCGTACCCTCAACAGTGCAAACTACCCCTTACCCTAAGGTAAACAAGGGAGGAGGAAACCCCTAGCACACTTAGGGCAGTCAATCACCGAGCAGCAAAAGACCAACAGAGGTAGACCCCAAGGTGACTTTGTGGAAGATAACCCCAAGCCCTAAGGACAGTACTTACAGGGCACTTAGGGAAGGGGACCCTAAGCACATGCAGCCCGAGTACCAGTGAAGATTACTCCTAGCTCTCACACCACCCTGAAGACCACTAAACACAATACACAGCACTGAGACAAGACACAGGAGCTGAAGTCTCACGACCAAGCCTCAATCACATCAGCCAAGAACTGAAGGTGTGGGTAGCTGGCACAAGGGGTCTGGGGCTTCCCCTTCCGGGGAGGGGGGAGCTGTGCAGATCGCGGCAAGGCAACGTGGTAATGTCATGCTTGTTTGCTTGTTTTTCTTTGGGAAATTCTGTCCACTCGTTTGACTTTTAGTAGTAGTTTTTATCAGAATAGGGGTTTGTTTTGGGATACTTACCTTTCAGGGGTGCCTGACGCAGTTGATGGCAGACATAGAATGCTCCAAATTACATGTGCAATTCTATAAGCCATTACTCTCTGAGGAGGGGGCCAGGTTCTGGCTCGTGGTCCCCGGTAGGCCTAAAAACTCCATTCACATTGACTGATGCCAAAGTCTAATAGTTCCATATCAGCCTGAATAAGCTCCGAAGATCCAAAGGGGCTCCCCCCAGAAAAAAGCATACATAGCTTGTTTCCAGGATCGTCCTTCGGCATGAGCACATCGTACCGCTTTCATGAGTGGTCACATGAATTTCTCGACTTCTCCACTTACTTGAGGATGTAGTGGCATCCCACGGCGGTGTTTGAATCCAACATGCTCAGCAAAGTTGACGAAATCTTGTCCATTGACATTTTTAATTGACACCCTCTGATGTGGGTTGTTATTACTGCTTGGGTCAAGTTCCTTGACTCCAGTTGTGATGTGGTCCTTGGCTCAACTTGCTGTTGGGTTTGCCATGATACCTCCTATGATCAAGGTTTCCTCCCTGAACCTTACGTACCTCGTCACTATTACTAACAGTTGCAGCACCGTTGTTAGCACTGCACTCCATGACACGAGCAGGGATGCCAGATTGGGCTACTTGTAGCCCAATTGTGTTGCCAATTAGGATAATTGTATTCAATTAAAAAGCCAGCTATGTATGTCACTACTTACTACTTTTTAAACGACAGTTAAAATAAGCTGGGCTGTTTATTCTAAAAAGCGAATCAATATGAAAAAAATATTTGGCTACTTTTATTGTAAAGTTTGTGACATTTAGTTCTCCAGCTCGCGACTTTTGGCAACTCAAATCTGGCACCCCTGGACACGAGCATCACGTGCAGCATCTTCCATTCGATGAGCAATGTCCAGTATCTTGGTAAGAGAACTACCACCACCACCAAGTTCTAGAGCTCTTCAATGGAGACATGTAGATGTGCACGTTTTAATTATTTGCGGTTTAATTTCTTTATCAACATCAGCAAACTCACAATGTGCTGCTAAACCCTGTAGACGTGTGTCATATTTTGTTTCATCAGAGTTGTTTGGCTCTCCTGAAATGCATAGTTTCCATAGTAGTGTTCTGTCTAGGTTTGAAATGTTTAGTTAATTTGGCTTTGACAGTGTCATAATCTTTGTCACCACCAGTGTCTTTCAGTATGTCAAAGATTCCACAAAATCACCTACATAATGTAGTAAAAAGGCACGTTTTTTTCACCACTTTTGATGTCAAACTTAACAAATTTTTAACCCTTCAAAGCCATTTGGTCCACCTATGACAGGTTTGTCTGGTCACAGTCAGGATCAAATGCAGGAAACTGAGGTATATCACTTCACTGTTCCACAGAATACTGAACACTTAATGCACTGTGTATGTTAGCTAAGAATTCACTGTAATTACTTCTATTTTGCAAAGCACACAAGCATTTTAATGCAAAGTTCACAACAATGCACAATACAGCAGCAATTGACATCTTACCTAATCTTGTGTACATGTGGTGGTTTTCCAACTTACAGCTGCACAGCAGTTGGCACATCAGTTGTCAGCAATGTTGTTTAACCCTTAAAGTGCACATCACGTCATATGACGTGGTAGACGTTGTTCCAGTCAACTGCGCATCACGTCATGTGACGCGTTGGAGTACTACGCAAGATTTAAACGGCCCGCGGATACACGGGGTTCACCACACCTTCATCAAGGCTCTTGTAAACAGACGCCATTTTTAAAAAAAATCGTGGGCCAAACTCCCGGGTGTTAGGGGCCTCAGTATTGAGTGAGCAACCAAGCCTGACGCACACAGCATGAGCTAACAGCACTGCTGTTCAGCTTGTGACCACAGCATCGCTTAAAAATGCCATAATATACTTGTTCATGCTATTATGTAGCGATGATATTATTACAGAAGACCCCTACATGGTAAATATGTGCAACATATGTGTACACAAGTGTCGTGCATGTAACAGTGCCTTCGGACAGTACGGATGTTTTACTGCCATAATATAGTGTACGTGTTCATTATACGTAGGATTAGCACGTAAAAACAAATAAAATGTATTTGGAACTGTGAGCAAAAATGAACAAAAATATATTCGCGGCAACTCGCGCGCCCCACCCCGGACACCCTACTGGCCCCGGGAGCGTACGTCACGGGCGAACAGGGAATGACGACGTTGCACGCCAACTTACGGATTCCATAGCAGCCAAAGTACAATTTCAATTTTTTTTTTGACATACCCATATTGAGGGAAGGGTTTGACACAAAAAAAAAAAAAATCCAGAGAATTTATTTCCTGCGCACTGGGGGGGGGGGGGTGTCATATTTGGAAGCCGAGCAGTTAAGGGGCTAAACAGCTGTTGTATGAAGAATTATGCCAGGGCACTTATTCTGTTGAGAGCAGAAGAAATAATTCAAGGATTGCCTCAAGGTGACCCTCAAAGGCTTGGACATCACCAATATTTGGGAGTCACTTGCTCAGGATTGTCCAACTTGGAAAAGCAAAGCCATCATAGGGTCCCATGCAGTACAAAATAGATGGACTGCAAAGGCCCAGAGGAAATGTACTGCATGCAAAGCTAGAGCAACCTCCACCTCTACAGTAGCACCCACCCACATACGTCCCATGTGTGGGCGAGCCTTCTGGATCCAGATTGGTCTCGTCCACCATCATCTGGCACACAACCACCGACCTTCAACCTGATATATTGAAGTCATGTCATCTTCGCATCCAAAGGACAATCATGATGCTTGCCCTACCTAGAAATCCAACATTCTTCTTGTATAATATCTCATTTTGTATGAATGTACTTTTCCCTAAATATTATTATTATAAATAAACTTAAAATTTGTAATCTAACTATTGAACATTTTTTTGTATAAATATATCTATTGCCATAAAGTATTACTTCATAGTTATCACTTACCCGTCTTTACCTCGATACTTGATGTGTTCATCTGCATAGAGAAAGGCATCAATCAACCTGAAAATTAAATACAATATTTAGTAAACACCAGGGTTGAATGTAATGAAATACGATTTTGTGGGCAAGTCTCGGTGGCTTTATGAAGCTACTATCTCTGATTGAAATTGAAATAAGTTTATTGAGGTAAAATACACACAAAGGGATGAGGTAGCTCAAGCTATTCTCACCCCGTTCGGTATATCGTGTTAATACATACATAGACACACATCACAAACAATAAACATATTACCAAACTATCTCTGATAGTGTGCCATACTAGTAGGGGTCCTATCAGCCGCAGAGTTCTATTGGCCTACTGGGTACCACAAGCCAGAAACTAGCCCCCTCACAGAAGCGAAGGGAGCGAGTCGCACTAATGATAAAAACTGTATTGATTACCACCACCTTCCTCTGCTACCACCAAGGAAGGCACCCAGAAAGTCGGCAAAACAAAACAAACCACTGCTGACTTCAAACAAGACTGCAGCTTCAAGAACTGCCAAAAGAACTCTTCCAACAGTATAAACAAAGCTCATTTGCCCCCACCTCCCTTTCATGCATATTCGCATACAAGTGGGAGGAGGACGGAGGCAGTCCAGGGTCAGCCAACTGCTCCACCATCTGTTCAATGAATATGACAACCTTAATGACCTGGAAAGGGAGGGGGGGGGGGGGGGGGTAATTGTTATGGAGTCACCGGTCTCGCACAGAAATTGGCATTTCATTACATTCAACGCTGGTTTTTGGGTAAGTCTCTTGTGTTCCAGAAGCTAACTACTCATGGAGAAGGAAACAAATGGGCACTCAACTGTGGTTCTCACTCCTCTCTGGTATTAGGATAAAGTCGAGACACTCAGTCATGACACATGACCCAAAGCCACATAAGAATGCCAGGGCTTAGGCACATTGACAAGATACTGGGTCACCAGAACCCTGTACAACCTCCAAAACTCTTGTGCATGATTGAACCACATGACATTCACAAAAACAGCCGAGAAAGTAGAGAATATATTCTCTAACATCACGGGCGCAAGGGTAAACTGCATGTTGGCTAAAATTAATGACACTGCTGATGACCTGAGACAAACCATGGAACAGGGAACCAAAGTGACAGGATCAACCCACAGAGAATTCACCAAAGCAAAACCTGTGTCACGAAGGTAGCAGCTCTTCACTGCTGCCGGCCGCTAATACGACCCGCTAATTCATTTAACAACCTGGTACCCATTCACTGCTGGGTGAACAGAGACTACAATTAAGGATTGGCACCCAGTCAATCCTCCCCAGCCAGGATAAGAACCCAAGCCAAAGGCATCGCGCGAGTGCTTTACCACTGTGCCACTTCCACTTCTGTGCCACTGTGTTTGACTTCTTGGCTATGACTCTGGGTGGGATCGAATAAGAAGGGGGCACTAAGGACCCATATACTGTTTGATAAGTTAAGAGCCCGGTTACTGGCTAAGTGAGGCCGTAACAACCATGATACAAGAAGATGTGGGGAAACAGGCAAACAAGGAGAGGCTTAAAAGAAAGGCCTCATGAACACCCATCCCACACCACAAAAAGGTGTGGAATGGCAAGGGCCATGCCAACCCCAAGCAAAAACAAGGAAAGCCTGCTAGCCAGGAAGACACTGGAACCTCATACCACTACTAATAAGAAGAAACCCCAAATGCAAAGGAACCAGGGTCAAACCGAGGTAGAACTGAGTCACAAAGGAATAGAAAAATATGCTGCATAAGCTGCCATATAAGGTATTTGAAATGTAAGAATTTCTAGAAGGACAAACCAAAGGACCCAAAGGACATGTAGAAATTAACCTCAGAGGGAGCTGCACCCCATGCATGTGCATGCAGAAAGGGGAAACAAACACTTCCTGCAACCAAGGAACCACAGAGCCAAACAGGGCCCAAGAGTTACTAACTCCCAAGCCCCAGAAGTGGCAGGCAAGAGCCCTGGTGTAGCCTGCATCAGCACCCACTGCCCAGGATAGAAAAGCAAAGTTCAAGGGAAAGGCTTCCAAGGAAGAAGCGCTGGCAGAACGGAAGACACAGAAGCACTGGCAGGACAAGTAGACTCAACTGCCTCCACACCCGAACCAGAAGGGACAACGTCTGGAGCCGCCAAAGCCACATCCAAGCTAAACCCTGTCCCAACCCTAAAACCCTCAGATGCTTCAGGGCCATAAGCAGGTTAGGGGAAGGGAGTTAGTTAACAGAGGAAGGGCAAACCATGCCCAAAAACAGAGGAAGTGGAAGTGGAAGTGTGGACGGAGCCAACACTTTAAAGTCTACGTTCCTAAACACCAAATGGGGAAGCTCCGGGGCATCTAACTGGGGTTGAAGGTGTCACTGACCCAATAGGCAGCACAGCAGAGGCAGAAGGGATGAACGTTGCCAAGTGGCCCTGTCGACGTGCATTCCTGAAACTCGCACAAAGTGATAGTTGGTAAAAGGATGGGGAGAGGTAAATATAGTCCCCCTACCCCCCTCCCTCTTATCCACAGGGAATTTTCAGGGGATTGCAGAGGAAATATACCCAACAGGACAGCCAGACACTGGATGCTATGCCAGTCCTATATAACTGTAAAGTTATGACTGGAATCTGTACACCAGTTGATTGACAGTCGAGAGGTGGAAACAAAGAGCCAGAGCTCAACCCCCACAAGCACAACTAGGCGAGTACAGCTAGGCGAGCACAGCCGTGAAAGTAGACCTCGGCATGCTGAGTGCAGCTCATGTGTTATGTAAGTGCATCTTGCCAGCCAAAATCATTCCCAACCTTTGGAAAGAAAGCCCAAGACACCCAACTCACCTTAGGGTGAGGGCCACAAACGAGGAGGACCCCAGAGGGAGTGATCCCCAAACACTTTAGGGAAGATAACCCAGGCAGTGCTAGGCAAGCACTAAGGAGCACACAGGGAAAATAATCATGAGCACATGCAGCTCCAAGTGCTGTTTAACTTCTGGTTCACACTACACCACAGTGTACAGGAACAGCCACCAAGACAAAAACAACCACTTAGTTGGTAGCAAAACTCCAGTCAGAGTGACAAAGGAAATCTGATGCATGATACCAACAATATAGAATTGATGTTGGAGCAGCTGGCTGACCGTAGACTACCTCCATCCTCCTCTCAAATGGGGGGAAGGGGAGGGTAGGTAGGGGCAAACAAACTTGAGCTAGTTTCATGAAGTTTAGATCATTTGTTTAAATTATTTGGGGAGTTCTTTTGGCAGTTGTCGAGACTGCAGGCTCATTTGAAGCCAGCAGAGGTCTGTTTTGATTCCCTGACTTTCTGGGGTACCTTTTGTGGTGGGAGACATGATTAAATTAATACAAATTTTATCGTAATTGCCACCACACACTGATCCTCTGAAGGAGGGGCCCAGGTTCTGTCTCATGGTCCTTTGTAGGGCAACAGAATTCCATGACTAATGGGACCTAGTAGTATGGCACACTATAAAAAATAGTAGCTACCCATAGCCACAAGGGGCTCCTCCCCATGAAAAAAAAAAAATTCCAGGATATATTAATTTGATCAAATACCAGTTGAGTGCCTGTACTGTTAAAACAACAACTTACATTGAGTCAATGACTTTAACAACACGGTGCTGATAAGCTGTTCTATGAAGTCTCTCTCTTGCGTGGAACATGTTATAAAGATTGTTGCACTCTTTGTCTCGCACACATATCTGCCACTCTCCATCGACTTTAATGGCACGAGAAAACTTGACTAGACGATTGTAGTCAAAATTTACCTGCATAAAAAAAAAGTTAATTCATTAACCAACAACACATTAGCATTAATCTTGTACACTATTTTGTTTAGCTTGGCTGTCCACTTTAATTTTTTGTACATGAAATTTAATCAATTTCCCATCTGTTATGAAAAACAGCTATCCTGCAAATCAGAAAATATGAAAGCAATTTTGATGGGGTGATCCACTATTTGCAATCAATGACAATATTGTGTATTTGCAGACAAATGTGGCTGAAAGCATGATTAAACCAAACACCAGATGAGGAAACTAAGACGTTTCGGTCCATCCTGAACTATTACCAAGTCAGTCGTGATCCATTATTTATTAAAAAAAATTTCCTAGGTCATGATTTTGTCTCAATGCTTTTCTCCCAGCTGACTAGGATGTCATAGCTATATAAACTTGCATCAAACCCAAATCGACCTTTTCATTGGTATATTTCTTCAGCTTATCAACCATTTAACAACAGTGTAGGAGTGATAAAAATAGTCAGCAGAAACCACAGGAGCAGTAAATGTTTGTATTAAATCGTCTGTCAGCTTCCATCACCAACCAAACAATCCACCTACACCGACCACAAAGCTTTATTAAAGCAAAGAATAATGGATATTTGTTTGACTCTATTGATGAATACCACAAATCCTATTGTAGGTCAACCATGCCACTGTTGGTTAAAATTAACAGTCCAGTAATACAAACCAAGGATCTTCAGTTTGTGCTGCAAATGACTTCAAAGCATTTGACAAAGTACCACATGAGGGATTTTTCTAAAACAATCCAAGTAGTCCAAAATAAAGTGGAATTTGATTGAAATAACATAGAAGTACCACAGGAATCCTCCTCATGGCTAAGGCATAATATTCATAAATACAGAATGGAAGACCCTATATGTGTGTGACAATGATATGCATCAATAATGCTCCCCTGATACCCACACATGAGAAAGGGAACTTCGTATGACAACCCTTTTACCATTGAAATCTGCTCAATATTTTTTATGAACTAGGTCCTTGAAGAGAAGAAAATTTGCCGATGCACTGAACAGGAAATCATACAGCCTACATTTGAATATATGGCTAAAAATTAGGTGTGAATGTAATGTAATGCCTTTTTTTGGTGGGGCCTTTGGTAGCTTTCCAAGCTGAGTGTTGATCCAGACAGGCCTTAGGGACACGACCCAAGCCGCTGAGACCCACCCTTGCCTACCAGGACCCAGGGTCAAAATATGACTCGCTACAAGGCAAAGGGAAGCTCGAGGATTGGAGATGAGCCTAAAACTGAGGAAAAAGAAGTAATGAATAACGAAATGCCTCTTTCTGGTGGCCCCCTCAATGGCTTCCTGTTGCTAGCAGCCTGGTTCCCTCCACTCAGTTCAAGTCCATGCGAGTCATTAATCAAAGCACTGCACACAGCGCCTTAACCACTGTGATGCCCCGAGTTTACTGTGACATTCCCTTGCGCATAAATTCAAGTGTTTGCAAATTTTTTTTTATCTTTGTAAAATGATAAATTCCCTTCTCTGAACACGTACATGTTAAAAAAAATCCACTTTGGCTGTGGGGACGTGGAGAAGGCAGTGTCACGGGCTGGTTGCCTGTGTGTGAAGCTCCCAGAGGCAGTCGTGCGCACCATTCAAGTACTGAGAGTTGCCAGAAATATATTTTTAATTATTTGTTCTATGTATTTCCAATGCTTTTCTTTTATCATATATGATGCATATTTGTGTCCTTTGCAATATGTATACAGTAGAACATTCATAATGTTCCATGGAACTGTGATACATGTGTTAGTAATGTGTCCACAATAAATGTTTATTGTTGCAATATTACTTGTTAAAAATTTTACTAAAAACTACAATATGTACAGTTTCACAAACTATTTACACAGTAACACACTGTATTACACAGTACTTCGGAAGCGAGTGATAATAAACGAAACAGTCCAAGGTACATAGCGCGACATGGCTCTTGTTGCACCAGGTAGAGATAGATTTTCACTTACTGTTAATTTCTTCATTCTGCGTGTTTGCAAATAGTGCACTCACGTACACCCTTGGCTTTAGTACCTGTAGGTGGCATGTAACCAAGTTTGTGAAGCGTAAGGTAGTCTTGAAAAGATTATAGGAAAAGATCAATTTGTAAGGTAGTCTTGAAAAGATAGCTTTGTAAGGTCCCACACTGGAAGAGATTCAGCCATTCTGGAAGAGATTCAGCCATTCTGGAAGAGATTCAGCCATTCTGGAAGAGATTCAGTCAATCTGGAAGAGACTCAGCTATTCTGGAAGAGATTCAGTTATTCTTGAAAATATCTATGGAAAACACCACCATGGAAGCTGCTAACACTGTTCATCTATGCTACTTGTATCAGATGCATCATCACTGAACCAAGAAAACGATCCATCTATGTATCATCTATAAAAATTAGAGATGGCATGGGTGGGCAAGAGCGGCGCTCAAAGCTACAACTGGATACACTCGTTATATCGTCCTAATCGGTGCTGTATCACTTGCATTTGACCTTTGTGTTAGGTCCTTATTGCGCCTAGTTTCATCAATATCATGACCCTAATGTTCTTCAAACAAAAAGGTCTGAATTTCACCGACAGTGATCTTTCAACATCACGTCAGACAGGTGTTTGTGAGCCAGAGGAGCATGCGCCACCCATTTTGCTCACTCGGTACTAAGCCAGCCAGGAGCCCTAGGACTTTCTGGGAATTTTTTCCAAGATGGCTGCCTCTCACTGGAGATCCCAAGAGTCCATTTTGTACACAACCTACTGTGCATGCATTTTGAATGGGTACGAAATATTCAAAAGGTGGTCTCTCAGTTGGCGCAGCTTCCCACTGATTGAGTTTTCTCAGTTGGCGCAGCACAGCGGTTAAGGCGCTTGATCGGGGGTGTGCAGAGCACCGTAAGGCACTTTTAGGAATAGGGAATGATTCAAAACTCCCACGGGTACACAGATCCTGTAACTCAGGACTTCAGTAAACAGACACTATCTTGAAAAAAAAAATGATCAGCATCTGTACTGGTTGCAAGAGCCTCAGTACTGAGAGCACGACCTAAGCACATGATGACAATGCAAGAGCTCTCAGTACCACTCTGCGATGAATAAAATATGTAATTATTTTACACTGATAGTGTCAATCTTGACTGTGATAAAGACTATGTACAATGTTCAGATAATCAGTGACCACAATGCTAGTTATGATATTCACATCATGAGGTACACACACAACACCCAGCCATTGTTTCCTGCATCTATGCATCATGAAACGTATCTCCTGTTCCCTCACAATATAACCTTGTGGAAATGGATTCATATTCAGAATTTTTAACAGGAATGTGATAACAGTTATGCAGCTAGTCATAGCGAGATGTGTAGAATATTGGAGGCATTGTCTTGCATCACGTTACTGCTGGCATTGTCTGCTAGTATCATGTGGCTCCATGCTGTGTTTTGATTTCATCACCATACCCAACAGAACTGCTTATTAATTTGTTATGGTTCATAACAATGTTAATTGTAATTACCTAAGTGTAGTTACAGGATGAGAGCTGCACTCGTGGTGTCCCGTCTTCCCAGCACTGTCATATAACGCTTTGAAACTACTGACGGTCTTGGCCTCCACCACCACCTCACCTAACTTGTTCCAACTGTCTACCACTCTGTTTGCGAAAGTGAATTTTCTTATATTTCTTCGGCATCTGTGTTTAGCTAGTTGAAATCTATGACCTCTTGTTCTTAAAGTTTCAGGTCTCGGGAAATCTTCCCTATCGATTTTATCAATTCCTGTTACTATTTTGTATGTAATTATCATATCACCTCTTTTTCTTCTGTCTTCCAGTTTTGGCATATTTAATGCCTCTAACCTCTCCTCGTAGCTCTTGCCCTTCAGTTCTGGGAGCCACTTAGTAGCATGTCTTTGCACCTTTTCCAGTTTGTTGATGTGCTTCTTAAGATATGGGCACCACACAACTGCTGCATATTCTAGCATATTCTAGTATCCAGGTCTCACCCAGAAAATGGTATTTCATTACATTCAAAGCTGGTTTTCTGGGGAGGGGAGGGTGCCTTCGGCTCCCCGGAGCTACTTACCGAAAGAGAAAAATAAACAGGGACTTACCCAGGTGGCGGTCGTTCCTCACATCTCAACGCAAAGTTGAGACAACTGGCTACAACTGCCGACCCAATGCAACACAGGCCCGACCAGACCCAGGGACATTAACCAGGGAGCAAGCGCCCAGGACATTGACCATGTAGCGAGCAGCCAGGACCCTGTTCGATCTCCAAAAGCCCCGCACCTGAATGTGAGCCCAATACGTTACTGAAAACAGCAGCAAGTGCAGCAATCTTACGAACGTCGTGGGCACAGGGAAAACTGCAGGCTGGCTAGAACGAATAACCCTGTGGACAACCTGAGAGAACTGAACCCGGGAACAGGGAAGAAGGGAAACCGGGTCAACCCGAAGCACGCCCCTGGTCACTGAGGCCGTGGTGCACAAATAACGGCACAAAGCGGCAACCAGACAATACATGATGCACACGGCAGTGAGGAGAGAAGCAAAAAGAAATTTTGAAAAAGGGATTGCAGACAAATGTAAAACAGAACCAGGTCTATTCTATAAATTCATAAACAACAAATTGCAGGTAAAGGATGATATACAGAGGTTGAAAATGGGAAATAGATCCACGGAAAATTAAATGGAAATGTGTGGAACATTAAACGAAAAGTTCCAAAGTGTGTTTGTACAAAATGAAATCTTCAGGGAACCAGATACAAGAATAATTCCAGAACAACAACATAGAGCACATAGAGGTGTCTAGAGATGAAGTGGAAAAAATGCTCAAGGAGCTAAATAAGAACAAGGCAGTTGGTCCAGATAGATTTTCACCATGGGTTCTGAGAGAATGTGCACCTGAGCTCAGCATTCCTCTAACTGATTTTTCAGGCATCCCTGTTTACAGGAGTTGTAGCTGATGTGTGGAAAAAGGCTAACATAGTTTCAATCTACAAAAGTGGAAGCAGGGAAGACCCCCTTAACCCTTAAAGTGAACTTCACATCATATGACGTGTTGGAGTACTACGCAAGATTTAAACGGCCCGCGGATACACTGGGTTCACCACACCTTCATCAGGGCTCTTGTAAACAGACGCCATTTAAAAAAAAAAAATCATGGGCCAAACTCCCGGGTGTTATTGGCCTCAGTATTGAGTGAGCAACCAAGCCTGACGCACGCAGCATGAGGTAACAGCACTGCTGTTCAGCTTGTGACCACAGCATCGCCTAAAAATGCCAAAATATACTTGTTCATGCTATTATGTAGCGATGATATTATTACAGAAGACCCCTGACTGTGATAAAACTGACCAGGGTTTTGATAATAGCAGGATTGTTGTGATATTTAGCACTGTGTGCCATGGAAGGAGGTGTAATGCTGTGGGAGGGAGGTTGGTGGCGATGTCTTCCGACTGTGTGTGGCCAGCTTTTATTGACTGCACTCAGCATACCAGCTTAGTGGTTCGCTATGGTGAACACAAATGTAGATACTTTATATAACATGTGTATAGAGGGTATAAACAGCAAGAGAAGGTTGGGAGCCGCCATTTTGGTGAGGGCAGAGGGGTCGTCTGCACGACGCCACCGTGCAGACGACGGTGTTGTTTACTGGTTACCACGATGGTCTTTGGGCACCATACCAGTTTATTTGTACAAGTATGGTGAATAAAACAGGTAGATATTTATATATAATGTGTGTATATAGCATAATAACACCACACAGCATTGTTGGAGGAGAAATATTAGTGCGTCTGGCCTTGAGGGCGGCAGCTATCAGCTGACTGTGTGAGGTCCTACGTCTGTGTGCCTTTACTCACCATACAAGCTTAGATGTACAGTTATGGTGAACAAAACATGTAGATACTTATATATAACGTCAGTATATAGTGAATTATAGCAAAAACATTATTGTGGGAGGAGAATGTGGGTGAGTCACATGACTGGAGGAAGGGTGGGAGTGGCTGGCTGGTACACGGCAGTCACTCCTCGTTACTTTTTGACTCATAATAGCTACTTAGTGGTTCGTTATAGTGAACAAAACATGCAGATACTTATATATAACCTGTGCTTATAGTGTAATAACCGACAAAGTATTTGTTCACTGATTGATGAACATAACTGAATCAACAATATGTACACCATATTTTTGAGTACAGCGATGATTCACTCATTTTATTATATAAATATATCAAACTACACACTATAGAATAATATTACAGCAAAAAACTATGAAAAATCAATCAGAGACATTGAAATAATTAGGTAATTATCTCTTTGTGGCAACTCCGGCCTGACAGCTGGCGAGCAACAGACCGCCTGGGACGCATGCTGAGTCAGCGCCTATAATTTGCCAGACTTCCCCGCCCTATAGCGGGCAATATATGCCACTTACGATTTTTTTATTATTTTTCCCGTGATCAGTGAACACAAATTAACAGGTTAGGAAGAAATTTTTTTTTTTTTTCCATAATGACATGCGCCTGTGGGGATGACAGGATATTAAACCCCGAGCATGTTAACACTTTCGCGTTCCACAGACTGACCATCTTGTCACTCATTTTTCTACTGAATGTGTTCCAACGACGCAATACTGAGTCACTCATTAAAATATTTTAAAAAAATTTAAATTTTATCAGATCAATCTGGTAGTGGTTTTAAAATAAGCGCCTTTAGATTGCACACAATTTGATACCAAAATCAAAGATATAACATGAAACTTGATGTCCAAACACTTGAAAAATTATAAATAGGCCTATGGTCCGAATATTAAAATATGTTAAAATTCTATTTATTGTCCTATTATCTTGGGACTTGTTTTAAAATGTGCGCCTTTTTATTGCGAACAATTTGATACCAAAATGAAAGATGTAACACAAATATTTATGTCAGAACACTGGAAAGATATAAATAAATTTGTGATGAGCGTCCAGAATTAAAATATTTGTTAAAAATCCAGTTATTGCTCTATTATTCTGGGACTAGTTTTAAAATAATCGCCTTTTTATTGCGAACAATTTGATACCAAAATGAACGACGTAGCACAAGAATTAAGGTAAAAAAATGAAACGAGAATGCACATGTTACTGATGTTGTGCATTTTTGCCGACTTTACGCTTTGCTGTTGGGAGTCACGCTAGGCTTTTGGACATTATATTTATACACACCTGTAGAGAATTTAATTGCAAACACAATGATACCAAAATGAGCGACGTAGCACGAGAATTAAGGTGAGAAAACTGGAACGAGTATACACATTTGGGTGTCACTGCGCACTTACCCGCACGGAGGGGCCACCTACCCCCTGTCAACCGCGAGTTTCCACGGAGCGCGAAAGTGTTAAGGGTTAATTATAGACCGGTATCATTGACAAGTGTAATAGTCAAAATATTGGAAAAAATAATTAAAACTAAATGGTAGAACACCTGGAGAGAAGTGATATAATATCAGACAGACAGTATGGTTTTCGATCTGGAAGATCCTGTGCATCGAATTTACTCAGTTTCTATGATTGAGCAACAGAGATATTACAGGAGAGAGATAGTTGGGTTGACTACATCTATCTGTACCTAAAAAAGGCTTTCAACAGAGTTCCACATAAGAGGTTGTTCTGGAAACTGGAAAATATTGGAGGAGTGACAGGTACACTTCTAACATGGATGAAAAATTTTCTGACTGATAGAAAAATGAGGGCAGTGATCAGAGGCAATGTATTGGACTGGAGAAATGTCACAAGTGGAGTACCACAGGGTTCAGTTCTTGCACCAGTGATGTTTATTGTCTACATAAATGATCTACCAGTTGGTATACAGAATTATATGAACATGTTTGCTGATGATACTAAGATAATAGGAAGGATAAGAAACTTAGATGATTGTCATGCCCTTCAAGATGACCTGGACAAAATAAGTATATGGAGCACCACTTGGCAAATGGAATTTAATGTTAATAAATGCCATGTTATGGAATGTGGAATAGGAGAACATAGACCCCACTCAACCTATGTATTATGTGAGAAATCTTTAAAGAATTCTGATAAAGAAAGAGATCTAGGGGTGGTTCTAAATAGAAAACTATCACCTGAGGACCACATAAAGAATATTGTGCGAGGAGCCTATTTGCTACGCTTTCTAACTTCAGAATTGCTTTTAAATACATGGATGGCGATATACTAAAGAAATTGTTCATGACTTTTGTTAGGCCAAAGCTAGAATATGCAGCGGTTGTGTGGTGCCCATATCTTAAGAAGCACATCAACAAACTGGAAAAGGTGCAAAGACATGCTACTAAGTGGCTCCCAGAACTGAAGGGCAAGAGCTACGATGAGAGGTTAGAGGCATTAACCCTTAACATGCTCGGGGTCTAATATCCTGCTATCCACACAGGCGCATGTCATTTTGAAAAAAAAAAAAAATTTTTTTTTTTGCTAATCTGTTAAGTTCTGTTCACTGATCACGGGAAAAATAAAAAAAAAATTCTATTGTATTTACTTTTGTTGCAATAGAGCCGAGAAGCTCTGCGATGACGTCACAATCTGCATGGTCGCTCATGCAGTACACGCCCGGGAGATGTTGCGCGCGGTCCTCAAACAGCCAGAGTTGCCATAAATATATTTTCGCGCTATTTATTTACAATGTCTAAGCGCATTTTATCTAATTTTTTTTCACTAATTGTGTTTCAAATACTGTTTGAACATATTTTGTATCAATAATTGTTGCATATTTGAGTATACACAGGCGCACACAAATGTTTTCAATTACGGCAATATAATATGTCATTACAGTCTATTATATTATATGTTCTGCTTATATGTTTACATATTTACACACTCGCACACGCTATACACACTTTGAAGCACACTTAGAAGATTTCTAGACTGTGGTAGTCATTGAAGCAGTCGACAGCACATAATGGGATACCACACGTTTCACACCATGTTTGCACAAGCTTCCGTTTCTTGTCTCTACGTGTCGTTGTTTTACACACCAAGCAATCACGTTGGGCTATTGCACGCTTCACACCAGGTGGCAAATACTTAAGTTTGTGTGCTAGGAAGCCTTCAGTGTGAGCGAGGCGTGGAGTACCAGCATGCTGCAACAGTGGGTTTATGATGGGCCGCTGAATACCTGGGACATCTTTTGCAAACTTTCCTAATAACTGTATTGCAGCATCAAATACAAAGTCACGGAAAGTGGGCTTACGTCCAGTTCTCACAAGGTACATGTTGAAACAGTTCAGCATGCTCATGTCCACAAGATGGAAGAACACTTTTTTCGTCCACCTACATGTCTTCCGCACACACTCTGCAGTGCCAATCATCATGTCTGATTTATCAATCAACCGCATGTTGATATTATAGTCTAAAACACAGTCTGGCTTGTATAGTGGTGCGTTTGTTTTATGGCTCACTTTCCCACTGTTCACCATTGTTCCATCATGAATTGTTGTCAACAAGTTCACCTCTCTTTTGTCTTTCCACCGAACTGACAGAATGTTATCACTTTTCCTTCTCTGACACTCACCAACTGCAATGTCGTTGTCAAACACAGGCATTTCCCTTCGTTGTGGCTTTACTGTACCAACCAATCCGGTTCTATTTTCTAGCAAGAACCGAGCTAGCAAGGGACTTGTATAGTAATTATCTGTGTATAAAATGTGTCCCTTGTTCATCCACGGAGCCATGATGGTCTTCACTACACTCCCCGAGAATCCATGTTCGTCGTTACCGGGAATGTCTACATCACTAGCCGAGTACAGAATCATGTGTAACACGTATCCTGTCTCACAATCACAAAGAACAAAAAATTTCAGGCCAAATCGGTTTCGTTTTGAGGGAATGTACTGTTTGAATGGAACACGTCCCTTGAAAAGTATGAGAGATTCATCAACCACCAGCTTCTGTGCTGGTACGTAAAAATCTCTGAATTTTCCAATAACATCGTTCATGTAGTGCCTCACTCGCCACAGTCTATCATCAGGTGTTCGGTCCTGAACACTTCCAAAATGTAGACACCTGAGGAGTATCTGAAACCTGTCTCGTGACATATATTTCCCGAATAAAGGTGTTGGTATTGTCTTGTCCTTGCTCCAATAGTCATTTATTGCATGTTTGTGACAGTGCTTCATCAACAAACAGAGTGCCAAAAACACATACATTTCCGCCACTGTGGTATTTTTCCAACGCTGCAGTCGTGAAAATTCTGTGATTTCCCTCTCAATCAGGTAAGCAGCATGCAGGTTCGTTTGGTGTACAATGTATTCCATGAGTGGTTCATCATAGAATGCTGTAAAATATTCCATCTCAGCCATGTCCTCACCTTGATTAGGGAAAAGGTTTGTAATCCCTACATCTTTATCGTCAAAGTGAGGAATATTAGGAATAAAGTCGTCACCATCACTCCACTCAAGTACACCAGGCGTCCTGCGAGATGCAGAGGAAAGACGGCGAGGAAGCGATGCATACCGGCGACCAGGAGCTGAATACCGTCTGCGAGAAGCACGGCGGCTACGTGCACGTGAGGTGGGTGCACGTGAACACGAGGGTCTTGGTCCCTCATGTGGTGCCATGCGGTGGCGCTTGGCTGGGCGAGATGCTGCTGACGCGACAATTTCTCGCCCAGTTACACCACTGGTACCAGCCACAGGCTCAATAAAACTTTGATCTGAGTCACTAAACCCAGAAAAGGAGTCACCTCCCTCTGACTCGTCACCCTCAAACAGAAAATATCCACAGGAACTGTGAGGTCGTGGTAGAATTGAGGTAGAAAATGGGCGAGGAGGCATGGGAGAGCGTATAGGCCTCGCCATGGCATGGCGGTCATTCTCACTTTCACTGCTGCTGCTACTATCTCCCGACAACTGTGTATAATCCTCATCGTTGTCTGAATCGTCAAACACACTTTCTTCACCTTCAGAGAATAATTCGTGGGCTATTTGCTCTGGGGTGAGGGACTGAGTGATGCGTGCTCGTGAGGCGTTTGACCGTGCGCTCGCCATGGTGACTCTCGCTAAACTGAGGCCTCCCATGCCATCGGAGCGTGAGCTGGATTTTTTTTCAAAATGGCCGCTGTTTACTAGAGCCCCTGGGCAGCGTATGGGACCCCCAGCTACACCGCGGGCCATTCAAATCGTGCGCGGTACCCATACACTTCATATGAAGTGAAGCGCAGTTGACTGGTAAAACGATTTACACTTCATATGAAGTGATGCGCACTTTAAGGGTTAAATATGCCAAAACTGGAAGACAGAAGAAAAAGAGGCGATATGATCACTACATACAAAATAGTAACAGGAATTGATAAAATTGATAGGGAAGATTTCCTGAGACCTGGAACTTTAAGAACAAGAGGTCATAGATATAAACTAGCTAAACACAGATGCCAAAGAAATATAAGAAAATTCACTTTCGCAAATAGAGTGGTAGACGGTTGGAACAAGTTAAGTGAGGTGGTGGTGGAGGCCAAGACCATCAGTAGTTTCAAAGCGTTATATGAAGAGTGCTGGGAAGACGGGACACCACGAGCGTAGCTCTCATCCTGTAACTACACTTGGGTAATAACACTTGGGTAATAACCCCTAGTCTTACCAACCAAGCATCAACAACCCACAGGCCCCTCCAGAAAGCAGCAGTCTCATTCTTCACCAGAAAAGAAGGAGACAGCTGTAGCCGAACAAATCGATCACATAACCCAAAAAAGCAGAAACCCCTGAGCACGAGGTGAGCATAAAGCTCCCTGACTCAACTCCCCAGAGGCCAATGCCAGCAGGAAAAGAGCTTTCGACAAACAATCTGGAACCGAGAGGAAGAGAGAAACGAGAGCACTCAATCCAAAGACCAGCATGGCTCAGGTGGCGCATGAGCAGACCGGAGGTGAAACAACACCCGAGACAGCTTGCGAGATGGCGCTGAAGTAACATCAACGCCGAACGCCAGCTGCAGCAGCTCCGCCAACGCCGCACTATACAAGGTGACAGTGTTCGGCATAAGATGCTGGTCCTGAAACAACCGTGAAAGAAAGCATAAGACAACCTGGACAGAAATAGAAGTAACAACGAAGGGTCAGAAAAAACTTTAATGACCACCAAGAAACTTCATACTGTCGCCGAGACAAAGCCCGCAGGTGGGACACCAAAGAAGCCACCTGGTCACCATACAAGTGGTGATTGACTCGAGTCAGGAAGACCGGACGCGAAGACTCAATGAGAAGATTGAACAAGCCTTGTAACAGACTGGACCGATCTGCTGAATGAGGCGGAGCCACGGAAAACTCTCCGGGTTCAGACACCAGGCAAGCAGCGCCTGAAACCAAGGCTGGGCTGGCCACCAAGGAGCCAGAAGGACTACTCTTCCCTGTAAGTCTCCAAGCAAGCTAGGACCTGGATCAACAGCGGAACCGGAGGAAAGAGTTATAGGTAACCCCACCTCGACCAGTCCTGCCTGAAGGCATCGAGACCGACAGCTTCGCAATCGGGGAACGGCGCCACATACAACAGAAGGCGCCTCGACCAAGCCAATAGGAAGAAGTCCACCTCCAGGAGCCCGAATGTCTGGTTCGACAGAACGAGTCTGAGTCGACCATCCATTCTGTGGACAGTGGAATGAACCGAGACAGGTCATCCGCCAGGACGTTAGACACTTCCCGAATGTGAACAGCCAGGAAAGCCAAACCCCGAGAACTCTGCAGACGAGTCACCCAAAGAGACTAGCCCCAAAGAGCCAAGGACCGCAGACAACCCCCTCGGTTCAGACAATGAACTACTAGAGAGCAGTTCAAATGGAGCCGGATCGGTGATCCGCTTGCGACCCGAACCCTCCGGAGCAACAACCACACCACCGCGAACTCCCTCACCGTACTGTGGACCCGACGGAAGGACGGACTCCACCACCCCTGGCCGGACTGGTCACAAAACCCCAGCCAAGAGACAACGCATCCGTGAACACATCAAGCAAGAGCTCAGGGAAGTGCCAGGGCACTGAACCCCGAAAAACTTAGATCTAAGAGGAAGCCAGCGATGCAGCAACCAGGGTTTTTAATGCCCCCGGAGGCCGGACCCGACAATCGCGAGAGAGGCGGAAGGGACGGCCCAAATGGCACCAGAACAGCTGACGAAGCCACACCCAACCCGGCAGGTATACCAACACGGCAAAGTTCAAGCTCCCGCACAGACCCTCGAGCAACTGGCAGGTGACCAGGAAGCCCGCTAGAAACAGGCGAAGAAGGGACTCCGAAGGGAGAGGCAAGAAAGCTGTCCTAGAATCCCACACAAGACCCAGCCAGACCAAACCTGAGAGGGAACCAGATGGGAATTTTGCCAGTTCACCAGGAACTCGAACCCAGCTAGCTGGGAAAGAACCAAATCCCTGGCTAGCAGACACGTGGACAGACTGTGAGCCCACACTAGCCAGTCGTCGAGGTAGGCAAAGACCAGAACCCCTAAAAGAAGCAACCAAGCCACCACGCCCCGGGTGAGGTGTGTAAACATGCGAGGTGCCAGATTCAAGCCAATTGGAAGGCAACGAAAGCGGTACCCTCGACGCCCCACAAAAAAACCGAGCCAGTCCCTGAACCCCGGATGAACCATGACTTGCCAATACGTATCCTTAAGGCCAAGAGACACCATCCAAGCACCTGGCTCCAAGAGGAGCCGGACTCGGTACAGTAGTCCTCCGAAAGGAGGGGCAAGAAACCCAGGTGTTCTGATGGCACAAGTTCAAAATGAACTGCAGGTCCACACAGTCTCGTTTCGGGACTGGAAACAGGCGGGAAACCCAACTGAGAGAAGTCGTCGTTTCGACCACGCTCAAGCGCACCCACTCCGAGATGACCTAACAGAGCGCAGGAGAAGAGGCCTGCCCTGCAGTCCCAAACCCCCTTAGGGACAAGGGGCCAACCTACACCACTGCAGGCCGTTGGAAACAACCCAAAAAGCCCACAAATCTTGAGACCAGGCATGAGCGAACGGGAACCCGACTTCGGAACAGAGAACACCGCGCCAACCAGAAGGAGGGGGGGTCCGGAGGCGACACCCGCCCTGAAACTGGCACCACCTGCCTACCACGACGGAAGGAACCATGAGCCCTGGAATGACCCTTCTGGTTAGAATCCGGGACTTGTTGGTCCTCCGGGTTCCCCCAGGGAACCCGGAGGACCAACAAGTCAGACATTGGACAACAAGAAACAGAAGCCGCCTGCATATGCTGTGCGACCGCCTCCTCCCCAAACTGTAAAAGACAAAAGGGAGAAGACAACCGAAGAGCCAGGGCCCAAGCAGATTCCACAGATGAAGCCAGCACCACCTGTTGACACGTGAGACGGAAAGCAAAAAACAAACACCGCATCCTGCAGAATCGGCACAAACAACTGCAATTGTGACACTAGCTCTCTACATATGTCAGTTGCTTAATTTAGAAACTGTACTTGTGGTCGATCTCGAACCCATTGTTGATGAGAAAACTTACTGAATTTTGTAACTAGCTCAAGATTGTAACTTGCTTAGCTAAATGAATTCTGGGGTTCAGTCCCTGAGCCCATTATGTGCCTCTTTAACCCTTTCCACTACCGCCCACAAGATGGGTATGGGGTGCATAATAAATGAACTAAACTAAACTAAAAAAAAAGCTGCAACAGAGCAGACGACATACGAGCCGCTGAAAATAACACGTCTGACCCTGACAAAGCCCAAAACGTCTCCATACCCTCCTCAAGCCAATCTGAGGACAGCTCAAGAAGGGAAAGGAACCGCAAAACAGAGGCCAAGGAGCCACGCTTGAGCAAGTCCTCAGCAACCAGCACAGCCAAAAGGGAAGGAACCTGCACGTGAAGCTGCTGCACACCAACATCATGAGGAAGAGCTGGAGCACACAAGCACTCATTGAGGTGCTCAAGGTTGCTCCCCCAGGTAAACCTGGGAAATCATCAGAATCTTCTACCATACAAACGTGCAGGAATGACAGAACGCATGCCAAACATCCAAAGTAAAGAAGGGACAATCCACTAGCCAGGACGACTCCTGAACCTCATAATAAACCCAGAAAGGGGAGGAAGCCTGTTACAGTATCGCCACCTTCATTGGAGTATGGAGTGGCAATGTTGGCACCATCTATGGGTTGGCACCTTAGTTCCCCAGATATTGGACGCTACGTGGACAACGCCATCTATTGGTGGTGACGTGGCAGTGACGAATGGCTTCTGTTTCCTGCCTTGGTCAGACAGAAAGGTCGTTGTGGATGATCTCTGACGGGTGGCGTGTCGTGATCAGCGCCATCTGGTTGATACCTGGTTGAAAGGTTGAAAAGGTTGGTTGGTTGGTTGGCTTTAGCCAACCTTTTCAACCTTTCAACCAGGTATCTGTTGTGCTACAGAGCAAAATGTCAACTCCCAGGTGAATGAGTGTTACCTCATGGTTTCCCCAGTGTACCGTCCATTTAACTGATGACGTTTTATGTCCACAGAGGTGACGTATGGAGGCAGTTGTACTGAGGAAGGCAGTTTCACCTTTGGCAGTTCACATATTCTGAGCTTGTTCCTGGAAGGAGATTAAGTAAGCGACCATCGATCTGTGCAGTGTGTTAGCTGCTGATTTACGCAGTTTCAATAGAGATCGGCATACCCTGAGATTGGCTTAGAGCGACGGACAACAGTGAGGTGCCTATAGTGAAGTGCTGCTAGCCAGTTGCTAGAGGCTTCTGCCAGGGGTTAGCTACCCCTATATATGGTTATTTTGTGACCCCGATCAGCGTGTGGCTGAAGTCCTCTGCCAGCGAGTAGCTGGAGAGCAATAGTGGGGTGTAGGCACCTCATGATACTATGTCGGTGGACTTCTTGAGGTTATCTTGAGATGATTTCGGGGCTTTTAGTCTCCCCGCGGCCCGGTCGTCGACCAGGCCTCCACCCCCAGGAAGCAGCCCGTGACAGCTGACTAACACCCAGGTACCTATTTTACTGCTAGGTAACAGGGGCATAGGGTGAAAGAAACTTTGCCCATTGTTTCTCGCCGGCACCTGGGATCGAACCCAGGACCACAGGATCACAAGTCCAGCGTGCTGTCCGCTCGGCCGACCGGCTCTTTTATATGAAAGGAACCGTCGGAAATGCATCCGAGGTGCCGTGTGGTTTGTCGCCTCCTCGTTGGTGGAGAGAGGCGACGCCACAGTCGCCCACGTAAGAGGTGAACGTAGGACTGGCCCACGTAAGAGGTGAATTTGCCAGTGCTTCGTCAGTAAACATGCACAGTACTGGGCAGGGGAAAACACTGAAGTTGGCGAACACTGCCATCGTAGAAGTGTCCTACGTGAAAGCGACACTACTGTATATACGTGTAGTCTTAATCTATTAAATCTATTATCTTTTAATGGTGAAGGTGTAAATATAATGGTGAACATACTCTTAAAGGGAACTGTGTATTGTTCACTCCCCCTTATTCTTTATTGCACTATATAGCCAGTTCTTGAAAGCATACTATCAACTTGGGATTGGATACACCAAACAAGGTTATAGCATCAAGAACCCGGTTACTGGTCCAAAGTGGTCATAACAGTCGGCCACTTGAACGAAGCAGGATTCATCAAAGAGGCGTCATCCGTGTCACACAGGAGGCAAGATGCCATGGTCGCCTGCACCTCATGTGCTGGGACGCGGGAAGCTGAAAACCTTCAGAAAGACAGGACTGACAAACCCGAAGGAAACCGGAACCAAACCTAGGGAGGTTCCGGTTCTGACACCATATCCAAGTCATACGCATAAGGGGGAGAGGAAAAACCCCCTTCCTGTAACAAGCCCTGCTGGGAAGGAACAAAACCCCAAGCAGAGTACAATGGGCCCCAAGGCTCCAAGTCAATCCCTCCCCAGCCTCAAGGGCCCCCTATAGTAGGCCCCGGGGCCAAGCCGTCCTCCAAGACCCCGGCCTCACAAGAAGAAGCCGGAGCAGCCTTGCAAGCAGGAAGAAAGGGCGCCCACTGGTCAGACCCAGATGCTTCGACACGAGGACCCGGCTCGAATGCCTCCGTAGCCAATCCAGAAGAGGTAGTCCCCGAGACCGCCTGAATCTCCTCATTATCAAAACATTGGTAACGACATGACATCATGCTCATTTTTTTCTTCATGAGGAGTTCTACCCATGTATTCGGCTTTAATAGCAATTCTTAACCAGAATGGAAGGGGGTGTTTTGGGGCACCTATCTTTCTGGGTGTCTGACCCGGTCGATGACAGAGTACTTCTAATGTCTCTATAGGCCATTGCTCCCCGTGCCTCTCTGAGGGGGCCAGGTTCTGGCTCGTTAGTCCCCCGGTAGGCCTAGAACTCCATGTACATTGACTGATGCCTAAATGTACATGATGCCCAAATTCTCAGTATCAGCCTAGATAGCTCCGGGGAGCCGAAGGGGCTCCCCCTCCCCACCCAGAAACACCATTTGACTGATCTAACAATACTGTATAATATGTCACTACTATACATGAGCACCATATTTTGGAGCAAAGCGATGTTCCACACATTTAACTACTGTATATATATTCCATAAATTACACACTATTGAATAATATTACTGGGGAAAAAAAAAAATCTTGCATAGACACTGAAATAATTACGTAAAAATAAATGTAAAAAATGAGACTTTACACATGATAAATAATTCATCCTATAATCAAGTTTTTGTGGTTATCTTTACATTAATAGAACCAAGACTATACCCAGAAGGAAACTTATGGAATTGATGCAGCATACTATAAAAAAAAAAAAGCTAGAACCATCAATTAACTTCATAGGAGTAAAATTAAATGCCCATATCTACAATTTAATGCCAAACTATTTGGAGAGAATCTGTCCAGAGAGATCATTTATCTGAAGAATCTCAAGGCATGAAAACACAAATTTATTAAAACCATTTGCTTCAAAGGGAGTATCTAACAAGTCAGTGCTTACCTTAATGCCAAGGTTGTGACCATCACGTAGAAAATAGTCCCACTTGTCGACATCAACACCTGTTCGCTTATTAGCCACAATCTGTAAGATGCATTCAAGCAAAAAAATTATGCTTACATCAAATAACACAAAAATTTATTATGATATAAATTATTATTATGCTGAACTGATCAGATAAAAACCTATTGTTAATGTAATGAAATAATTTCTGGATGAGCCCTAGTGGCTCTCTGAAGCTACTAAACAAGTATAGTGCCAGATTATAGGGTGCCATTAGTTAAGTTTTCATTGGCCTACCAGGACCACACATCAGAGCGTTGCCCTTCAGGGGCAAAGGGAGGAGTGGCACAATAAAAAATGTATGTAAATTTATTAATGTATGCCAATAACGACAAGGCATACATGAAAATCGGCACACGCGTGCCCCCACAGACAGACACACAGTAGTAGGCCGCCGCCAGTAGGAGACACACACGATTAGTGAGGTCCATGGAAATTCGTCAATTTCTCGGGACATTGAAGGAGTATAGAAGCTAGATCATAGTATTTGGCCTCTCGCAGTGTGTAGCTAGCAGGGTGCTACATAGCATAGTCATATCGCTAGCAATAGTGTGAAGAAACCAAAGTGGAGCTAGTGGCATCACCGGTGCATATAAGTGTGGAGGACCGTGTGGAGCGACCTGACCTGACGGCCAGGTGGGAGGACCTGCCGTGGAACTGCCTGATTGTGTTTGTTGGGTGGTGACTGATCAGTGGTACAGTAAATTAGTGAACTGTAACACAACGATACAGTGACTGACTCCAGAGCTTTGTGAAGACAGCAGAACCGCCATCATCAATCTACTAGCACTTAGTGAATCACCTAGTGGGAGACAACGACGGAACACCATCGTCATCCATACATCGTCATTACTCATCTGGTTGTGTGAGCGGGAGGCAGACTGGTATGTACCCCTCTCTGGTCAATTAATCAGGTGTACAGATTGAGGTAAAATATCAAATTCTTGTTCAGGATATCATACATATATTGAAAAATCTCAAAGTGGCTCATTGTAGGTAGAAGTTAACGCTTACAGGATCCCCGTAACACACGCACGCACATGAGATAAATTTCAGATGAGAAAAAGTTGCCCTAGTGTTTACAGTGCAGAGAAGAACATTCAAGATGGCCACTGGCAAGGGGAAAAACAAAACAGAGCTTGATTTTGAGGGATTCAATGAAGAAAGCATTTATATTAGCAGTCTACATAACAAGTTGGTAAATTTAGATACTATAGTGAACTCTCATGTAGAAATAATTAGTAAATTGAAAGAAAGTAATGACCATTTGAATAGCAAAGTTTTATGTCTTGAGGGTTTAGTGAAAGACTTGCACAAGGATAAGAATCAATTGGAAACAAATTGCAAAGCCATGGAAGAAGAAAATAAACTCTTAAAAATAGCTTTGGAAGAAGTTAAAGTAAATTTAAACATAAATGACTACAATAGGTTAGGTAAGGAAATTCAACAGGAGAAACAGCTTTTGTCAGCACAGATGGAGGAAGTTACACAGGGAATAGAACAGTGCAAGAAAGATATGCAACTCACTTATGCACAAGTGGCCAAGGAGAAGGAAAAAATAGAAGCAGCAGTAAAGGAAGTCAAACACTGCAGCAACCAAGATAAAACAAACATTAGGCTGGAAGTGAGAAAAGAATTGGCATCTAACCCGAAGTTGGTGCAAAACACAGTTGATCAGAGTAAGTCCCTGATCATTTTTGACTGCAAAGAAAAGGAGATAACATCTAGGTCAGAAAGAGCTGTAGAAGAAGCTAAAGTAGTAGATAAAATTGTTGGCCTCGTGGAAGGTCTTACAACCATAGAGAATGTGTACGACTACAGGAGAATAGGCAGGTACATAAAAGGGAAAGATCGACCTTTGAGGATCACCCTAAACTGTGCCAAACAGATGGAAGAAGTACTAAGGAATGCTAGAAAATTGCAAAGTGATGAGGATGGGAAAGGGTGGCCGTTAAGACGAGATCTTTCAAAAGAAGATAGAGAGAAGCTGAAACTGAACCTCGCTGAGGCAAAACGTTTAAATGAGAGCAGGAATGAAGAAATAAATTCTTTTTTCTACAAAGTGATAGGGGTAGGCAAACCAGTAAAGTGGTACATAAAGGCAAACCAACAAAATCAATAGAGAGAGGGGGAGTGAAGAATAAGGAGAGGGGGAACAAGTTCCTGAAGATTGCATACACCAACATAGATGGAGTGAAATCGAAGATACTGGAGTTAAGTGATGTAATACAGCTGCAGACACCAGACTTGTTGCACTCACGGAAACAAAACTTGAAGATGTAATTTTAAATGAGGTCATATTCCCAAGGGGCTACTCAATTTGGAGACGGGACAGAAAAATTAGGAAAGGCGGTGGCGTTGCTGTGCTGGTAAAAGATCACCTAAAGGTGAACGAAATAATGACTGACAATCCACAAGAAGTCGACATAATAGCACTAGAGATCTGCCATGAGGATGATAAACTAATGATAATAAATGCATATAGTCCACCGCCAAGCAGCACATGGTCAAAGGAGGAGCTAGATAGTAAACGTGAAGGTCTTATAACAATAATGAGAGAGATTATAGCGAGAGCGGATAACGATAGATCACGACTGTTGATAGTCGGTGACTTCAACTTGAAATCCATAGACTGGGAAGCATATGAAGCTAAAACAGAAGATTTTTGGACCTGTAAATTTGTAGACCTCATCCTGGAAACATTCTTGTATCAACATGTTAAACAAGCTACGAGGATGAGGGAAGGGGACGTTCCCTCCATGCTAGATTTGATATTTACCAGGAAGGAGGAAGAGATATTTGACATTCAGTACCTTCCTCCCTTGGGTAAAAGTGACCATGTCTTTTTGGGAATAAGGTATGCAATGCGTTATAAGCTGGAAGAAAATAAGGAGAGTGAAGCAGTTGAAAAACCAGACTTCAGGAGAGGACATTATGGTGACCTTAGAAATTTTTTTAGTGAGTATAATTGGACAGACTTGATGCTAGGCAAGGAAGTGAATGAGATGTATGTCAAGTTTTGTGAAATATATGATAAATGCACAAAAAAATTTATACCAAAACAGAGATGCAGAACTAGGAAACAGGATTGGTTCAATAGAAATTGCGAGAGGGCTAGAGACCAAAAGACACAAAAATGGAATCGATACAGGAAGAGGCCGAACCCCCAAACACATCAGCGATACAAAGATGTGAGAAACAACTACAGGGCAGTGAGGAGAGAGGCAGAAAGAAATTTTGAAAAAGGGATTGCAGACAAATGTAAAACAGAACCAGGGCTATTCTATAAATTCATTAACAACAAATTGCAGGTAAAGGATAATATTTAGAGGTTGAAAATAGGAAATAGATTCATGGAAAATAAAAAGGAAATGTGTGAAACATTAAACGAAAAGTTCCAAAGTGTGTTTGTAAAAAATTAAATCTTTAGGGAACCAGACACAATAAGAATTCCAGGGAACAACATAGAGCACATAGAGGTGTCTAGAGATGAAGTGGGAAAAAATGCTCAAGGAGCTAAGTAAGAACAAAGCAGTTGGTCCAGATGGAGTTTCACCATGGGTTCTGAGAAAATGTGCACCTGAGCTCAGCATTCCACTTCAACTGATTTTTCAGGCATCCCTGTGTACAGGAGTTGTAGCTGATGTGTGGAAAAAGGTTAACATAGTTCCAATGTACAAAAGTGGAAACAGGGAAGACCCCCCCTTAATTATAGACCTGTATCATTGACAAGTGTAATAGTCAAAATATTGGAAAAAATAATTAAAATTAAATGGGTAGAACACCTGGAGGAAAACGATATAATATCAGACAGACAGTATGGTTTTCGATCTGGAAGATCCTGTGTAATAAAGTTGCTAAGTTTTTATGATCGAGCCACAGAGATTTTACAGGAAAGAGATGGTTGGGTTGACTGCATCTATCTGGACCTAAAAAAGGCTTTCGACAGAGTTCCCCATAAGAGGTTGTTCTGGAAACTGGAACATATTGGAGGAGTGACAGGTAAGCTACTAACATGGATGAAAAATTTCCTGACAGAAAAATGAGGGCCGTAATCAGAAGCAAGGTATCGGATTGGAGGAATGTTACGAGTGGAGTACCACAGGGTTCAGTTCTTGCACCGGTAATGTTCATTGTCTACATAAACGATCTACCAGTGGGAATACAGAATTACATGAACATGTTTGCTGATGATGCTAAGATAATAGGGAAGATAAGAAACCTAGATAATTGTCATACCCTCCAAGAAAACCTGGACAAAATAAGTATATGGAGCAACACTTGGCAAATGGAATTTAATGTGAATAAATGCCATGTTATGGAATGTGGAATTGGAGAACATAGACCCCAACACAACCTATAAATTATGTGAGAAATCTTTAAAGAATTCTGGCAAAGAAAGGGATCTAGGGGTGGTTCTAGAAACAAAACTGTCACCTGAGGACCACATTAAGAACATTTTTCGAGGAGCCTATGCTACACTTTCTAACCTCAGAATTGCTTTTAAAAACATGGATGGAGAAATACTAAAGAAATTGTTCACAACTTTTATTAGACCAAAGCTGGAATATGCAGTGGTTGTATGGTGCCCATATCTTAAGGACAACAAACTGGAAAAGGTGCAACGACATGCCAATAAGTGGCTCCCAGAACTGAAGGACAAGAGCTACGAGGAGAGGTTAGAGGCATTAAATATGCAAAAACTATAAGATAGAAGAAAAAGAGGCGATATGATCACTACGTTCAAAATTGTAACAAGAATCGATAAAATTGATAGGGAAGAATTCCCGAGACCTGGAACTTCAAGAACAAGGTCATAGATTTAAACTAACTAAACAAAGCTGCTGGAGAAATATAAGAAAATTTACTTTTGTAAATAGAGTGGTAGACGGTTGGAACAAGTTAAGTGAGAAGGTGGTGGAGGCCAAAACCGTCAGTAATTGCAAAGCATTATATGACAGAGTGCTGGGGAAACTTGACACCACGAGCGTAGCTGTCATCCTGTAACTACACATAGGTACTCACTCACTCTGTGTCTGTGTCTGAGTCTGTGAGAGACAGAGACCCCAGGCGTGGGGTGTGTGACCCCAGGCGTGGGGTGTGTGACCCCAGGCGTGGGGTGTGTGACCCCAGGCGTGGGGTGTGTGACCCCAGGCGTGGGGTGTGTGACCCCAGGCGTGGGGTGTGTGACCCCAGGCGTGGGGTGTGTGACCCCAGGCGTGGGGTGTGTGACCCCAGGAGTGGGGTGTGTGACCCCAGGAGTGGGGTGTGTGACCCCAGGAGTGGGGTGTGTGACCCCAGGAGTGGGGTGTGTGACCCCAGGAGTGGGGTGTGTGACCCCAGGAGTGGGGTGTGTGACCCCAGGAGTGGGGTGTGTGACCCCAGGAGTGGGGTGTGTGACCCCAGGAGTGGGGTGTGTGACCCCAGGAGTGGGGTGTGTGACCCCAGGAGTGGGGTGTGTGACCCCAGGAGTGGGGTGTGTGACCCCAGGAGTGGGGTGTGTGACCCCAGGAGTGGGGTGTGTGACCCCAGGAGTGGGGTGTGTGACCCCAGGAGTGGGGTGTGTGACCCCAGGAGTGGGGTGTGTGACCCCAGGAGTGGGGTGTGTGACCCCAGGAGTGGGGTGTGTGACCCCAGGAGTGGGGTGTGTGACCCCAGGAGTGGGGTGTGTGACCCCAGGAGTGGGGTGTGTGACCCCAGGAGTGGGGTGTGTGACCCCAGGAGTGGGGTGTGTGACCCCAGGAGTGGGGTGTGTGACCCCAGGAGTGGGGTGTGTGACCCCAGGAGTGGGGTGTGTGACCCCAGGAGTGTGGGGTGGGGGAGAGTGACCCCAGGAGTGTGGGGTGGGGGAGAGAGTGTGACCCCAGGAGTGTGGGGTGGGGGGTGTGACCCAGGAGTGTGGGGTGGGGGGGAGAGGGTGTGACCCCAGGAGTGTGGGGTGGGGGAGAGAGGGTGTGACCCCAGGAGTGTGGGGTGGGGGGGAGAGGGTGTGACCCAGGAGTGTGGGGTGGGGGGTGTGACCAGGAGTGTGGGGTGGGGGGTGTGACCAGGAGTGTGGGGTGGGGGGGAGAGGGTGTGACCCCAGGAGTGTGGGGTGGGGGAGAGAGGGTGTGACCCCAGGAGTGTGGGGTGGGGGGTGTGACCAGGAGTGTGGGGTGGGGGGTGTGACCAGGAGTGTGGGGTGGGGGGTGTGACCAGGAGTGTGGGGTGGGGGGGAGAGGGTGTGACCCAGGAGTGTGGGGTGGGGGGGAGAGAGTGTGACCCCAGGAGTGTGGGGTGGGGGGTGTGACCAGGAGTGTGGGGTGGGGGGTGTGACCAGGAGTGTGGGGTGGGGGAGAGAGGGTGTGACCCAGGAGTGTGGGGTGGGGGGGAGAGGGTGTGACCCCAGGAGTGTGGGGTGGGGGAGAGAGGGTGTGACCCCAGGAGTGTGGGGTGGGGGGGAGAGGGTGTGACCCAGGAGTGTGGGGTGGGGGGGAGAGGGTGTGACCCAGGAGTGTGAGGTGGGGGAGAGGGGGTGTGACCCAGGAGTGTGGGGTGGGGGGGAGAGGGTGTGACCCAGGAGTGTGGGGTGGGGGGAGAGGGTGTGACCCAGGAGTGTGGGGTGGGGGAGAGGGTGTGACCCAGGAGTGTGGGGTGGGGGAGAGGGGGTGTGACCCAGGAGTGTAGGGTGGGGGGGAGAGGGTGTGACCCAGGAGTGTGGGGTGGGGGGGAGAGGGTGTGACCCCAGGAGTGTGGGGTGGGGGGGGGGGAGAGGGTGTGACCCCAGGAGTGTGGGGAGGGGGGAAGGGTGTGACCCCAGGAGTGTGGGGAGGGGGGAAGGGTGTGACCCAGGAGTGTGGGGGGAGGGTATGACCCAGGAGTGTGGGGGGGAGGGTATGACCCAGGAGTGTGGGGAGGGTGGGAGGGTGTGACCCAGGAGTGTGGGGTGGGGGGGGGTTGACCCAGGAGTGTGAGGTGGGGGGGAGGGTGTGACCCAAGAGTGTGAGGTGGGGGGGAGGGTATGACCCAAGAGTGTGGGGAGGGTGGGAGGGTGTGACCCAGGAGTGTGGGGTGGGGGGGGGGTTGACCCAAGAGTGTGAGGTGGGGGGGAGGGTGTGACCCAAGAGTGTGAGGTGGGGGGGAGGGTATGACCCAAGAGTGTGAGGTGGGGGGGAGGGTATGACCCAAGAGTGTGGGGAGGGTGGGAGGGTGTGACCCAGGAGTGTGGGGTGGGGGGGGTTGACCCAAGAGTGTGAGGTGGGGGGGAGGGTGTGACCCAAGAGTGTGGGGAAAATTTTCTCTTGCATTCCCTTGCTATCCTCCTCTTATTCCTATTACTATCCCCTTCTCATTCGGTGGTTATAATAGGAGCTGCCTCGTATGGGCCAATGGGCCTTCTGCAGTTCTTATTCCTACTATTATCCCCTCAACTACACCTTACCGTTCGTACCATTTGCCTTGCTCCTCACCTCTCTTGCTTATTTATTTGCCTCCGTCATTTTAACATGGGAGACATCTCCCGTCACACAGGGTGCAGTCGCACCTCCACAGATCTCCAGTATCATCAATTGATACTGGTAATGGCTCAAAAGGGCCACCACTTACGGGCTATTCATGTCCGTGCCACCTTTTGGGTGGCTTAATCTTAATCAATCAATCAATCTCCGTCATCACAATCGACTTGAGAATGGTCCAGGACGGACCGAAACATCGTTGCCCCTTCACCTTCTAGTGTGTGGTCTGGTCAACATACTTTAGCCACGTTACTGTGACTCATCGCCTGTATAGGGTTAAATGACTACAAAGCCACAAGAGCACTTCGAGAGTCAACTGCTATCTATGACAAACGAGAACTGACGATGGACAAGCAATCTATAAAGGGCATATGAGATCGTATAATGTTCGGCTGTAAAGATGCTAGCCTTCAGAGGTAGACAGCACATAGGTTTGGTCTGGAAAGAGAACAGAGTATCCAATACTGCTGGCAGACTTAAGACTCATCTGTGAGGAGGGAATCAGAATGGGAGTGCGAAGAAAAATGTTAAAGGAATAGCGTTTCCTTTCAAGGAATCCTCTCTCACATGGTCAAAGACTTGCAAAACTTCACAAGTGTAATTACCTAAGTGTAATTACCTAAGTGTAGTTACAGGATGAGAGCTACGCTCGTGGTGTCCCGTCTTCCCAGCACACTGTCATATAACGAAAAAAAATCAATCTGATCATTACTGGGCAACATCTAAGTAAATGAATCAGTACAAACTAATTACATACGATCTAACATAGGCCTCCTCACAGGCTGGGGTTGACAGACCTGGCCTAGCTCTGTTTTTAAACAGACTAAATTCTGTAACTCTCTCTCTACAGAGCAGTCACAGACCTCTGGCTAGTCTTAAACGATGGTCCTTAGCATAAGCTTTCATCCAACACCACACCAAAATCATCTCTTAGCTAGTTCCCTCCGAAGTCTCCGTCATGGGAGCAGGAACTCATGGGATTGTAACGTACGATTATGTTACGTTGTTGAGTATATTAGATACACAGTGTGTAGTGGGTTTTCATATTTATTTAGTAGCCTTAGATTCAGCAGTGTCGTATACGTTGAGACAGAGCTTGGAGCCGAGCAGAGAGCAGAGTGAAGCCGGAGTCGTGGAGCTCTATGTGTGAGAGCGTGGCGACTCGTTGAGAAATCCTAAGTGTCTAAACTTGATGGGGAGCGAGAGCGTTGTAGCTCGATGCAGTCCTAGTCAGCTGTGTGTTCTGTGTCGAAGCTGTAGCGTCTTAGGGTCGATTAGAACTGCATATGCCGAGTGCAACATTCTTGACTGTGGAAATTGTACTGTTGGCTATTCGCTATAAGCATAAGTGTGCCCAAGAAGAGGTGCAATAGGTACTCTAAGAGAACTCTATCAACATCCGAGGCCCAAGACTGATCAACATGCTCCCACTACACATAAGGGGAATAACTGGCTAACCCTTCACAGAATTCAACAGAGAATTCATGACAAAACTGAATAAACACCTCCATATGACACCTGATAAACCAGGCTGCGATTCATATATCACGCTTTAAGCAGCTGTGTCCAGCAGCCTGGTAGACAAGACCATCTACAGGAGGCATGGTCAGAGACCTGGCCTCAGGGACCTTGATCCCCAGAATCAATGCAAGATAGTCACAAGTCTCAATGACAAAAAAATAGGGTACAAGCTCATGTTTGGATGGAACTGCCCAAAAGTTATGGTTAACTCAGTGTTATAGATGACACAAACAGTAGTAAATAGGTTCATGTTAAAACTCCGCCGTTCTGTAAACATACGTGATATATTTCTCATTCAATATTATTTGATATTCAAATATTATTATTCTTACCTCATATAAGAAGGCTTTCTCCTCTTGCCGCTGTTTAGATCCAATTCCGCACATTAGTTTCTTAATATTCTGAATATCTATGCCATAGTTTTCTAATTCTTCATTAAGATTATTGACATTCACTAAATATTCAAACATCATCTTCGATGCCTCCTCATGCTGTGAACAATAAAAAATATTAAAAAACAATTGGCTACAATTTTTGCAAAGTGAGAGTTCTAACTGAATAAATTAAGAATATTTGTTGTTCCTTATGTACTTTATGCATTCCTGGCCCATTCCTTTTTCTCATACACATCAATAACTTGCAAATGAAATGCAACGCCTTATCAAATACTATATGCTGATGACAACCTTCATTTTCACAAAGGCTAGCACTAGCTCCCTTAACACTCAACATTCCAACCAGTGAAAGCATGCCTCACCATAAAGGTTTCAGGCATCTCAAGATCCCCCCTTAGTGATGTTTTAAATGTTTAATTTTGTTACATTTTCAATTATTTTTGTTATTACTATAATTTTGATAAAATGACCAGAAATGAATTTGTTTGAATAAAATTGCATAACAATGATTTTATGATAATGGTTTACAGTATATGCAATGGTGCCAAATATACAAGCATGAATGAAATCTCAACATTTCTTATTTATATTTCAATATAAATAAAAATTAATAATATGGAAATGTATGCACATGATTGGTCTATGTCACTGTAAAAACCCAGTATTACATGTAATGAAGTGGCAGTTTCTGAGGGAGCACATGTAGCTTCAGGAAGCTATCACGATGAGATGATTCAAAACTACTTTATCTCATCAGCTGTGGAGTTCAGTACAGTCTAGCAGAAACAAGAGCCAGAACCTAGTCTGCCCCCCCCCCCCCATCCCTTCTCACAGAAGCGCAGGAAGCTGGTGAGACTGCCATCTCACCTGAAAGGCACCCAGAAAGTCAGGTAACCAATACAGATCATGGTTGGGTTCAGAGACAAAAGCTTCATAACCTGCCAAGCAAATTTTCCCAACAATGTAAGCAAATGACCAAAAAAAAATTTATTTTATTTATTTATACACAGCATAAGGTACATTGGGTTTGTAAACATACATAACATTGGTGTTCTCACATTCCTGCAAAGTCATTAACACTCATAGCATTTCAGGTAGAAACACAAATGAAAATCTTTCAAAACGTGCGTGCTCATTCGCCCCACCCCTCCCACTTAAGCTGTTTGGCCAAGACCCAACTAAAACTGCTCCACAGCCTGATCAGGAGGAAACAGCAGTGAAGGAACAAATGATGAAACTGATTAAAGGGGAGAACAGATACACAGAATGACAAGGTGGTGTGTGAAGAACTCAAGAGATTCCAGGAGGTCTTCACAATAGAACAAGAAGTCTCTGCACTAAATGAGGTGGCAGCAAACCAAGCAACCTTGAGGGAATTTGAGCTCAACAGTGATGAGGTCAAAAGGAATTTGTTGGAGCTGAATGTGACAAAGGCTGTTAGGCCTGACAATCTCACCTTGAATACTAAAAGAGGGTGCAGAAGCACTAAGTACTCTCCAAGCTGTGCTTGCAGGGGTTAAGCTTCGGCTCTCTGGCCCCGCCTCTCAACCTTCAATCAACAGGTAATTACCCAAGTGTAATTACCCAATTACCTAAGTGTAGTTACAGGATGAGAACTATGCTCATGGTGGCCCGTCTTCCCAGCACTCTGTCGTATAACGCTTTGAAACTACTGACGGTCTTGGCCGCCAGAACCTTTTCACCTAACTTGTTCCAACCATCTACCACTCTGCGAAAATAAATATTCTTATATTTCTTCGGCATCTTTGTTCAGCTAGTTTAAATCTATGACCTCTTGTTCTTGAAGTTCCAGGTCTTGGGAAATCTTCCCTATCAATTTTGTCAATTCCTGTTACTATTTTGTAAGTAGTGATCATATCTCTTTTTCTTCTGTCTTCTAGTTTTGGAATATTTAATGCCTCTAACTTCTCCTCATAGCTCTTGCCCTTCAGTTCTGGGAGCCACTTAGTAGCATGTCTTTGCACCTTTTCCCAGCTTGTTGATGTGCTTCTTAAGATATGGGCACCACACAACTGCTGCATATTCTAGCTTTGGCCTAACAAAAGTCGTGAACAATTTCTTTAGTATTTCCCCATCCATGTATTTAAAAGCAATTCAGTTAGAAAGCATAGCATAGGCTCCTCGTACAACGTTCTTTATGTGGTCCTCAGGTGATAGTTTTCTATCTAGAACCACCCCTAGATCTCTCTATCAGAATTCTTTAAAGATTTCTCACATAACTTATAGGTTGTGTGGGGTCTATGTTTTCCTATTCCACATTCCATAACATGGCATTTATTCACATTAAATTCCATTTGCCAAGTGGTGCTTCATATACTTATTTTGTCCAGGTCTTCTTGAAGGGCATGACAATCATCTAAGTTTCTTATCCTTCCTATTATCTAGATATAGCATCATCAGCAAACATGTTCATATAATTCTGTATACCATCTGGTAGATCATTTATGTAGACAATGAACATCACTGGTGCAAGAACTGAACCCTGTGGTACTCCACTTGTGACGTTTCTCCAGTACAATACATTGCCTCTGATTACTGCCCTCATTTTTCTATTAGTCAGAAAATTTTTCATCCATGTTAAAGTTTACCTGTCACCCCTCCAATATTTTCCAGTTTCCAGAACAACCTCTTATGTGGAACTCTGCCGAAAGCTTTTTTCAGGTCCAAATAGATGCAGTCAACCCAACCACCTTTTTCCTGTAAAATCTCTGTGGCTCGATCATAGAAATTCAGTAAATTCGATACACAGGATTTTCCAGATCGAAAACCATACTGTCTGTTTGATATTATATCATTTCTCTCCAGGTTTTCTACCCATTTAGTTTTCATTATTTTTTTTCTAATATTTTGACTATTATGCTTGTCAATGATACAGGTCTATAATTGAGGGGGTCTTCCCTGCTGCCACTTTTGTAGATTGGAACTATGTTAGCCTTTTTCCCACACATCAGCTACAACTCCTGTACACAGGGATGCCTGAAAAATCAATTGAAGTGGAATGCTAAGCTCAGGTGCACATTTTCTCAAAACCGATGATGAAACTCCATCTGGACCAACTGCTTTGTTCAAACGCTGATTGATCGTAGAATATAATATATGTGTCACATATATGAGTCCCATAATTTTGAGCATAGCGATGTTCCACACTTTGAACTATATAAATTCCACAAATTTCATACGTTTGAATAATATTACAGCAAAAAACCAGTGAAGAAACAAATGAGAAACATCAAAATAATTGTGAAACATTATATTCACGGCAACTGCCGCCCCCCCATGGGATGGTGGGGCCGACTGACCCCGAGCGCTCCATCGCTCAGCGCCCATTATTTGATCAACTTCCCAGCTCCATCATGTCTAAAGTATGTCGCATACAATTTTTTTCCGGTGATCAGAGACTGCATTTTAACCATACAAGATGAAAATAATGTTTTGGAAAGAATTTATTTTCGGCGCACCACGGATGTGTCTTATTTTAATGCAGAGCAGTTCAGTGGTTAAAGTGAGAGAGAGAGAATACTGTTACATTAAAAGAACACTGTACACCATATGATTGATTTAAAAGGCCCTTACCACCAAGTCAACCTCCCTAAGAACACACTAGGTGATTTATAAAGTGATGTCGTCGTTTTGTTTTCGTCACTGTAGGCCTGTTGATGCCCACGCCACTGCCTGACGGTAGGTCACTCGTACTTTCCGCTTATATATCGCCAGGAATTGGCTTCTTTTTTGCCTTAGCACTGGTATAGCTCTAATGCTACACATTTTGACAGCTTGCTTTATTCTTCACTATACCTATCATAGCTAGTTATGTACACACCGACTGAACATAACTTTGCAACCGTGTCGGCAATGGTGCTTGTCGTGGCACTGATGTCTTGCCTCTGGTTTCTTGACTAATTAGCACTATCAGACACAATCCCTGAAATTGCTATTTTCTAATCAGTGTGTTACACTTCGTAATATCACTACGCAATAATTTTCCTTTGTGATTTTGAGTAATTTTCCACTCTTGATATAAACAATTTGGGAATACTGATGTCCAAGCAAAAATCTGAAACATAATACAGGGTACAAAACACAATCGAATCTTCCCATAATAGAAAAACAGCATGTCAAGAATTTGGGAATAATGATGTCCGACAATTCAACATTTAGGGAGCATAACCAAGCAAATATTGCATCAGCCAGAAAAATGATAGGATGGATTACGAGAACTTTCAAATCCAGGGATCCCATCACCATGGTTGTACTCTTCAAGTCACTTGTGTTGTCCCGTCTTGAGTACTGCTCAGTACTCACTTCCCCCTTCAGAGCAGGAGAGATTGCTGAAATAGAGGGAATACAGAGAACATATACGGCACACATAGACAGGATAAAACACCTAAATTATTGGGATCATCTCAAAGCTCTCCAAATGTACACTCTAGAAAGGAGACGAGAGAGATACCAAATAATATACACATGGAAATTACTGGAGGGCCAGGTCCCAGATCTACACAGTAAAATAACAACATACTGGAGTGAACGATATTGAAGAAAATGCAAGATTGAACCAGTGAAGAGCAGGTGCACCATAGGCACAATCGGAGAACACTATATAAACATCAGAGGTCCGCGTTTGTTCAACGTCCTCCCAGCGACTATAAGAAATATTGCAGAAACAACCGTGGACATCTTCAAGAGAAAACTGGACTTTTCTAAAAGAAGTTCCGGATCAGCCGGGCTGTGGTGGGTATGTGGGCCTGCGGGCCGCTCCAAGCAACAGCCTGGTGGACCAAACTCTCACAAGTCGAGCCTGGCCTCGGGCCGGGCTTGTTGGAAATTTCCAACACTAATAAACTATTGTATTATAATACATCATTATTATATACTAACTACAGTAGTTCCTAATTTTACTAACTGTAGTGTCAACATAAATTAAACCATTTCATCTGCGTATTAGTGCTAGAATTCTCATGAAATCGAGTAGCAACATTGCGTCAGATAATGTCCAGTTAGACACGTATATTACCAATGTGTTAGAGAATTGAATGTGGTTCTCTAAAATTATCAGTATTCCGTGTTATAATTACCTACAGATAATATGACTCCCGATAATCTAAAACCGAGAGTTATTAACTGAAATTGTTATCTAGTAGCAGTTTATCTGTTACATGCGAATGCCATGGAGAAAATAAAATCTTCTCCATTTCTCATTTAACACCATAAAACGAGAATATGATAATATTTAAGTCCCTATAATTGCAACCCAGTTCTCATTAACGTATTACATCCATAATTGCGCGGAAAAGAATTATTCGTGATTAATAATTTCTGTGGTGAATGCGAGAGACGGGTTGAGGGAGGCGGAGACGCCATTGTGGTAGTGACTGGGGAGTTTATCGACAAGAATTACGTTGATACCCGGTCAACAGTTAACAATTACTTATCCACGTGTTCTACAGTGCCCGGCTAGTTAATAACGCGTCAACAATTGAAGCCACGACCCGTAATTACACGTACACAACAGTGGACGCCTGGGACTGGCTGACGCGGTTTCGGCAGACCTCAGTATTTGATACGCTCATGTTAAGTATAACATTCTCGTTTGATGCATCATCCTAGATTTTATATTTAGGAGTAGTCTGTCGTTATACAGCAAGGATACCTAATACACAACGTTAGTAGACTTACGACAATTTCTCCGTTTTCATGAATATTTTAAATAAATCGTAGCCTAATCAAATGCTACTTAAATTTCTCTGATTTCAGTGTGTATACGAGGAGTCGACAAGTTGTTTCTCATCATTCGTGATATTCACCTCGGGTTCTTTCTTTATTGGGATCCTGTGACCACGAGGACGAATGACGAAATGGCGTTATAGAAATCGTCTTACAGCTAAGACCCTTTTTTTGTACACATTTATCTAGTATTATTAATTTCTATATAATTCATATAGGATTTTTACATTGAATAGATTATTGCCATTAATGATGATTGGTAATTAATGTGTTTTGCTCTGACTGTTGCTCAGTAATTCATAATCTTTAATATTCATAATTTGAGTTATCATATCTTTGAATCTATTGTAGTTTAGATTTATTACGTTATTAACTCAACAATGAACTAGTGACGAACCACACTGGTTCCTAGATATATATGAACTTCTAGAAATACCCCCCCAATGTAGGTCTTTGAGGCTTTGACTTTAATTAATTAATAATACAGTCTATTCATTATTTTCAAGTGATTATTCATTTAATTAGTATCCATAGACACTGGTTCTCTAGTGTTATTCTAATGATCACTTTTATTCGTTTTCCCTCTTTTCTCAAAAGTGGGTGGTCCTTCGATTTATTAAATACAATAAGCAAATAATTGAATATATGAGTCAAGCCCCAGACATCCCACAGGGCTTGGGGAGTAGAAGAACTCCCAGAACCCCATCAAGCATGTATCAAGCAGGTACTGCTCAGTACTCACTTTTCCCTTCAGAGCAGGAGAGATTGCTGAAACAGAGAGTACAGAGAAGACATATGGCATACATAGGTGCGATAAAGCTCTTAAATTATTGGGAGCGTTACAAAACTCTCCAAATGTACTCACTAGAAAGAAGACTAGAGAGATATCAAATAATATAAATGTGGAAAATACTAGAGGGCCAGGTCCCAAATCGACACAGTAAAATATCAACAAACTGGAGTGAATTATATGGAAGAAAATGCAGAATAGAACCAGTGAAGAGCAGGGTGCCATAGACACAATCAGAGAACACTGTACAAACATCAGAGGTCCACGGTTGTTCGACATCCTCCCAGCGAGTATGAGAAATATTGTCGAACAACCGAGGATATCTTCAAGAGAAAACTAGATAGTTTTCTTCAAGGAGTGCTGGACCAACCAGGCTATGGTGGATATGTGGGCCTGTGGGCTGCTCCAAGCAATACCCTGATGGTGGACCAAACTCTCAAGTCAAGCCTGGCTTTGGGACGGGCTTGGGGAATAGAAGAAGTCCCAGAACCCCATCGAGAACGTATCAAGCATGTCCAGACTTATGAATACTTTGAGGCACATGGCCGCACGTGTGCTCCCTCCCTAAGTATGTCACTATGGTGAGTAAAAGGTCACTGGAAACTGTGACTGGAAAGCTACAAGACGGCTAATGTAGTCCCAATATACAAAAAGGGTGACAGGCAAGAGGCACTGAACTACAGACCAATTTCCCTAACTTGTATACCATGCAAGGTGATGGAGAAGATCACGCGGAAAAGGCTCGTAGAACATCTGGGAGGGAAATAGTTTAGTAACACCATCAGCACAGGTCCAGAGATGGTAAATTGTGCCACACAGGCTTAATAGAATTCTATGACCAAGCCACAAAAATTATGCAAGAAAGAAAAGGGTAGGCAGACTGCATTTTCTAGAACTGTCAGAAGGCCTTTGACACAGTACCCTGTAAAAGGCTGTTACAAAAGTTGGAGCAACAGGCAGGAGTAAACGGTAAGGTGCTCAAGTGGATAAGGGATTATCTTAGCAACAGGAACAGCGAGTAACTGTGAGGGTGTGGAGGGAACATCTGTGGCGAGATGTCACCAGCAGAGTCGCATAGGGCTCTGTACTTAGATCCATCCTGTTTCTAATATACGTAAATGATCTTCCAGAGGGTATACTCGGTCCTCTTTATGTTCTCTCAACAAATTATGAGAAGACTCAAGACAGACCAAGATAGTGACTATAGGACAACCTGGACAAACTGGAGGAATGGTCTAGAAAATGGCTACTAAAGTTTAACTCAGGAAAGGGTAAAGTAATAAAATTAGGCAAAGTGAGCAGAAGGTTGAACACAAGGTACCATCTGGGAGGCAAAATCCTGCACGAGTCAAATAGAGAGAAAGATCTGGGGGTTGATATCATACCAAACCTGTCCCCAGAAGCCCACACCAATAAGATATCAGCGGCATATGCTAGGTGGGCCAACATAAGAACTGCCTTTAGAAACTTGTGTAAGGAATTGGTTCACGGCCTCGTATACCCTTATGTCGAAAGTGTCACCGACCCAACAGGCAGCACAACAGAGGCAAAAACAGTGAGTCACCCTGAGACAAGGGGACCGAGCAACCCTTGAACTCGCACAAGGAGAGGGGGGGATTCAGGGGCTATATCCATCGGACTCGCGCGCCACCGTGGGGTTTCCCAGGGTCCTGAGACGGAACTCACGCTCAGGGAATCCCAGGCAAGGTACTGCTAACCGGCACCCAAAACTATCAAGCAACACTAAAGCTGAACCCCAGGGACATGTACACTCACAGGGACCTAGCAAGGGGTACCACCAGAAGAGACGACCATACTCAGACAGGTACAACGGGGGCAACAACCAAGGCAGACCCTCCCTTACCAGGCAACACAATAAAAATTAAAATAAAGCCCCGCAAGAGGACAGCGTATCCAAAGGAAAAGAGCCGGCCGCAATGAATGGTGAAAACAAGCTGCGCAGAACCCTGTGCCCCTTACCAGTGCAAACTGCCTCTTACCCTTAAGGTAAACAAGAGAGAAAACACCCAAGCACCCAAAGGGTGGCCAAAAAACAGAGCAGTAAAATGCCCCAGCAAAGGCAGGACCCAAGGAACTTGTGGTAGGTGGCCCCAAAGGCAATACTTACAGGGCACCTAGGGTAGGGAACCCTAGGCGCATGCAGCTTGAGTACTGTAGAATGACTCCAGGCTCACACACACCTTGGAAGATGGCCACAGTGCTGGAACAATCACCGGAGCCAGAGCACACGACCTCTGCCTCTAGCATCAGCCTCAGAACTGAAGTGTGGATGGCTGGCATGGGGGTCTGTCTGCGCAGTGACGTATGACATCATACTTGTTTGCTCGTTTCCGTTTGGGGAGTTCTACCCACTTGCTCGGCTTTTTGTAGCAATTTTCACCAGAATAGGGGTTTGTTTTGGGACGCTTACCTTTCTGGGTGCTTGACCCGGTCAATGACAGACAGAATGCCTCCAACCACACAGGGGGGGAGGGGGGGTTTCTATAGACCATTGCTCCCTATGCCTCTCTGAGGGGGAGGCCAGGTTCTGGCTTGTGGTCCCCAGTAGGCAACAGAACTCCATACACATGACTGACGCCAAAGTCTGGCATTAGGATATCAGCCTAGATAGCTCTGGGGAGCCAAAGGGACTCCCACCAGAAAAGAGGCGTTGACAGAGCAAGCGCCGGAGGCGGTTTGCTGTGCCTCAGCTGTCAGGCGGGAGTTGTCACAAAGATATTATTACCTAATTATTTCAATGTGTCTGATCTTTTTAGTTTTTTTGCAGTAATATTATTCAATAGTGTGTAGTGTAATATATTTATATAATAAAATGTGTGAATCATCGCTGTACTCAAAATTATGGTGGGCATATTACTGATTCAATTATGTTCATAAAACAATGAACAAATACTTTTGCTGTTATTACACTATATACACACGTTATCCATAAGTATCTGCATGTTTTGTTCACCATAACGAACCACTAAGTTATACAGCGAGTCAGAAAGCAATAAGGAGTGGCCATCACATACCAGCCAGCCAGCCAGCCAGCCAGCCAGCTACCATTCCCTCCCTCAAAAACTCCTCACTCACCAATATCCTCCTCCTCTCACCATACTGTTTTTGCTTTTATTCACTATATTCAGACATTATATACAAGTATCTACATGTTTTGTTCACCATAACTGTTCAACTAAGCTGGTATAGTGCACAACGAGCATAGTGGCCACCCTTACAGAGCATGACAAGTCATGCAGATGTTGCCACCTCCCTCACCAAAATGGCTTCTCCCGACACTCCTTTTGCTGATATATATATAATGTGTATATATAGTGTAATAAATATCTACATTTGTGTTCACCATAACGAACCACTAAGTTGGTATGCCGAGTCAAAAGGCAGCAAGGAGTTGACCAGACCACCCACTAGAGGGTAAAGGCACGACGACGTTTCGGTCTGTCCTGGACCATTCTCAAGTCGATTCACAATCAATTTGAGAATGGTCCAGGACGGACCGAAAAGTTGTCGTCCCTTCACCTTCTAGTGTGTGGTCTGGCCGACATACTTTAGCCACGTTATTGTGACTCATCGCCAGCATGGAGTGGCCAGGCACACCAAGCAGCCCTCCCTCACCTCACCTGACTCACCTACATTCTCCTCCCACTATACTGTTTTTGCTTTTATTCACTATATACAGACATTATATATAAGTATCTGCATGTTTTGTTCACCACAGCAAACCACTAAGTTGGTATAGTAAATGAGTATTTACTTACTCATTATTTAAATTTACTTATTTAAATGAGTAAAAGCAGACAGCAACAGGTGGCCACACACATTCTGCAGACTATGCTACAGCCCTCCTACCCTCAATATGCGTTGTGCTGTGGGAGAAGTAATGTTATCACAACAATCCTGCTATTATCAGAATCCTGGTCATTTATATCAGTCAGGGGTCTTCTGTAATGCTATCATCACGACCAGTTATACATTTTTTACATTTTTAGACAATGCTGTGGTCACAAGCTGAACAGCAGTGCTGTAAGCTCATGCTGCATGTGCCAGCCTTGGTTACTCACTCAGTACCGAGGCCCTCAGCACCCGGGAATGTTGCCTACGATTTTTTTTTTTTTAAATGGCGTCTGTTTACAAGAGCCCTGAGGAAGGTGATGTGAACCCCATGTGTCCACGGGCCATTTAAATCTTGCATAGTACTCCAAAACTGCATATGCAGTAATGTGCACTTTTGCGTCAATTACTCAAAAATTTATATGCAGTGTTGTGCAGTTTAAGTAGGGGTTGTCCTCGAAACGAGGACAGCCCCTAACGCCACTGGGCCCAGACTGATAACTGGTCACAAACCCCCAACCTAGATACAAGGTGTCCATGAACACCAATCAAGGGAAGAGGAAGGCGCCATTGCACCGAACCCTGACCGAGCCAAAGAGGAAGCCGGTGACAAAGCAACCAGCGATAGCGAGAGCAGCGAAAGAGGCCGCCCCCGAAGATACCAGAACAGCCTCCGAAGCAAAACCCAGCCCTGCACGTAAACCAGCAGAGCAAAGATCAGGCTCCCACACAGCTGCTTGGGCAACCCCCGAGTAAACTGGGCCCCCCTCAAAAACAGCAGAAGGTAGGACTGCAACCAGAGCAAGGCGGGAGGAAAAAGGTCTCGGTCTGAGAATCCCACACGAGTTCCAGCCAAGTCCAAACCTGGGACAGAACTAACTGGGAGTCGTGCCAGTTCACCAAGAACCCGAACCCAGCATGCTGGAAAAGAAATAGATCCCTGGCTAGCAGACAAGCAGACCGGCTGGGAGCCCATACCAACCAGTCGTCGAGATAGGCCAAAACCTGAAGTCCTAGCAGATGCAGAGGAGCCACCATGACCAGAGTCAAGTGCGTGAAAATGAGATACCTGGTTGATACCTGGTTGATGAGGTTCTGGGAGTTCTTCCACTCCCCAAGCCCGGTCCGAGGCCAGGCTCGACTTGTGAGAGTTTGGTCCACCAGGCTGTTGCTTGGAGCGGCCCGCAGGGCCACGTACCCACCACAGCCCGGCTGATCCGGAACTTCTCTTAGAAAACCGTCCAGTTTTCTTTTGAAGATGTCCACGGTTGTTCCGGCAATATTTCTTATAGTCGCTGGGAGGACGTTGAACAACCGCGGACCTCTGATGTTTATACAGTGCTCTCTGATTGTGCCTATGGCACCTCTGCTCTTCACTGGTTCAATCTTGCATGTTCTTCCATACCGTTCACTCCAGTACGTTGTTATTTTACTGTGTAGATTTGGGACCTGACCCTCCAGTATTTTCCATGTGTATATTATTTGGTATCTCTCTCGTATCCTTACTAGAGAGTGCATTTGGAGAGCTTTGAGACGATCCCAATAATTTAGGTGTTTTATCTCGTCTATGCGTGCCGTATATGTTCTCTGTATTCCCTCTATTTCAGCAATCTCTCCAGCTCTGAAGGGGGAAGCGAGTACTGAGCAGTACTCGAGATGAACAACACAAGTGACTTGAAGAGTACAACCATTGTGATGGGATCCCTGGATTTGAAAGTTCTCGTAATCCATCCGATCATTATTCTGGCTGGCGCGATATTTGCTTGGTTATGCTCCCTTAACGTTAGATCGTCGGACATCATTATTCCCAAATCCTTGACATGCTGTTTTTCTACTATGGGAAGATTCGATTGTGTTTTGTACCCTGTATTATGTTTCAGATCCTCATTTTTGCCGTACCCGAGTACCTGAAATTTATCACTATTAAACATAATGTTATTTTCTGCTGCCCAATCGAAAACTTTGTTGACATCTGCTTGTAGTTTTTCAATGTCTTCAGCAGAGGTAATTTTCATGCTGATTTTTGTGTCTTCTGCAAAGGACGACACGAAGCTGTGATGTGTATTTTTGTCTATATCGGATATGAGAATAAGGAACAGTAGCGGTGCAAGGACTGTACCTTGAGGTACAGAGCTTTTAACATCACTTGGACTCTATCTGACTGTTACTCTTTGTGCTCTGTTCGACAGGAAATTGAGTATCCAGTGTCCTACTTTTCCAGTTATTCCCATTGACCTCATTTTGTGAGCTATCAACCCATGGTCACATTTGTCGAACGCCTTTGCAAAGTCTGTGTATACAACATCTGCATTTTGCTTTTCTTCTAGGGCTTCTGTGATTTTGTCATAGTGGTTCAGTAACTGTGACAGACAGGATCTTCCCGCTCTAGATCCATGTTGTCCTGGATTGTGCAATTCATTGTTTTCCATAAAACTAGAAATTTGATTCCTAATCACTCTTTCAAACACTTTCATTATGTGTGATGTTAGTGCAACTGGCCTATAATTTTTTGCCAAGGCTTTACTCCCCCCCTTGTGCAACGGAGCTATATCTGCAGATTTAAGTGCTGCTGGTATCTCCCCTGTATCCAGGCTTTTTCTCCATATTACGCTGAGTGCTCTCGCTACTGGTACTTTACATTTCTTTATGAATATTGAATTCCATGAGTCAGGCCCAGGAGCTGAGTGCATAGGCATATTGTCAATTTCTCTTTCAAAGTCTTCCAAGTTTGTGGTAATATCCGTTATATTATCTGCAGCTTGAATGTCATTCATAAAGAAGCTGTCTGGGTCATCAACTTTCATGTTTATTGGTGTGCTAAACATAGCCTCATACTGGCTTCTTAGAATTTCACTAATCTCTTTGTTGTCCTCTGTGTACGTACCTTCATTTGTAATTAACGGTCCAATACTGGTCGAGGTTTTGGATTTTGATTTTGCGTATGTGAAAAAATATTTCGGATTTTTCCTTATCTCTTGTATAGCTTTCTGTTCCAATTCCATTTCCTCAGACTCATATGATCGCTTCAACGTTTGTTCTATTTCTTCGATCTCCCTGCTTAGGCTTGTTTTCCTTGCTTGTGATAGTTGTGTCTGCCGAAGCATTTCAGTTATTTTTTTCCTTCTGTACAGTCGTCTGCGTTCTCTTTCTAGAGTGGTCCTCTTTCTGCCCCTCCTCACAGGTACGTGCTTTAAGCAGACCTTGCAAGCTTCAGCTGTCAGTTGAGCTATTCCCTGTGTGGGAGTTTTGTCGCTTAAGACTGTCTCCCATTGAATGGTTGCAAGGTCTACATTTATTTTTTCCCAGTCAATCCTCTTATTGTTGAAATTGAATTGATTGAATATTCCTTCTCGCTTGTTGGGTCTCTTAGACCTACTACCGTTATTTATGCTAGTTCGCACTTCAATGAGCTTATGGTCTGAGTATAAGTATCTGAGATTGTGATGTCTCTGATTAGTTCATCATTGTTTGTGAATAACAAGTCTAGTGTGTTTTCGTTCCTAGTTGGTTCTGTAATCTGTTGATTGACCGAGAATTTGTCACAGAATCTCAAAAGTTCTGACCTGTGGTTGGTTATTTCCCGGGTCATTCCCTGCTATGATATTTGTGTTTGCCATTCTCCATCTTAGACTCGGTAAATTGAAATCTCCAAGGAAGATAATATCTGGAGCTGGGTTTGCTAGGTTGTCAAGTATGTTCTCTATTTTGTGCATCTGCTCTGTGAATTCCTCAATCGTTGTATCTGGCGGTTTATATATTAGAATAATAATTAGGTTTAGTTTCTCTACCTTAATTCCTAGTACCTCTACCACCTCATTAGTTGAGTTTAGTAGTTCTGTGCATACCAGGTCTTTAATATACAGACCTACTCCTCCATTTGACCTAGTTTTTCTATCACATCTATATAAATTATAATTTGGAATCCAGATTTCACCATCCATGTAATCTTTTGTATGAGCTTCCGTGAATGCCCCAAATATTGAGTTTGACTAATAGGAGGCCATTTATGAACTTCACTTTATTTCTTGACTTTGGCTTTAAACCTTGAATGTTTGCAAATATGAATGATTGTCCATATTGTGTGTCACTTCTGGAAGGTTTTGGTAGTTCTCCATCCTCTCTACCCTGACCCAGGGTGTGTTGTTTTGGCAATGGTTTGTCCAGTTTTGGAAGTGATACTGGGGAGTGTGGTAGTCTCTGTGTAGTTGGGGGGTGTAGTATGTGTGGGCTTGATAACGAACCGTAGTCCAGTCTTGGGCATTTCCCCTTCCCCATCCGTACTCCTGCCATGTTTCTGCCTCCGTTTGTACCTGCCTCTAAAAAATTTTCAGGGCTATTATATTGGACTACTTCTCTTATATAGCGCTGTGTACCTCTGACGTGGAAATCGGGGCAATGAAGATCGTAGCATTTCCTCTCATTAACTGAGAGTTTAGATTCAGGCTAAACAGAAGACATCAAAAAGCAGTAAGCCTGTCGTCCCACCACGAAACTCACTTAACCCCTGAACCTCAGATGAAGAGAGATGTGTAATATGCGTCCTTGAGGTCCAGGGAAATCATCCCAGCTCCCAGCTCGAGAACAAGCCAAACCTGGGACAACGTGGTCATCCAAAAGGATGGGCAAGGAATCAACCGGTTCGGACGAGAAGTCCGGAATGTGCCGAAGATCCGCACAGTCCAACTTTGGAACTGGAAACAAGAGGAGGCCTGCCCCCAGAGATCAGACCCCCCATGGGAGGAGGGGCCCGCCCAATGCAACATAAGGCTAAAAGGAAACCTGAAAAGCCCATGAATCACGGGACTAGCCATGGGGCAAAAAGAGCCAGCCTCCCCCCATCGACCCGTTAATTAAAGGGGCAACCGGCGAATGGGTCAACGCAAACCCCGAGAAGCCAACTTTCACAGAGAAAACACTGGTCTGACCAGACAAAGGTCCCGGGGAACTCGCCAACACAAACTGGTACTAGGGGCCTACCCCGACTAAGAGGCCCAAGCCCTGGCATGACCGAACCAAAAGAGCCAGGAACGACTCCCTACCATCACCCCGGAGCACCAACAAATTCGGTATAGGACAGCAACTGGCCAAAGCTGCAGACAGAAACTGGGCAACACTGTCCTCTGGGAATAGCAGAGGACAAAACGGCAAAGAAGATTGAAGAACCATGGGCCCAAGCCGAATTGAAAGACAGAACAAGCACTGCCAGCCAACACCTGAGACGAGAGGTGAAAAACATAGAAACCGCCTCCCTGAGGATCAGCACAAATAGCTTCAGCAAGGCAGACAATGCAGCAGCCATTGCTGTGCTAATATAGCCATTGCTCCCTGTGCTTTTCTGAAGGGATCAGGTTCTGGTTCATGGTTCTCGGTAGGCAAAAGAACCGACTGATGACCCAACTAAAAAGCACCATATCAGTTCAGATAGCTTCGGGGAACTGATGAGGCTCACCACAGTAAAGTGAATAATGGGTAAGGAACAACGGATCCACCATGTGCAAGGTCATAACATTCACAAAAATCTCATCAAAACACCAATAATAATAATTTCTTTAGTATATATAGTACTAACAAAGCAGATTCAGCATTACCGACCACTCCTTTTCTCGTGGAGATTTTTTGACAAATTCCTCCCACAGGTGGCTGAATGGGCCATGCCCCAGGTCATGGCAGAGGCCAGCCACCTCCACACTCAACACATCTTCGTTAGTTATCTTCAGCTCTGGCTGACGAGATTGGATGGCACGCACTAGTTGACCAGCCAGGTGACACACGCTATAGAAACATACAAGCATACATCATGACTAAAAATTTAATATATTATATGAAATGCATTTGTATATAATATAATATTATTGTATTAATAGAAATGCATTTGTATATAATACTTCTTGGTAAATAATGTATGAAAATGTGCATGCATAATAAATAATAAATAATATATATATATATATATATATATATATATATATATATATATATATATATATATATATATATATATATATATATATATATGTATGTATGTCGTACCTAGTAGCCAGAACGCACTTCTCAGCCTACAATTCAGGGCCCGATTTGCCTAATAAGCCAAGTTTTCCTAAATTAATATATTTTCTCAAATTGTTTTCTTATGAAATGATAAAGCTACCCATTTCATTATGTATGAGGTCAATTTTTTTTTATTGGAGTTAAAATTAGCGTAGATATATGACCGAACCTAACCAACCCTACCTAACCTAGCCTATCTTTATGGGTTAGGTTAGGTTAGGTAGCCGAAAAAGCTAGGTTAGGTAGGTTAGGTAGTCGAAAAACAATTAATTCATGAAAACTTGGCTTATTAGGCAAATCGGACCTTGCATAGTAGGCTGAGAAGTGCGTTCTGGCTACTAGGTACGACATTATATATATATATATATATCGTACCTAGTAGCCAGAACGCACTTCTCGGCCTACTATGCAAGGCCCGATTTGCCTAATAAGCCAAGTTTTCATGAATGAATTGTTTTTTGACTACCTAACCTACCTAACCTAACCTAACTTTTATGGCTACCTAACCTAACTTTTATGGCTACCTAACCCAACCTAACCTATAAAGATAGGTTAGGTTAGGTAGGGTTGGTTAGGTTCGGTGATATGTCTACGTTAATTTTAACTGCAATAAAAAAAATTGACCTCAAACATAATAAAATGGGTAGCTTTATCATTTCATAAGAAAAAAAATTAGAGAAAATATATTAATTCAGGAAAACAGAGGCACCAGAAGAAGAATGCCTCAAGGTCAACTCCATGGAAATAGAATGGAAATAAGAGAAATCTCCCACGAGAACATTGGACACACCCCGCCTGTGAACCACCTGGAGAACCAAACCCCAAGAATCCAGAGGTTGAGCTACTCAGTGTCCAGTTACAGTGGAGGAAGTACCAAAGTGACCTCTTGCAATTCAGATAATGAACACTTCCATGGAACAGTCGAAATAGAGCTCGAGAACGAAGCTTGCAGAAACCTCAAAACAGGACAAAACCTATACAGGGTCTGCCACACCAAACTCTCTGCCAGTACTGTGAGGTTTTATCAGCACCGGACCCTGAGAGGTTTTATCAGCACCGGTCACAAAACCCCAAAACAGGTCTGAGGCATCCAATAACATATCAAGGAATGAACTACAAAACTGAACCACAAAAAGTCTGAAGAAGAAACCGGTGAAGCAAAAGCCAGCAAAGGGCAAACTGGACCCAAACCTGACACTCCTGGCAGACAAAACAGGAAGAACCAGAGGAACCCTAACACCATGACCCAACCTCTGACCAAGTTAAAAGTCATGCAGGCAACATTCAGGCTCCTGCAAAACCACCTAACCAGCCTTGAAGTAATCCATGGATGGTACAACACCAGACAGGGACAGCACTGCAGTCCCCAGGTCCTTGTCCAGGTACACCATCTTGTCTGTAACACCAGGCAAACCTGAACTAAAGTAGCCTTTTTAATGGTTGGACAGAGATTTAAATTGCTCAATCTTGAGAGATCAAGAGATTAAGAATGTACCATATATTCGACCACATCAGAGTGTAATGATGCCAGGGTGACCAAGCTGAGATGAGGGAAGACGTCTCACTCAGGACCCCTGAACCTAAAGGGATGGGAGTGGACTAATACAACCCAAAACCCTGGTAAACCACCCAGAAAGCCCACAAATTGCAAGACCAGGAACTGGCAAAATGGGACAGGCACATCCCCACAGCACTATCAATGGGGCAAAAGGGTGGATATAAAAACCCGACTCGAAGAGGCAACGGACAGAGAGCACACTATGGCTTGGAAATCAGGCTCCATCAGAGGCCTACCCCAACCAGCCATAGGCCATGGCCCAATCCAGGAAACCACCTAAAACAAGCAGGAATGTTTTGGTTTCAGTGCTTGGTGTTGCTGCCTTGTTGTCTGTGGTTCCAGCTTTGGCAGCTCCGACCAGATGCTCATCACTCCCTCCCTTTGGCAGGTGGTTGTAAACTTTTTCTATTATCATGTACAGTATTATGAACCTGCCTCACTGTCACATTGAGACCATATATACAAAAGTAGTCAAATTATTCTGCTCAAGGAGGAGTATTTTACAATTGCATAATAGAATAAAGTATACTAGTGTATTGTGAAAGTATGAAGCTTCATAGACTTATCAAGATCCCCCAAGATGTGGGCAAGCCTGTCCACAAAGTTACCCATTCACTGGCCAGATGCAACCATACTTCATCAAACTAACCAAGTGATACACACATCATCCACAGTTCCAAAGCAGTGACAAATGTTCCAAAGCACCTATCTTTCTTACTACAGTACATCCAAAAATTATGTGGTTATATGATCTTTAAATAATTTAACAGGTATATGCAGGCACAAACATACATTGCAATCACAAAATATGGCTTCATTTTTTAAAAAAAATTGATGGTTATAATCAAGAACTGACAAAATTCTACCACCTTACCCCAAGCTGTGCTCGAAGCGGTTGTGTGCCGCTGCAGGAAACACAAAGTAACAAGATCCCACCATCTTAAGGAACCTGGGAGAGGAAACACTCGCTGTAACAAAAGTAACACCTGCAGAAAGTCTTACCGAGTTCTCAGGCCAACCAGATGGAAATTATTGCACAGAAAGACCATAATCATGCTGTGAGAATGGTCTCTGATTAAAGTCCAAACTTCAGCTGAAGGTGTTATTTTTGTGACAATTTTGGTCACATACATGTTTAAGCAGGTAAGAAGTACCGACCTTTATTAGCATTCACATTAAAGGTGTGTAGGAAGTCGTAACTCAAGAGTGATCTCTCGCACACACAAATCAACTTGCCCATAGCCAACAGTAATGTGCCTTAAGAAGCAATACAAAATTCAAATGAATTTTGTGCAGTTGCCAAAAATCAGTGAAGAGTAAATGCGCACCCAATTCTACATTTAGGCATTTGTTGTTATTCACTGGGAAAAGTGAAGGAAAATGTAGTTGAAGCAGGACTTGGATATTTGTGGTTCTGTGTAAGAAAAAAAAGATACACAAAAAAGATACACATCCATAACAAAAATGCGGGAAGGAAAGTGCTAAAAAAATCAAATAAAACATGCACATAAGACAGAACAATGAAATATGATACCATATATTAGTAAAAAGGCATTGCTTTAATTAAATAAGTGATTACATACATAACAATAGGCAAGTTACATGAAGTTAATATAAGCATACACTGTATACTACTACGGTAAATATACATGGTACATTCCTTCTATTCATATCACGTACAGTATAAGCAAAAGGAGGCAAACATCTTTGTTATGGCAGAACACCACATTTGCCATTTATTATGAAGGTCACCAGTGCTACTTAAAACTTACCCAAGAGAATGTTCAAAGCGATTGTGAGCAGCAGATGGGTAAACGAAGAAACATGATCCCAACTGCTTAAGGAATCTGAAGAGTATTATTTTAATATGCATATCAACTACAGATATGATGGGCTCAGTGCATACAGGAAGTGCACAACTATTATAGAATTTCAATATTTATAATATTTAAGCAGGAATATCAAAACTTTACCTAAATGATAATCACTAACACAAGCAGGATGTCTAAATCAAGCATGCAATTTACATTACACAAATGAAAACATAAAAATGCTTGTTAATTTAGGGTCATTCCATGTGAATTCACCAAAGGCCTCCCACTCGACCCTTTCTAAATCTAATGAAATTTTGTAATAAAGTAGCCCTGGACCCCAAATGAAATTGTGCAAAATATTAGAGCTCAATCAGCTTTGGTTCTTAAATAATAGGTCCATGTTCAATGGGGTCTCATCCCATTAATGCGGACATATCGTAAAAAGGGCCAACTTTGACCTTTTATCAAATCACGTCTAGTGCCTAGAGGTGTGAAATTTGGCATACCAGGACAACTTTTGGTGCGGAATACAACAGTAAGTCGGGAGAAATTTGGACCCCCAATTTGGAGACCACTTACTCATCACCAATAGGTCTAAACGCCATGATCTTTTGCAACGATGTATAACAAGCACAATATTACGCAGTGATGCAATAGCAATTCTGTTGTATCCATATGTCCAGAGGTGGCCCACTTGAAAGTTGGCCAAAAAAATTTGTGCAAAACTAGCCAACTTTTAAGGCTAGTTGAATGCTCAATATGCATCATTCCCAATTTGGTTTTAAATGACAATTGGATAGAGCAGATTTTTCTGTACAAAAGTAACTTTTATTTAGGTTGGGACCTGAATTCCTAGTTCAGCCAGAGGACTCTGAAAATGACATACCTTGGTGCAATATCGAAAAAAATCTAATTATGATTCTCCATCTTCTTCGTGCACTGATCATGACTGCTAGCAAATTGATATCCAAACTGATTGGAAAAATTTTAAGCTTCATTGGGTAGAACATTTTTGGGTGGGATTCAGAATTATTATTAAACAATCAGTGCTATTTTTGGTTCCTGTTCTATATTTATCTTTACATCTTTGTAGTATCATGTCAGCAGGTCAAACATTGCTGTTTACTTGTTTGTGTATTTACTTGCAATATATACACAAATAAATAAAAAGCAATATTAATGTATTACAGGTCTCACTTGAAATTACTGCATTCAGTTAAATAATTTTATTTGAATTCGATTGCAGATACGTCATAAATCAAGATTCCATTGGTTTATTGCCATGTGTTATTGCTAGCCATGAGCGTGGCTCTTGTGAATGTTACTTGACAACCTACACTCCCAACAAAGGCTTGAAGTTTCTAAAACAGTATAGTGCAGAAGATCAAAAACTGATAGCAAAGCAAAGTGAACTGAACTTGGATGGAGAATCTCAAGTATGCCTCTATCATGAAGCTTTGCTGTTGACGAAATTTGAATTTTTGCAAAAAACTTGCTGCAATCCCTTCAAGAAGAAATGCCATGTAAAGCGAAAAGACTTGCGACCAATCACAGTAGCTACTGCAGAGAAAATGTCATATGTTGAAAGTCAGTGTTAAGCCTGGCCAAAAGTTGTGCACATCATGCAGAAAGGAATTCAACAGTAAGCAGGTGAGCGAGTCCAGCTCTACCGAATCTGATGGCCCTGCTAATAATATGGAAATCTGTGAAAATGTAAACACAAGTTTATCAGTATTAGGCATCTCACCTATTAAATATCAACATGTTAGTGCAAGGGATAAGCATGGTTATGCAAAGCGCAAGATTAGTCAAGCACAGGAAATAATTGCCGAGCAGATTGCTGCAATTGGAAATATTGATAGCCAAAACCTGTTGGTACCAAGCTCTAGCCAACAGTGCACAAATTGCCAAGACTACAACAAACTCATTGAAGAAATGAAGCTAAAATTCCATGTAGCAAAGCGCCAAGAAAAAATACAAATCCTAACCCTCGTGCCACAAAGCTGGTCTATCAAAAAGACAATGGACAATTCAAAGTTTCAGAATACATGGTTCGCGAAGCTAGGAAGCTGAAAGAAGAACAGGGAATACTAGCAATTCCTAAGAAAATGCAGGGCAAGTCAGTTCCTGAGGAAGTGAAGGAAAGGGTAGTACAGTTCTTTGAGGGTGAAGAATTTAGTCGAATGTGTCCCAGAAAGAAAAAGAGTCATAATCAGTGCACAAAGAAGAGGGAGAATCACAATTTGATTTTTTCGATATTGCACCAAAGTATGTCATTTTCAGAGTCCTCTGGCTGAACTAGGAATTCAGATCCCAACCTAAATATAAGTTATTCTTGTACAGAAAAATCTGCTCTATCCAATGGTGTCATTCAAAACCAAATTGGGAATGACGCATATTGAGATATTTTGCCTTGAAAGTTGGCTAGTTTTGCACAAAAATTTTTTGGCCAACTTTCTAGTGGGCCACCTTTGGACATATGGATACAACAGAGTTGCTATTGCATCACTGCATAATATTGTGTTTGTTATACATCATTGCAAAAGATCATGGCGTTTAGACCTTTTGCTGACGAGTAAGTGGTCTCCAAATCAGTGTTCAAATTTCTCGCGACAAAATTTGGCAGTGATTTTAGCATGGATGGATAGTTGAATGGCCACCCATACTACTTTTTCGATTACACTACGTTATTCTACACCAAAAGTTGTCCCGGTATGTCAAATTTCACACTTCTACAGGCAATAGAAGGGATTTAACAAAGGGTCAAAGTTGGTCATTTTTGTGGTACTTGCACATTAACAGGACGAGAGCCCATTGAATATGGACATGTTATTTAAGAACTAAAGCAGATCGAGCTCTAATATTTTGCAAAGTGTCATTTGGAGTCTAGGGCTATCTTACTACAAAATTTCATGGCATTTGGAGAGGGTCGAGTGGGAGCCATAGGTGACTTTTTGGTGATCTGAGAAGGAATGACCCTTTAACAAATACATAGAGCTAGCTTTTTGCAGACCAACATATATATTAAGAACTTTATTGCATGCAAGTAATACACAGGGATAGTAGCCACAAAACTCCACTTCAAAACAAACAAAAATTCTTCCAAAAGCCAATAAAATTAAAAACTTGCTGTGTAGTTTTTAAAAATGAAAATTTTTATGAAAAAAATGTATTTGGTATACAGAGGACCACTTGGTTAGCAAACTTAAGTTATGCAAAAGTTCCAGTTTCACAATCGGGGTTGGGGTTTCACGCTTCCCGAACTAAGTTTGGGAAGCGAGGAAGCGGTCCACCAGGCCTCACGCCAACTCAAGAGTGGTTTGGGAGATGGCGTAGTTTGCAAACTGACCGTATTGGGTGCCACCAGTGCCTTCTATCCAGTGACGTCACAGATTCACGGCCCATTGTTTTGATTCTGTCACAAGGCTGGAGTGTTCATTCCGTGACTTGGATATATCTGCACAATCTAGGAACATCCATTCACCATGTCTGCTCCAAATGCACACATTGTGTCAGTGATGGCTGACTGGTGGATGGATGGGTGAGCAGGGAGGGTGGGGAGGGGGAGGTTATCTGGAGATGAATTTTGGGGCTTAGCGTCTCTGCGGCCCTGTCCTTGACCAGGCCTCCTTTTTGTTACACACCCCAGGAAGCAGCCCGTAGCAGCTGTCTAACTCCCAGGTCCCTATTTACTGCTAGGTAACAGGGGCATCAGGGGTGAAAGAAACCCTTTGCCCATTTGTCTTTGCCTCCACCGGGGATCGAACACGGAACCTCAGACTACGAATCCGAAGGGCTGTCCACCCAGCTGACAGGCACCCTATGGGAATGGAAATTTCCCTATGGGAAATGGGATGGCTGGCAGGCAGGGTTAGCAAGTGGGTGGGCATAACTTTATGAATGGATTGGTGGCCGACTGGTGGGCAGGCGTGCTAGCTAGTAGGCGAGCAGGTATGGGTGGGGTGGGCTGGCTGGTGGGGTGGCTGGCTTGGCTTGGCAGTTTTGGGTGGGCAAGTAGGTGAATGGATTGGTGGCCAACAGGACGGAAGGCGGGGTGGGTAGGTGCATGGGCAGGGAGGGTGACTAGGGTTGCAACCCGTTCTCGCACTTTCGTACAGTCAATATTGACTTATTAAATAAGTGCATATGTAACAAACTAAAATATTCACAATAAATTAGTATACCTTGAAAAGCTTCATAGAAAACACCGACCTTATCTAACCTTCTTAGTATGTTAAGATAAGCATCTTATTGCTTCGTAATTACAATTATTACTTAACCTATACCTATAATAGGTTATACCTATAATAGGTTAAGTAATAATTGTAATTACGAAGCAATAAGATGCTTATCTTAACATACTAAGAAGGTTAGGCAAGGTCGGTGTTTTCTATGAAGCTTTTCAAGGTAAACTAAAATATTCACAATAAATTAGTATGTCACATATGCACTTATTTAATAAGTCAATATTGACTGTACGAAAGTGCGAGAACGGGTTGCAAGTGGTGGACTGGCTGGGAAAATTCAGTGTGGATGGATACATTGGTGGCTGACTGGTGGGCGGGCGGGTTCGGGCAAGGGGTGGGTGGGTTCGGGCAGGTGGGCGGGCAAGGGGTGGGTGGGTTCGGGCAGGTGGGCGGGCAAGGGGTGGGTGGGTTCGGGTAGGTGGGCGGGCAAGCGGTGGGTGGGTACGGGCAGGTGGGCGGGCAAGGGGTGGGTGGGTTCGAGCAGGTGGGAGGGCAAGGGGTGGGTTCGGGCAGGTGGGCGGGCAAGGGGTGGGTGGGTTCGAGCAGGTGGGAGGGCAAGGGGTGGGTGGGTTCGGGCAGGTGGGCGGGCAAGGGGTGGGTGGGTTCGGGCAGGTGGGCGGGCAAGGGGTGGGTGGGTTCGGGCAGGTGGGCGGGCAAGGGGTGGGTGGGTTCGGGCAGGTGGGCGGGCAAGCGGTGGGTGGGTTCGGGCAGGTGGGCGGGCAAGCGGTGGGTGGGTTCGGGCAGGTGGGCAGGCAAGCGGTGGGTGGGTTCGGGCAGGTGGGCGGGCAAGGGGTGGGTGGGTTCGGGCAGGTGGGCAGGCAAGGGGTGGGTGGGTTCGGGCAGGTGGGCGGGCAAGGGGTGGGTGGGTTCGGGCAGGTGGGCGGGCAAGGGGTGGGTGGGTTCGGGCAGGTGGGCGGGCATAGGGGTGCATTCGGGCAGGTGGGCGGGCATAGGGGTGCATTCGGGCAGGTAGGCGGGCTTGTTGTGGGTTCGGGCGGGCTTGGGTGAGCTTAGGCAGGCTTGGGTGGGGTGGGTTTGGGCGGGCTTAGGCATGCTTGGGTGGGTTCGTGGCAGTTAGGCAGGCTTGGGGTTCGGGCAGGTTTAGGCGAGTTCGGGCGGGTTTAGGCGAGTTCGGGCGGGTTTAGGCGAGTTCGGGCGGGTTTAGGCGAGTTCGGGCGGGTTTAGGCGAGTTCGGGCGGGTTTAGGCGAGTTCGGGCGGGCAGGTGGACTATCACAGACTAGCTGTGATAATCCACCACATCCCCTCAGCTCCCCCATCCCTGCTATATCCTCCCTCCCTCCCCATCACCCCACCACTCCAGGCACATGTAGATGGGTATTAATACGGTTCAGATTCTCGGCAACCTTCCTACCAGATGGTGGCCTTGGAGGAAGACTGCCCTGACTGACTGGTATACAAGAAGGTACTTTGGGTTTGAGAGTACACATAACGGTGTTCTGTAGACATCAGGCTCGAGTGGTTTACAAACTGTAACAGTTGTTGAAGTCCTGCACCAGGTCTACCACAACTGTAAATGCCCAACATCCTTTGACTGGTTATGACTGACTGGTGACTGTGAATGCCTGCCTGCCTGACTGACTTGTGACTGAATGACCAGTAGAATTTGTATATGAAGTTTTTGAAAAGTTCAAAGGGAATGAAACAAATGTTAATTAAAGTGTCTTTTTGCAAAGGCCTACAAGAAAGCTGGCATTGCCTCACCTGCACCTGACTCATCACATGTTGACCCAAATGCATCAACATTTGAGGTTACCTTATCACCATTATTCTCCACTTCAGTCAATCCAACACCACTAACATCCACCACCACCACTGCTATGTAAATAACTATGCTACATCAACGTAAGGGGATCAGGATTTCTTTTATTGGCGAGTACAAACAAAATACTGTCACATTTATGATATGAACCTGTCAATATTTTCCCTTTGAATTTTTTTCCTACATTTCTCATTTACGAACTTATATGGTAACCGATGGGTCTCATCCCAGAAGGTTTTGCAAAGCAAGTGGTCCTCTGTAGTATGCTAGAATTTAGCATACGCATCTGTTATGCAATCAGAAGATTAGCCAAGGCTATTTTTTTTTTAACTACAGAATTGCAAATTCTAATATTTATGACAATTATTATAATACAGTAGTGAAATATTTTAAAACTATTGTTAATGTGTTTGGGGGGCCAAAAAATTTGCAGAATGAAAAGCATTTGCCAGTCATCTGACCATTTGTGGAGTTCATGTACTGTACATCTCTTTGTAAGGTCTCTACATCACTATCACTTTCACTTCCCACTTTACCATAGATCTTTGTGTCGTCTACAAATTTGATTGTGTGATTTGTAATATTCTTATCTATGTCATTGATATATATATGACAAAAAGGGTTGGCCCCAAAATGAACCCCTGTGGAACCCCAACTAACACATTCCCCCAGTCAGATTCATTCCTCATTTAGCATGACCCTTTGTTTTCTGTTTTAATCATTGTTTTATCCATTTCAGTATTCTCCCACTAATCCATTTGCCCATAATTTCCTTGGCAGTCTCATGTGGTACCTTGTCAAACGCTTTAGCAAAGTTCTTGTAAACAACATCTCCCAGAAGTCCTTTGTCTGAATAGCCAGTTACCGTTCCCAGAAGTGTGATCAGGTTAGTACCGCAGGATCTATTTTTAACAAAGCTGTGTTGCGTTGGTATTACAACATTGTTCCGAGATGATGTATGATTTCCTTCCTTACAATTCTCTATAATCTTGCAGATGTGTGACATCAAACTGATTGGACGGTAGTTTTCTGCCGAGCTCTTTCTGCCTTTTTTTGAAAATTGGGGTAACATTTGCAGATTTCCAATACCTGCACAGGGGGAACAATCTCTTGGTCCAGGGATTTACCGAAAAGTGGTTTCAGTGGTATGCAGTTGTTCCTTTCCCACTTTGGATTGAAGTCCAACCACACCTGGGGCTTTAGTCTTAGTTTGTCAATGGTCTTCCCGATTGTGTTGAATGTAATGGGTATGTCCTTTAATTCATTCCCTTCACCTCCCTCAAACATTTGTACTCAGCTAGTTGTGTTTGTTGGGGGTTGAGCTCTGGCTCTTTGGTCCCACCTCTCAACTGTCAATCAACTGGTAATTACCTAAGTGTAATTACCTAAGTGTAGTTACAGGATGAGAGCTACACTCGTGGTGTCCCGTCTACCGAGCACTCTGTCATAACGCTTTGAAACTACTGATGGTCTTGGCCTCCACCACCTTCTCACCTAACTTGTTCCAACCATCTACCATTCTGTTCGTGAAAGTGAATTTTCTTATATTTCTTCGGCACCTGTGTTTAGCTAGTTTAAATCTATGACCTCTTGTTCTTGAAGTTCCAGGTCTCAGGAAATCTTCCCTATCGATTATATCAATTCCAGTTACTATTTTGTACGTAGATCATATCACCTCTTTTTCTTCTGTCTTCTAGTTTTGGCATATTTAATGCCTCAAACCTCTCCTCATAGCTCTTGCCCTTCAGTTCTGGGAGCCACTTAGTAGCATGTCTTTGCACCTTTTCCAGTTTATTGATGTGCTTCTTAAGATATGGGCACCACACAACCGCTGCATATTCTAGCTTTGGCCTGACAAAAGTCGAGAACAATTTCTTTAGTATATCGCCATCTATGCATTTAAAAGCAATTCTGAAGTTAAAAAGTGTGGCATAAGCTCCTCGCACAAAGTTCTTTATGTGGTCCTCAGGTGATAGTTTTCTATCTAGAACCACCCCTAGATCTCTTTCTTTATCAGAATTCTTTAAAGATTTCTCACATAATATACAAGTTGCGTGGGGTCTATGGTCTCCTATTCCACATTCCATAACATGGCATTTATTAACATTAAATTCCATTTGCCAAGTGGTGCTCCACATACTTATTTTGTCCAGGTCCTCTTGAAGGGCATGACAATCATCTAAGTTTCTTATCCTTCCTATTATCTTAGCATTATCAGCAAACATGTTCATATAATTTTGTATACCAACTGAAAGATCATTTATGTAGACAATAAACATCACTGGTGCAAGAACTGAACCCTGTGGTACCCCACTTGTGACATTTCTCCAGTCCGATACATTGCCTCTGATTACTGCCCTCATTTTTCTGTCAGGAAATTTTTCATCCATGTTAGAAGCTTACCTGTCACCCCTCCAACATTTTCCAGTTTCCAGAACAACCTCTTATGTGGTACTCTGTCGAAAGCCTTTTTAGGTCCAGATAGATGCAGTCAACCCAACCATCTCTTCCCTGTAAAATCTCTGTGGCTCGATCATAGAAACTGAGTAAATTCGATACACAGCATCTTCCAGATCGAAAACCATATTGTGGGCATGTGTGTGTGCGCGCGCGTGAGAGATCTTCAGAGAACCAGACACAATAAGAATTCCTATGACATCACATCATATGACGTTTTGGAGTACTATGCAAGATTTAAACAGCCTGCAGATACATGGGGTTCACCTCACCTTCATCAGGGCTCTTGTAAACAGACGCTATTTTTTTTTTTCGTGGACCTCATTCCCGGATGTGAGGTCCTCAGTACTCAGTGAGCCACCAGGGCTGACGCACGCAGCATGAGCTCACAGCACTGCTGTTCAGCTTGTGACCACAGCATTGCCTAAAAATGCCATAATATATATGTACATGCTATTATTTAGCAATGATAGTATTACAATAGACCCCCCTGACTGATAAAAATTACCAGGATTCTGATAATAGCAGGATTGTTGCGATAATTAGCGCTGTAGTGAGAGGAGAAATCTTGGTGGGAGAGGGGGGGTAGCATTGTCTGCTGACTGACTGTGTGTGATCCCCTTTTACTGTCTGGACTCACTATACCAGCTTAGTTATTTGCTATGGTGAACAAAACATGCAGATACTTATATATAACATCTGTATATATAAGCAAAATCAATACGGTGGGAGGAGAATGGTGGCGAGTCAGGTGAGGTGAGGTGAGGGAGGAAGTGATAGCCAGTGGCGGGCTGCCGCTGCCACTCAGCATACCAACTTAGTGGTTCGTTATGGTGAACACAAATGCAAATACTTATATATAATATCTGTATATAGGGTAATAACACCAAACAGTATTGTTGGGGGGAGAAATTTTAGTGCATCTGACCTTGAATGCGTGAGGGAAGCAGCCGCCAGCTGACTGTATGTAGCGACATCTCTTAGCGCCTGAACTAACTATATCAGCTTAGTTGTACAGTTGTGGTGAAGAAAAAATGTAGATACTTACATAAACGTCTGTATATAGTGAATAAAAGCAAAAACAGTATGGTGGGAGGAGAATGTGGGCGAGTGAGGTGTTGAGGGAGTGACAGCGAGTGACTGGCTGTTGTGTGGCAGTCACACCTCGCTGCTTTTTGACTCATTATACCAACTTAGTGATTCGTTATGGTGAACAAAACATGCAGATACTTGTACGTAACCTGTGTATATAGTGTAAAAACCGACAAAGTATTTGTTCATTGTTTGACGAACATAATTGAATCAACAATATGCACACCATAATTTTGTGTACAGCAATGATTCATACATTTATTATATAAATATATCACACTACACACAATTGAATAACATTACAGCAAAAAAAAAAAAAAAAAAAAAAAAAAAAAAAAAAAAAAAAAAAAAAAAAAAAAAAAAATCCAAGACGTTAAAATAATTAGGTAATTAATTATCTGTGTGGCTGCTCCTGCCTGACTGCTGGGGCGGAGCAGAACATTTGGGACGCATGATGAGTCGGCGCCTGTTTTTTTGCCAGACTTCCCCGCCCTATAGCGGGCAAAATATGCCACTTATGATTTTTTTATTAATTTTCCCATGATCAGAGAACACAAATTAACAGGTTTAGAAGAATTTTTTTTTTTTTTTTGGTTATGCACGCCTGTAGGTGACAATTGCCAAATAGCCCTGAGCAACACAAGGGTTAAACTAACTAAACAAAGATGCCGAAGACATGTAAGAAAAATCACTTTCGCAAACAGAGTGGTAGGCGGTTGGAACAATTTAAGTGTGGTGGTGGTGGAGGCCAAAACCGTCAGTAGTTTCAAAGCGTTACATGACAGAGTGCTGGGTAGACGGGACACCACGAGCGTAGCTCTCATACTTTAACTACATTTAGGTAATTACACTTGGGTAATTACACGAGGCAAAAGACGCAAAAAAATCCATGGTTTAATATTGCATATATGGAAGCAAAGGAAATGAGCAAAAGGGCATATAGGAACTTCCAAAATAACAGGACACCAGAAAGCAGAGAGATACCAGAGAACCAGGAATGAGTATGTTAGTGTGAGAAGAGAAGCAAAGAAAAATTATGAAAATGATATAGCACGCAAAGCCAAGACCGAACCAAAGCTACTCCATAGTCACATCAGGAGGAAAACAACAGTGAAAGAGCAGGTAATGACACTTAGAACAGGCAAGGACTGGTATACAGAGGATGACAAAGAGGTGTGTGAAGAACAAGAGATTCCAGGAGGCCTTCACAATTGAACAATGTGAGGTTACTGCACTAGGAGAGGGGGAAGTAAACCAGGGGGCCTTGGAAGGGTTCAAAATTACAAGAGATGAGGTCAAGAGACACCTGTTGGATCTGGACGTGAGAAAGGCTGTTGGTCCAGATGGGATTTTACCATGAGTATTGAAAGAGTGTGCAGAGGCACTTTGCTTGCCACTCTCCAGAGTGTACAGGTCACTGGAGACAGGAGACCTACCGGAAATATGGAAGATGGCTAATGTGGTCCCAATATATAAAAAGGGTGACCGACAAGAGGGACTGAACTACAGGCCAGTGTCCTCGACTTGTATACCATACAAGGTGATGGAGAAGATCGTGAGAAAAAAACCTAGTAACACATCTGGAGAGAAGGGACTGTGACAAATCGCAAACATGGGTTCAGGGAGGGTAAATCTTGCCTTACAGGCTTAATAGAGTTCTATGACCAGGTAACAAAGATTAAGCAAGAAAGAGAAGGAACTGGGTGGACTGCATTTTCTTGGACTGTCGGAAAGCCTTTGACACAGTACCCCATAAGAGGCTGGTGCATAAGCTGGAGAGATAAGCAGGAGTGACTGGTAAGGTGCTCCAGTGGATAAGGGAGTACCTAAGTAATAGGAAGCAGAGAGTTACAGTGAGGGGCGAGAACTCAGATTGGCGTGAAGTCACCAGTGGAGTCCCACAGGGCTCTGCAACCCATTCTCGCACTTTCATATAGTCAATATTGACTTATTAAATACGTGCATATGACACATACTAAACATACTAGTTTACCTTGAAAAGCTTCATAGAAAACACCAACCTTACCTAACCTTCTTAGTATGTTAAGATAAGCATCTTATTGCTTCGTTATTACACACCTTACTTAACCTATTATAGGTATAGGTTAAGTAATTGTAAAATTGTTACATATGCACGTATTTAATAAGTCAATATTGACTAACAAAGTGCGAGAACGGGTTGGGCTCTGTACTCGGTCCTATCCTGCTTCAGAAATACATAAATGATCTCCTGGAGGGTATAAACTCATTCCTCTCAATGTTTGCTGATGCTAAAATTATGAGAAGGATTAAAACAGAGGACAGCTTGAGGCTTCAAGAAGACCTAGACAAACTGAAGGAACGGTCAAACAGGTGGTTGTTAGAGTTTAACTCGAGCAAATGTAATGAAGATGGGTGTAGGGAGCAGGAGACCAGATACAAGGTATCATTTGGGAGATGAAATTCTTCAAGAGTCAGAGAGAGAGAGAGACAGACAGACTTGGGGGTTGATATCACGCCAGACCAGTCCCCTGAAGCCCATATCAAGAGGATAACATCAGCGGCATACGCCAGATTGGCCAACATAATAACAGCATTTAGAAACTAATGTAAGGAATCATTCAGCACTTTGTATACCACATATGTCAGACCAATCTTTGAGCATGAAGCTCCAGCATGGAGTCCATATCTAGTCAAGCATAAGACTAAATTGGAGAAGGTTCAAAGGTTTGCCACAAGACTAGTACCCGAGCTGAGAGGTATGAGCTACGAGGAGAGACTATGGGAGTCAAACCTCACGTCGCTGGAAGACAAGAGTTAGAGGGGACATGATCACCACATACAAGATTCTCAAAGAAATTGATAGGGTAGATAAGGACATACTATTTAACCCAAATGGCACATGCATTAGGGAGGACAGGTGGAAACTGAGTGCCCAAATGAGCCACAGAGATATTAGAAAGAACTTTTTTAGTGTCAGTATGGTTGACAAATGGAATGAATTAGGCAGTGATGTGGTGGAGGCTGACTCCATACACAGTTTCAAGTGTAGATATGACAGAGCCCAGTAGGCTCAGGACCCTGTACACCAGTTGATTGACAGTTGAGAGGCGGGACCAAAAAGCAAGAGCTCAACCCCCGCAAGCACAAATAGGCGAGTACACACACCACCACTCATTCCAAACACGCACACCCCCCCCACTAATCATTCCACACCCTCCCCCTCCTCACCACTCTTCCCCCACATGGCATTCCCCCCACCACTCTTCCCCACATGGCACTACTCCACCATTATTCCCTGCTTGATACCTGCTTGATGGGGTTCTAGGAGTTGTTCTACTCCCCAAGCCCGGCCCGAGGCCAGGCTTGACTTGTGAGAGTTTGATCCACTAGGCTGTTGCTTGGAGCGGCCCGCAAGCCCACATACCCACCACAGCCCGGTTGGTCAGGCACACCTTTAAGAAAATCTAGTTCTCACTTGAAGATGTCCACGGTTGTTCCGGCAATATTTCTGATGCTCGCTGGTAGGACGTCAAACAACCGCGGACCTCTGATGTTTATACAGTGTTCTCTGTGCCTATGGCACCTCTGCTCTTCACTGGTTCTATTCTGCATTTTCTTCCAAATCGTTCACTCCAGTATGTTGTTATTTTACTGTGTAGATTTGAGACCTGGTCCTCCAGTATTTTCCATGTGTATATTATTTGGTATCTCTCTCGTCTCCTTTCTAGTGAGTACATTTGGAGAGCTTTGAGACAATCCCAATAATTTATATGCTTTATCTCGTCTATGAGTATGTATGTGTTCTCTGTATTCCCTCTATTTCAGCAATCTCTCCTGCTCTGAAGGGGAAAGTAAGTACTGAGCAGTACTCAAGACGGGATAAGTGATTTGTAGAGTACAACCAGTGCGATGGGATCTCTGGACTTGAAGGTTCTCGTACTCCATCCTATCATTTTTCTGGCTGACGCAATGCTTGCTTGGTTATGCTCCCTAAACGTTAGGTCGTCGGACATCATTCCCAAATCCTCAACATGCTGTTTTCCTACTATGGGTAGATTCGATTGTGTTTTGTACCCTGTATTCCAGGTACACTGTATAGGGATTTCAGATCCTCATTTTTGCCGTATCTGAGTACTGTACCTGGAATTTATCACCGTTAAACATCATATTTTCTGCTGCCCAATCGAAAACTTTTATATTGTCTGTCTGTGTAGTTTTTTAATGTCTTCAGCAGAGGTAATTTTCATGCTGATTTTTGTATCATCTGCAAAGGATGACACGAAGCTGTGACTTGTATTTTTGTCTATCTGATATGAGAATAAGGAACAGCAATGGTGCAAGGAGTGTACCTTGAGGTACAGAGCATTTAACTGGCACTTCCACACATGGCACTCCATCACTACTCCCTGCATGGCACTACTCCAACACTGTTCCCTACATGGCACTCACCCACATGGAACTCCCCACATGGCACCCCCTATGGCACTCCCCCACCACTGTTCCTTACATAGCACTCACCCCACATGGCACCCCCCTATGGCACTCCCCCACCACCATTCCTTACATGGCACTCCCCCCCCACATTGGAACTCCCCACATAGCACTCCCCCACTACTGTTCCTTACATGGCACTCCCCACATGCCATTACCTGAGTCGCTGAAACTGTGGGGTATCGATGATCCTGACACACAGTGGAGGGAGAGTGATTGCACCATGGACTGCATCGTTGAATACTTTGCCTTCTACTTCCACATTACAGCTCGGCCAAGTACTGCTTCCATACACTCCCTCCATCTTGTCTGTAAAGAATAATTAACTTTCATTATGGGGAATGCTACCAGCTATAAATTTGTCATTGACATGGCACCGAGTGGAATGAAACACTCCTTTCCAAGTGGCCTCTTGATTGCCATCACATCACTGCTGGAACACAATTTGGTCTACTTTCAACCCAACAAGAATACGTAACTTTTTCAAAGGATCTTGTTTCCACTGAGCACAAGATATGTAAATAATGAACCAGTAACTAATCTATAGATGGTGCATATGCAACCCGTTCTCGCAAATTTAATAAGTCAATATTGACTTATTAAATATGTGCATAGGTGACATACTTAACATAATAGTTTCCCTTGAAAAGCTTCATAGAAAACACCGACCTTACCTAACCTACATAGTATGTTAAAATAAGCATCTTATAGCTTCGTAATTACAATTGTTACTTAACCTATTATAGGTATAGGTTAGGTAATAATTGTAATTACGAAGCAATAAGATGCTTATCTTAACATACTAAGTAGGTTAGGTAAGGTCGGTATGTTAAGATAAGCATCTTATTGCTTCGTAATTACAATTATTACCTAACATATACCTATAATAGGTTAAGTAACAATTGTAATTACGAAGCTATAAGATGCTTATTTTAACATACTATGTAGGTTAGGTAAGGTCGGTGTTTTCTATGAAGCTTTTCAAGGGAAACTATTATGTTTAGTATGTCACCTATGCACGCAACTAATAAGTCAATATTGACTTATTAAATTTGCGAGAACGGGTTGGCATATGAGATACATATAATCGAATGGGGTGTTGCTATAGATGCTTTTAAGTAAGGACTGGCATCGGCCATTCTCAGGTCCAAGAACCTTGAACATAATTTAGTTGTACTTGGCATAATAGTTTTCTACTTTATAACAGTGACGTGAGACATCCTTGCCAAGTCACTAACATGCACAGTGCTTCAGGCAGGTCCTTAAGCTAACAATAGGGATGATAAGAGAAGTCACCAACGCTCAAAGACCAGAAAGCACGAGCATAAAGAGTTATGACACGTTTAGAACCCAGAATTATATGAACAGGCAGCGTAAAACATCCACTAAACAGTGACATGGTAATTGCCAAAATTAGGCTGGGATATTGATATCTGTGGCAGGTGGCTGCAGGTTAGGCATCCGCCAAAGATGAGCATTTCAAAAGTAAACTATGTGAACAAGAGCTGGGACACACACTCCAAGACTATTAGTGAGTGCCCTGTTATCAATAACTTCAGACCATAGGTATGAGGTACTTTGAGCTCTAACTATATCAAACACTCGCTTATATTTGAAAATACAGTATTCATGTGCTCTACCCTTAGTTTGCTAATGCAGACTAACAGATCAGCCTTGCATTTCATGTTCTCTCCTAATTCCATGCATGACTGATTATCCTGTGATATGGGGATATTAGATGAACTTATGACTAGTTTCTGATCTACACTTTGTAACCTTTCATATAGAATAGGATAGCAGCACATTACTGTGTACACCTAAGCTTCTTAATAAAACAAAAATAAATTAAAAAAAAAACTAACAATAAATGTAATAATAGGTACAGTGGAACCTTGGGTTACGAATGTAATCCGTTCCAAGAGACGGTTCATACACCCAAAATTAGTAAACCGAAATGAATTTTTCCCATAATACAGGTAATATAAATTTAATTATTCCGTTCCACACACACCCAAAAATATTAACTTCAAAATACATTTTATACAGAATACTACTATTTTTTACTACAGTATACCTTACCTTTGAGGACCGTTGTTGGTGTATGGAAGATGATGATGATGGGGGGTGGGGGGGTGGGGGGGGAGGAGGAGGAGAGGTGTTAGTGTTTGGATAGGGAAGTCCCCTTCCATTATAACATCAGGCAAAGATGACATTTTTGTGGTACTCTCCTATATTTTGCAGGTATACACTAGGACCTGGTTGTGGCTCACTGCTTGCTTGTTTTACTAAGAATCTGTCTATAGACACTTGTTTTTCCCTAAGTTTGTCTGTAGTGAGGCAACATATATCACCCATGACATGATATATAATAAGAACTTATGTTCAGGAGAGAAAGAAAAAAAATATAGAAATCAAATGCGGTCGTCACTAGGCAGGATACACTGGTAAACTGAGCATGCATCGCCCCGTGTGCCGAGCAGAAACCACACACTCGACCCATACATGTATCAACAAACTTGTAAACCAAGGCAACCTTCATACACCGAGTCAAATTGAAAATTGACTTTGTATACAGTACTGAAAAATTCGTAATCCGGGGCTTTTGTAAACTGAGGTTCCACTGTACAGAACATTGTAACAATTTGAATTTAACACAACTACTAAATAAATTTATAAAATTTATTATACTGATGATGATGATGCATATCTTAAGTACTGTACTAAATTGTCTAAGTGGTTAGTACAAAACAGTGAGAGTAGCACAAGTTGGTAAACTATGAGGATGAAATAAGGTACTTTTTGGTTCTATGTTTGAATAAAGTAAAGGTTGAACAATTTTTTAATTCTTTAGAGAGTGAGCTCCATATCCTAGTACTGGGTCCTTTTATTTGCATAGTGTGATTGCACAGGTTCAGTCTGACTCTAGGAAAATCAGATATTTATTTCTGATGTCATGCCTATGAGTTATTATATCTATCAAGCAAGAATTTCAAATTAGGATTAGAATGTTATGTCAGGAAAAGGAATCAGGAAAAAATGTTTTGTAAGTGTAAATAGCACAAGAGAATGTGTGAAGTATGTTCAGCATACACTGCTCCACATTCATACACTGTTGCTGACACAGCAGCAGCATCTGATGTTGATCTGCATAATGTGATCAAAGTGGCATCAGGAAACCCAAACCCTAATAATGAGGGATTTTAACCCATTAGACCATAGATTGAGTAAATCTAACATCACAAGCAGAGGGAGAACAATTGCTAGATCTGGTTTAGGACTCCTCTCTCTCACACAGCATGTGGTAGAGCCCACATGTAACAGCATACTGTACTAGATCTTGTGCAAACATCAGAAGACTGTATGACTGATTAAATTCAGGTAGGGGAAAAGCTAACCCCTCATGTGATCGCCATATTTTAAAAACTACAAATATAAAAACCCACAAAGGTTCATGATGATGAATTTCTAGATTACCATGGAATTGATTATCAAGGAATGAGAGAGGAACTGCAAACATCTCTTGGAAGGAGCTAATAGGGGAACATGACATGGAAGCATCTTGGCAAAACTTTAAGATCATTACGAAACGTGTTCAAAAGTATGTGGCAAAAAGGAGGAAGAACTGAAAGGGAACTAGATAGACGACTCGGGCAGTAAAACAAATATTGATAACTAAGAGGAACCTCTTGAGTACGTATAAATTCACGATGGATATCATTGATTATGCAATATATATAAGAGAGCACTAAACTCGGCCACCTAGGGAATCAGATCAGCTAAAAGGCACTAGAAAGAAAACTTGCCCAAAACAAAGATCCAAATTTGTTCTATGCCCATAATAAGAGGTATAATAAGAAGTACAGTAAAACCATAACAAAGGACTTTGTAGGACCTTTAAAAGATGAGTAACAAAACTATAATGTACGGCAAAAAGGCAACAAACACTAAATTAATATTTAGTGTTCACACATCAGTATGAACACATCAGTGTTCATACTAGAAACATTAGATGGCACCCCATCACGCCCATAAATGTTTCAAGGTGAAGAGAATTAATTTAGGAATATAACAACAGGGCAGAAAAAAAGGGTCCTAGGAGGCAAACTGAAGGCGTTAAAAAACAGAATACAAAAATGCACAGCTAAAGATTAGGAGAGGGCAGGGTATCCAGATTGCAAATGGGGCAGAAGTCTAAACCCTTTACCTAGTCAGGCAGAACTAAATCTATGCATCTCGGAAAACAAACCAGTTCAGAACCAGAGCGGAAATGTACAGAATAGTATGTGCTAAATATAGGAGCAATCTCTCGGCCCTTTCTTCCTAAAATAAGAGAGTGGAGAGGGAGGAACGTCCGGGAGGACGGAGCGACGTCCGTCTCCTCTGAGCGCTGGCAGGTGACTGATTGAGCCCAGCTCCTGACGGCGGAGGACCCTCCCAGTGTGAGTGAGGACCGCCAGGCAAGGCGGAGCATGGACCAGCCCAAAACGGGGAAGTCCACTCTCACAGTATGTAGAGAGCAGATAGATGTTGGAGGCAAACATATTGTGTGGTTATTTTTGTTTGTGTGTTTAACCCTTAAAGTACGCATCACTTCATATGAAGTGTAAATCGTTTTACCAGTCAACTGCGCTTCACTTCATATGAAGTTTATGGGTACCGCGCACGATTTGAATGGCCCGCGGTGTAGCTGGGGGTCCCATACGCTGCCCAGGGGCTCTAGTAAACAGCGGCCATTTTGAAAAAAATTCCCGCTCACGATCCGAAGGCATGGGAGGCCTCAGTTTAGCAAGAGTCACCATGGCGAGCGCACGGTCAAACGCCTCACAGGCACGCACCACTCAGTCCCTCACCCCAGAGCAAATAGCCCACGAATTATTCTCTGAAGGTGAAGAAAGTGTGTTTGACGATTCAGACAATGATGAGGATTATACACAGTTGTCGGGTGATAGTAGCAGCAGCAGCGAAAGTGAGAATGACCGCCATGCCATGGCGAGGCCTATACGCTCTCTCATGCCTCCTCGCCCATTTTCTACCCCAATTCTACCACGACCTCACAGTTCCTGTGGATATTTTCTGTTTGAGGGTGACGAGTCAGAGGGAGGTGACTCCTTTTCTGGGCTTAGTGACTCAGATCAAAGTTTTATTGAGCCTGTGGCTGGTACCAGTGGTGTAACTGGGCGAGAAATTGTCGCGTCAGCAGCATCTCGCCCGGCCAAGCGTCACCGCATGGCACCACATGAGGGACCAAGACCCTCGTGTTCACGTGCATCCACCTCACGTGCACCCACCACCTCACGTGCACCCACCACCTCACGTGCACCCACCACCTCACGTGCACCCACCACCTCACGTGCACCCACCACCTCACGTGCACCCACCACCTCACGTGCACCCACCACCTCACGTGCACCCACCACCTCACGTGCACCCACCACCTCACGTGCACCCACCACCTCACGTGCACCCACCACCTCACGTGCACCCACCACCTCACGTGCACCCACCACCTCACGTGCACCCACCACCTCACGTGCACCCACCACCTCACGTGCACCCACCACCTCACGTGCACCCACCACCTCACGTGCACCCACCACCTCACGTGCACCCACCACCTCACGTGCACCCACCACCTCACGTGCACCCACCACCTCACGTGCACGTAGCCGCCGTGCTTCTCGCAGACGGTATTCAGCTCCTGGTCGCCGGTATGCATCACTTCCTCGCCGTCTTTCCTCTGCATCTCGCAGGACGCCTGGTGTACTTGAGTGGAGTGATGGTGACGATTTTATTCCTAATATTCCTCACTTTGACGATAAAGATGTAGGGATTACAAACCTTTTCCCTAATCAAGGTGAGGACATGGCTGAGATGGAATATTTTACAGCATTCTATGATGAACCACTCATGGAATACATTGTACACCAAACGAACCTGCATGCTGCTTACCTGATTGAGAGGGAAATCACAGAATTTTCACGACTGCAGCGTTGAAAAAATACCACAGTGGCGGAAATGTATGTGTTTTTGGCACTCTGTTTGTTGATGAAGCACTGTCACAAACATGCAATAAATGACTATTGGAGCAAGGACAAGACAATACCAACACCTTTATTCGGGAAATATATGTCACGAGACAGGTTTCAGATACTCCTCAGGTGTCTACATTTTGGAAGTGTTCAGGACCGAACACCTGATGATAGACTGTGGCGAGTGAGGCACTACATGAACGATGTTATTGGAAAATTCAGAGATTTTTATGTACCAGCACAGAAGCTGGTGGTTGATGAATCTCTCATACTTTTCAAGGGACGTGTTCCATTCAAACAGTACATTCCCTCAAAACGAAACCGATTTGGCCTGAAATTTTTTGTTCTTGTGATTGTGAGACAGGATACGTGTTACACATGATTCTGTACTCGGCTAGTGATGTAGACATTCCCGGTAACGACGAACATGGATTCTCGGGGAGTGTAATGAAGACCATCATGGCTCTGTGGATGAACAAGGAACACATTTTATACACAGATAATTACTATACAAGTCCCTTGCTAGCTCGGTTCTTGCTAGAAAATAGAACCGGATTGGTTGGTACAGTAAAGCCACAACGAAGGGAAATGCCTGTGTTTGACAACGACATTGCAGTTGGTGAGTGTCAGAGAAGGAAAAGTGATAACATTCTGTCAGTTCGGTGGAAAGACAAAAGAGAGGTGAACTTGTTGACAACAATTCATGATGGAACAATGGTGAACAGTGGGAAAGTGAGCCATAAAACAAACGCACCACTATATAAGCCAGACTGTGTTTTAGACTATAATATCAACATGCGGTTGATTGATAAATCAGACATGATGATTGGCACTGCAGAGTGTGTGCGGAAGACATGTAGGTGGACGAAAAAAGTGTTCTTCCATCTTGTGGACATGAGCATGCTGAACTGTTTCAACATGTACCTTGTGAGAACTGGACGTAAGCCCACTTTCCGTGACTTTGTATTTGATGCTGCAATACAGTTATTAGGAAAGTTTGCAAAAGATGTCCCAAGTATTCAGCGGCCCATCATAAACCCACTGTTGCAGCATGCTGGTACTCCACGCCTCGCTCACACTGAAGGCTTCCTAGCACACAAACTTAAGTATTTGCCACCTGGTGTGAAGCGTGCAATAGCCCAACGTGATTGCTTGGTGTGTAAAACAACGACACGTAGAGACAAGAAACGGAAGCTTGTGCAAACATGGTGTGAAACGTGTGGTATCCCATTATGTGCTGTCGACTGCTTCAATGACTACCACAGTCTAGAAATCTTCTAAGTGTGCTTCAAAGTGTGTATAGCGTGTGCGAGTGTGTAAATATGTAAACATATAAGCAGATAGCGTGTGCGTGTGTGTAAATATATACAAATATAAGCAGAACATACAATATAATAGACTAATGACATATTATATTGCCGTAATTGAAAACATTTGTGTGCGCCTGTGTATACTCAAATATGCAACAATTATTGATACAAAATATGTTCAAACAGTATTTGAAACACAATTAGTGAAAAAAAATTAGATAAAATGCACTTAGACATTGTAAATAAATAGCACGAAAATATATTTGTGGCAACTCTGGCTGTTTGAGGATCGCGCGCAACACCTCCCGGGCGTGTACTGCATGAGCGAACATGCAGATTGTGACGTCATCACCGAGCTTCTCGGCTCTATTGCAACAAAAGTACAATAGAATTTTTTTTTTATTTTTCCCGTGATCAGTGAACAGAACTTAACAGATTAGCAAAAAAAAAAAATTTTTTTTTTTTCAAAATGACATGCGCCTGTGCGGATGGCAGGATATTAGACCCCGAGCATATTAAGGGTTAAGGGGAAAAATTTTTATTGGAGTGTCAATGGGTTGCAGGTTTGTCTTTGGGGAAAAAGTTGTTGAGAACTTCGAAGTTGCGCACAGAGGGAGTAGTTGATGAGACTCCAAGGTAGTGGAGGAGAGGACCTCGAGCTGTGAGGAGAAGCAGTGAAGAGTGTCACGTGCTTCTGTAGAGGTGGTGAAGCACCATAGTTGCTCGAGGGAACTGCATGGTGTAACAGCCAGGAGAGCTGTGGAGGACCCTAGCAGAAGTGGTGAAGCACCGAAGTGCTCCAGGAAGACTTCATGGTGTAGCAGCCTGGAGGAGCTGCAGAGGATCCTGGTAGTTAAACCAGGATCCTGGTCAGTCCCCCATCACTCCTGGGTCACACACCCCCCATCCCACCCCCACACTCCTGGGTCACACACCCCCCACCCCACCCCACCCCACACTCCTGGGTCACACACACACCCCACACTCCCGGGTCACACACACATCCCCCACCCCACCCCACACTCCCGGGTCACACACACATCCCCCACCCCACACTCCTGGGTCACACACACACACCCCACCCCACACTCCTGGGTCACACACACACACACCCCACCCCACACTCCTGGGTCACACACACACACCCCACCCCACACTCCTGGGTCACACACCCCCCCCCCCACCCCACACTCCTGGGTCACACACACACCCCACCCAACATTTGGAGACGGGACAGAAAAATTAGGAAAGGCGGTGGTGTTGCTGTGGTGGTAAAAGAACACCTAAAGGTGAACGAAATAATGACTGCCAATCCACAAGAAGTTAACATAATAGCACTAGAGATCTGCCATGAGGATGATAAACTAACGATAATAAATGCATATAGTCCACCGCCAAGCAGCACATGGTCAAAGGAGGAGCTAGATAGTAAACGTGAAGGTCTTATAACAATAATGAGAGAGATTATAGCGAGAGCGGATAACGATAGATCACGACTGTTGATAGTCGGTGACTTCAACTTGAAATCCAAAGACTGGGAAGCATATGATGCTAAAACATAAGATTTTTGGACCTGTAAATTTGTAGACCTCATCCTGGAAACATTCTTGTATCAACATGTTAAACAAGCTACGAGGATGAGGGAAGGGGACGTTCCCTCCATGCTAGATTTGATATTTACCAGGAAGGAGGAAGAGATATTTGACATTCAGTACCTTCCTCCCTTGGGTAAAAGTGACCATGTCTTTTTGGGAATAAAGTATGCAATGCGTTATAAGCTGGAAGAAAATAAGGAGGTTGAAGCAGTTGAAAAACCAGACTTCAGGAGAAGACATTATGGTGACCTTAGAAATTTTTTTAGTGACTATAATTGGACAGACTTGATGCTAGGCAAGGAAGTGAATGAGATGTATGTCAAGTTTTGTGAAATATATGATAAAGGCACAAAAAAATTTATACCAAAACAGAGATGCAGAACTAGGAAACAGGACTGGTTCAATAGAAATTGCGAGAGGGCTAGAGACCAAAAGACACAAAAATGGAATCAATACAGGAAGAGGCCGAACCCCCAAACATACCAGCGATACAAAGATGCGAGAAACTACACGGCAGTGAGGAGAGAGGCAGAAAGGCATTTTGAAAAAGGGATTGCAGACAAATGTAAAACAGAACCAGGTCTATTCTATAAATTCATAAACAACAAATTGCAGGTAAAGGATAATATTCAGAGGTTGAAAATGGGAAATAGATTCACGGAAGATGAAAAGGAAATGTGTGAAACACTAAACGAAAAGTTCCAAAGTGTGTTTGTACAAAATGAAATCTTTAGGGAACCAGATACAATAAGAATTCCAGAGAACAACATAGAGCACATAGAGGTGTCTAGAGACGAAGTGGAAAAAATGCTCAAGGAGCTCGGTAAGAACAAAGCAGCTGGCCCAGATGGCGTTTCACCATGGGTTCTGAGAGAATGTGCATCTGAGCTCAGCATTCCACTTCACCTGATCTTTCAGGCATCCCTGTGTACAGGAATCGTAGCAGACGTGTGAAAACAGGCTAACATAGTTCCAATCTACAAAAGTGGCAGCAGGGAAGACCCCCTCAATTATAGACCTGTATCATTGACAAGTGTAATAGTGAAAGTATTGGAAAAACTAATCAAAACTAAATGGGTAGAACACCTAGAGAGAAATGATATAATATCAGACAGACAGTATGGTTTTCGATCTGGAAGATCCTGTGTATCGAATTTACTCAGTTTCTATGATCGAGCCACAGAGATATTACAGGAAAGAGATGGTTGGGTTAACTGCATCTATCTGGACCTAAAAAAGGCTTTCGACAGAGTTCCACATAAGAGGTTGTTCTGGAAACTGGAAAATATTGGAGGGGTGACAGGTAAGCTTCTATCATGGATGAAAAATTTTCTGACTGATAGAAAAATGAGGGCAATAATCAGAGGCAATGTATCGGAATGGAGAAATGTCACAAGTGGAGTACCACAGGGTTCAGTTCTTGCACCAGTGATGTTTATTGTCTACATAAATGATCTACCAGTTGGTATACAGAATTATATGAACATGTTTGCTGATGATGCTAAGATAATAGGAAGGATAAGAAATTTAGATGATTGTCATGCCCTTCAAGAAGACCTGGACAAAATAAGTAGATGGAGCACCACTTGGCAAATGGAATTTAATGTTAATGTCATGTTATGGAATGTGGAATAGGAGAACATAGACCCCACACAACCTATATATTATGTGAGAAATCTTTAAAGAATTCTGATAAAGAAAGAGATCTAGGGGTGGTTCTAGATAGAAAACTATCACCTGAGGACCACATAAAGAATATTGTGCAAGGAGCCTATGCCACGCTTTCTAACTTCAGAATTGCATTTAAATACATGGATGGCGATATACTAAAGAAATTGTTCACGACTTTTGTTAGGCCAAAGCTAGAATATGCAGCGGTTGTGTGGTGCCCATATCTTAAGAAGCACATCAACAAACTGGAAAAGGTGCAAAGACATGCTACTAAGTGGCTCCCAGAACTGAAGGGTAAGAGCTACGAGGAGAGGTTAGAAGCATTAAACATGCCAAAACTAGAAGACAGAAGAAAAAGAGGTGATATGATCACTACATACAAAATAGTAACAGGAATTGATAAAATCGACAGGGAAGATTTCCCGAGACCTGGCACTTCAAGAACAAGAGGTCATAGATTTAAACTAGCTAAACACAGATGCCGAAGAAATATAAGAAAATTCACCTTCGCAAACAGAGTGGTAGATGGTTGGAACAAGTTAGGTGAGAAGGTATTGGAGGCCAAGACCGTCAGTAGTTTCAAAGCGTTATATGACAAAGAGTGCTGGGAAGACGGGACACCACGAGCATAGCTCTCATCCTGTAACTACACTTAGGTAATTACACTCCTGGGTCACACACACACCCCACCCCACACTCCTGGGTCTCACACACACACCCCCCACCCCACACTCCTGGGTCACACACACCCCCCCCCCACCCCACACTCCTGGGTCACACACACACCCCCCCCACCCCACCCCACACTCCTGGGTCACACACACACCCCCCCACCCCACCCCACACTCCTGGGTCACACACCCCCCCACACTCCTGGGTCACACACCCCACCCCACACTCCTGGGTCACACACCCCACCCCACACTCCTGGGTCACACACCCCACCCCACACTCCTGGGTCACACACCCCACCCCACACTCCTGGGTCACACACACACCCCCCACCCCACACTCCTGGGTCACACACACACCACACCCCACCCCACACTCCTGGGTCACACACACACCACACCCCACACTCCTGGGTCACACACACACCACACCCCACACTCCTGGGTCACACACACACCACACCCCACACTCCTGGGTCACACACACACCCCCCACCCCACACTCCTGGGCCACACACACACCCCCCACCCCACACTCCTGGGTCACACACACACCACACCCCACCCCACACTCCTGGGTCACACACACACCACACCCCACACTCCTGGGTCACACACCACACCCCACCCCACACTCCTGGGTCACACACCACACCCCACCCCACACTCCTGGGTCACACACCACACCCCACCCCACACTCCTGGGTCACACACCACACCCCACCCCACACTCCTGGGTCACACACACACCACACCCCACACTCCTGGGTCACACACACACCCCCCACCCCACACTCCTGGGTCACACACACACCCCCACCCCACACTCCTAGGTCACACACACACCCCCCACCCCACACTCCTAGGTCACACACACACCCCCACCCCACACTTTGTAGGTTTGCCACCAGACTAGTACCCGAGCTGAGAGGTATGAGCTACGAGGAGAGACTACGGGAATTAAACCTCACTTCGCTGGAAGACAGAAGAGTTAGGGGGGACATGATCACCACATTCAAGATTCTGAAGGGAATTGATAGGATAGATAAAGACAGTCTATTTAACACAAGGGGAACATGCACAAGGGGACACAGGTGGAAACTGAGTGCCCAAATGAGCCACAGAGATATTAGAAAGAACTTTTTTAGTGTCAGAGTGGTTGACAAATGGAATGCATTAGGGGATGATGTGGTGGAGGCTGACTCCATACACAGTTTCAAGTGTAGATATGACAGAGCCCGATAGGCTCGGGAATCTGTACACCTGTTGATTGACGGTTGAGAGGCGGGACCAAAGAGCCAGAGCTCAACCCCCGCAAACACAACTAGGTGAGTACAACTAGGTGAGTACACTCCTGGGTCACACACACCCCCCCCCCACCCCACACTCCTGGGTCACACACCCCCCCCCCCCACACTCCTGGGTCACACACACACACACCCCCCACCCCACACTCCTGGGTCACACACACACCCCACCCCACACTCCTGGGTCACACAAACCCCTCACCCCACACTCCTGGGTCACACACACCCCCCACCCCACCCCACACTCCTGGGTCACACACACATACACCCCCCACCCCACACTCCTGGGTCACACACACCCCCACCCACCCCACACTCCTGGGTCACACACACCCCCCCCCCCACCCCACACTCCTGGGTCACACACACCCCCCCCCCCCACCCCACACTCCTGGGTCACACACCCCCCCCCACTCCACACTCCTGGGTCTCACACACACACACACCCCCCACCCCACACTCCTGGGTCACACACACCCCCCACCCCACCCCACACTCCTGGGTCACACACACACACCCCACCCCACACTCCTGGGTCACACACACACACACCCCCCCCACCCCACACTCCTGGGTCACACACACCCCCCACCCCACACTCCTGGGTCACACACACCCCCCACCCCCCACACTCCTGGGTCACACACACACACACCCCCCACACTCCTGGGTCACACACACACACACCCCCCACACTCCTGGGTCACACACACCCCCACCCCACACTCCTGGGTCACACACACACCCCACCCCACACTCCTGGGTCACACACACATACCATACTCCTGGGTCACACACACCCCCCACCCCACACTCCTGGGTCACACACACACACCCCACCCCACACTCCTGGGTCACACACACACACCCCACCCCACACTCCTGGGTCACACACACCCCCCACCCCACACTCCTGGGTCACACACACACCCCTCACCCCACACTCCTGGGTCACACAAACCCCCCACACTCCTGGGTCACACAAACCCCCCACACTCCTGGGTCACACAAACCCCCCACACTCCTGGGTCACACAAACCCCCCACCCCACACTCCTGAGTCACACAAACCCCCACCCCACACTCCTGGGTCACACACACACACACCCCACCCAACCCCACACTCCTGGGTCACACACACACACCACACCCCACCCCACACTCCTGGGTCACACACCACACCCCACCCCACACTCCTGGGTCACACACCACACCCCACCCCACACTCCTGGGTCTCACACACACCCCCCACCCCACCCCACACTCCTGGGTCACACACACCCCCCACCCCACACTCCTGGGTCACACACACACACATCCCCCACCCCACACTCCTGGGTCACACACACACCACACCCCACACTCCTGGGTCACACACACACCCCACCCCACACTCCTGGGTCTCACACACACACCCCACCCCACCCCACACTCCTGGGTCACACAAACCCCCCCCCCACACTCCTGGGTCACACAAACCCCCCACCCCACACTCCTGGGTCACACACACACCCTACCCCACACTCCCGGGTCACACACACACACCCCACCCCACACTCCCGGGTCACACACACACCACACCCCACACTCCTGGGTCTCTCACACACCCCACCCCACACTCCCGGGTCACACACACACCCCCCACCCCACACTCCTGGGTCACACACACACACACACACACACCCCACCCCACACTCCTGGGTCACACACATCCCCCACCCCACCCCACACTCCTGGGTCACACACACCCCCCCCCCACCCCACACTCCTGGGTCACACACACCCCACCCCACACTCCTGGGTCACACACACACCCCACCCCACACTCCTGGGTCTCACACACACCCCACCCCACACTCCTGGGTCACACACACACCCCCCCCCACCCCACACTCCTGGGTCACACACACACCCCACCCCACACTCCTGGGTCACACACACACCCCCCCACCCCACACTCCTGGGTCACACACACACACACCCCCCCACCCCACACTCCTGGGTCACACACACACACACCCCCCCACCCCACACTCCTGGGTCACACACACACACCCCACCCCACACTCCTGGGTCACACACACACCCCACCCCACACTCCTGGGTCACACACACACACCCCACACTCCTGGGTCACACACACCCCCCACCCCACACTCCTGGGTCAAACACACCCCCCACCCCACACCCCTGGGTCACACACACACACACCCCACCCCACACTCCTGGGTCACACACACATCCCCCACCCCACACTCCTGGGTCACACACACACACCCCACCCCACACTCCTGGGTCACACACACCCCCCCACCCCACACTCCTGGGTCACACACCCCCCCACCCCACACTCCTGGGTCACACACACACCCCACCCCACACTCCTGGGTCACACACACACACCCCACCCCACACTCGGTAAGAACAAAGCAGCTGGCCCAGATGGCGTTTCACCATGGGTTCTGAGAGAATGTGCATCTGAGCTCAGCATTCCACTTCACCTGATCTTTCAGGCATCCCTGTGTACAGGAATCGTAGCAGACGGGTGGAAACAGGCTAACATAGTTCCAATCTACAAAAGTGGCAGCAGGGAAGACCCCCTCAATTATAGACCTGTATCATTGACAAGTGTAATAGTGAAAGTATTGGAAAAACTAATCAAAACTAAATGGGTAGAACACCTAGAGAGAAATGATATAATATCAGACAGACAGTATGGTTTTCGATCTGGAAGATCCTGTGTATCGAATTTACTCAGTTTCTATGATCGAGCCACAGAGATATTACAGGAAAGAGATGGTTGGGTTGACTGCATCTATCTGGACCTAAAAATGGCTTTCGACAGAGTTCCACATAAGAGGTTGTTCTGGAAACTGGAAAATATTGGAGGGGTGACAGGTAAGCTTCTATCATGGATGAAAAATTTTCTGACTGATAGAAAAATGAGGGCAGTAATCAGAGGCAATGTATCAGAATGGAGAAATGTCACAAGTGGAGTACCACAGGGTTCAGTTCTTGCACCAGTGATGTTTATTGTGTACATAAATGATTTACCAGTTGGTATACAGAATTATATGAACATGTTTGCTGATGATGCTAAGATAATAGGAAGGATAAGAAATTTAGATGACTGTCATGCCCTTCAAGAAGACCTGGACAAAATAAGTATATGGAGCACCACTTGGCAAATGGAATTTAATGTTAATAAATGTCATGTTATGGAATGTGGAATAGGAGAACATAGACCCCACACAACCTATATATTATGTGAGAAATCTTTAAAGAATTCTGATAAAGAAAGAGATCTAGGAGTGGTTCTAGATAGAAAACTATCACCTGAGGACCACATAAAGAATATTGTGCAAGGAGCCTATGCTATGCTTTCTAACTTCAGAATTGCATTTAAATACATGGATGGCGATATACTAAAGAAATTGTTCATGACTTTTGTTAGGCCAAAGCTAGAATATGCAGCTGTTGTGTGGTGCCCATATCTTAAGAAGCACATCAACAAACTGGAAAAGGTGCAAAGACATGCTACTAAGTGGCTCCCAGAACTGAAGGGCAAGAGCTACGAGGAGAGGTTAGAAGCATTAAATATGCCAAAACTAGAAGACAGAAGAAAAAGAGGTGATATGATCACTACATACAAAATAGTTACAGGAATTGATAAAATCGACAGGGAAGACTTCCTGAGACCTGGAATTTCAAGAACAAGAGGTCATAGATTTAAACTAGCTAAACACAGATGCCGAAGAAATATAAGAAAATTCACCTTCGCAAATAGAGTGGTAGACGGTTGGAACAAGTTAAGTGAGAAGGTGGTGGAGGCCAAGACCGTCAGTAGTTTCAAAGCGTTATATGACAAAGAGTGCTGGGAAGACGGGACACCACGAGCATAGCTCTCATCCTGTAACTACACTTAGGTAATTACACTTAGGTAATTACTCCTGGGTCACACACACACACCACACCCCACACTCCTGGGTCACACACACCCCCCACCCCACACTCCTGGGTCAAACACACCCCCCACCCCACACTCCTGGGTCACACACACACCCCACCCCACATTCCTGGGTCACACACACACCCCCCACCCCACACTCCTGGGTCACACACACACCCCACCCCACACTCCTGGGTCACACACACACCCCCCACCCCACACTCCTGGGTCACACACACACCCCACCCCACCCCACACTCCTGGGTCACACACACACACCCCACCCCACCCCACACTCCTGGGTCACACACACACCCCCCCCCACCCCACACTCCTGGGTCACACACACACCCCCCCCCCACCCCACACTCCTGGGTCACACACACACCCCCCCCCACCCCACACTCCTGGGTCACACACACACCCCCCCCCACCCCACACTCCTGGGTCACACACACACACCCCATACTCCTGGGTCAAACACCCCCCCACCCCACACTCCTGGGTCACACACACCCCCCCACCCCACACTCCTGGGTCACACACACATCCCCCACCCCACACTCCTGGGTCACACACACATCCCCCACCCCACACTCCTGGGTCACACACACATCCCCCACCCCACACTCCTGGGTCACACACACACCCCCCACCCCACACCCCTGGGTCACACACACCCCCCACCCCACACCCCTGGGTCACACACACACACACCCCACCCCACACTCCTGGGTCACACACACACCCCCCACCCCACCCCACACTCCTGGGTCACACACACCCCCCACCCCACACTCCTGGGTCACACACACACCCCACCCCACACTCCTGGGTCACACACACACCCCACCCCACACTCCTGGGTCAAACACACACCCCCCACCCCACACTCCTGGGTCACACACACCCCCCCACCCCACACTCCTGGGTCACACACACACACACCCCACCCCACCCCACACTCCTGGGTCAAACACACACCCCCCACCCCACACTCCTGGGTCACACACACCCCCCCCACCCCACACTCCTGGGTCACACACACCCCCCACCCCACACTCCTGGGTCACACACACACCCCACCCCACACTCCTGGGTCACACACCACCCCACCCCACACTCCTGGGTCACACACACACACCCCACCCCACACTCCTGGGTCACACACACACCCCACCCCTCACTCCTGGGTCACACACACCCCCCCACCCCACACTCCTGGGTCACACACACCCCCCCACCCCACACTCCTGGGTCACACACACCCCCCCCACCCCACACTCCTGGGTCACACACCCCCCCACCCCACACTCCTGGGTCACACACACACACCCCACCCCACACTCCTGGGTCACACACACACACCCCACCCCACACTCCTGGGTCACACACACACACCCCACCCCACACTCCTGGGTCACACACACACACCCCACCCCACACTCCTGGGTCACACACACACACCCCACCCCACACTCCTGGGTCACACACACACACCCCACCCCACACTCCTGGGTCACACACACACACCCCACCCCACACTCCTGGGTCACACACACACCCCACCCCACACTCCTGGGTCACACACACACACCCCACCCCACACTCCTGGGTCACACACACACACCCCACCCCACACTCCTGGGTCACACACACACACCCCACCCCACACTCCTGGGTCACACACACACACCCCACCCCACACTCCTGGGTCACACACACACACCCCACCCCACACTCCTGGGTCACACACACACACCCACCCCACACTCCTGGGTCACACACACACACCCCACCCCACACTCCTGGGTCACACACACACACCCCACCCCACACTCCTGGGTCACACACACACACCCCACCCCACACTCCTGGGTCACACACACACCCCACCCCACACTCCTGGGTCACACACACACACCCCACCCCACACTCCTGGGTCACACACACACACCCCACCCCACACTCCTGGGTCACACACACACACCCCACCCCACACTCCTGGGTCACACACACACACCCCACCCCACACTCCTGGGTCACACACCCCCCTACCCCACACTCCTGGGTCACACACACACCCCACCCCACACTCCTGGGTCACACACACACACCCCACCCCACACTCCTGGGTCACACACCCCCCTACCCCACACTCCTGGGTCACACCCCCCCCACTCCACACTCCTGGGTCACACACACCCCCCACTCCACACTCCTGGGTCACACACACACCCCACACTCCTGGGTCACACACACACACACACCCCACACTCCTGGGGGTCACACCCCCCCCCACCCCACACTCCTGGGGTCACACCCCCTCCCCACACTCCTGGGGTCACACCCCCCTCCCCACCTGGGGTCACACCCCCCTCCCCACACTCCTGGGGTCACACCCCCCCCCCACCCCACACTCCTGGGGTAACACCCCCCCCCCCCCCACCCCACACTCCTGGGGTAACACCCCCCCCCACCCCACACTCCTGGGTCACACACACCCCCCCACCCCACACTCCTGGGGTCACACCCCCCCCCACACTCCTGGGTCTTACACACCCCCACCCCACACACACACCTGGGCCACCCCCCCCCCCACTCCTGGGCCACCCCCCCCCCACACACACACCTGGGCCACCCCCCACACACACACACCTGGGCCACCCCCCCCCCACACACACTCACACCTGGGCCACCCTCCCCACACACACACCTGGGCCACCCCCCCCCCACACACACACACCTGGGCCACCCCCCCCCCACACACACACACCTGGGCCACACCACCCCCCTCCCCCCCACACACACCTGGGCCACACCACCCACCCACACCTGGGCCACACCACCCACCCACACCTGGGCCACCCCCCACACCTGGGCCACCCCCCCACACCTGGGCCACCCCCCCACACCTGGGCCACCCCCCCACACCTGGGCCGCCCCCCCCACACCTGGGCCACCCCCCCACACCTGGGCCACCCCCCCACACACCAGGGCCACCCCACACACCAGGGCCACCCCACACACCAGGGCCACCCCCCCACACCTGGGCCACCCCCCCACACACCAGGGCCACCCCACACACCAGGGCCACCCCCCCACACCTGGGCCACCCCCCCACACCTGGGCCACCCCCCACACCTGGGCCACCCCCCCACACCTGGGCCACCCCCCCACACCTGGGCCACCCCCCACACCTGGGCCACCCCCCACACCTGGGCCACCCCCACACCTGGGCCACCCCCCACACCTGGGCCACCCCCCACACCTGGGCCACCCCCCACACCTGGGCCACCCCCCACACCTGGGCCACCCCCACATCTGGGCCACCCCCCACACCTGGGCCACCCCCTCACCTGGGCCACCCCCACACCTGGGCCACCCCCACACCTGGGCCACCCCCACACCTGGGCCACCCCCACACCTGGGCCATCCCTACACCTGGGCCACCCCCACACCTGGGCCACCCCCACACCTGGGCCATCCCTACACCTGGGCCACCCCCACACCTGGGCCACCCCCACACCTGGGCCACCCCCACACCTGGGCCATCCCCACACCTGGGCCACCCCCACACCTGGGCCACCCCCACACCTGGGCCACCCCCCACACCTGGCCCACATGCCTGTATCATGACAAAAGCTGAACAAGAACTGTATGAATTATCTTCGGTCATAGTGGAAATGAAAATCGATAATAGGACTAACCTGACGTGTTGACTTCAACAACAACAACATGTCACAATCATCACACAAAACATCCAACCAGAAAGTAATTATGAGTTAGCTAAATGTCGCTAAATGTAGAACCTGGTGGTCAACGTGGAATGAGCGAGAGCGCGAGTGCAGCAACTCCTCCCCTCACGGTGACTGTAGAGCTACTGGCCAGTCCGTCAGCTGTATGTTGTATATTTGGCAGACAGCTGACGACGCTCAGTTGGCACTTACTCATTGTACTTTATATTTAACGACGTATTATACTAAGTATCACAAACTTTTCAAGTCACTAGCTAATTATGTTGCTTGTTTATCACCTAGACTAACATTCTTAACTCATTTATTATCTCTAAAATAACGATAAAATAGCAAACAAAAACAAAAAAAATCTGCACCGTGGAACCGGAGTTTCAACCTCCCTGCCTGACAACATCAGCTGACTGCGGTACCGCTATCTTTCGTTGTCGTACTGCACACAATGTCAACTGGAACAACATTAATACATTTTCCAACACTACTCACCAATGTACTAACAGTTACTTTGAAATATGGGGTGTAATATAAAGTTTGAGGCAGCAACATGTTGAGTCAAAATGATGCTTTTCGTTACATGCAGAGGAAAAACAGGCCAAGTTCAGTTAATTTTTGTTCCAATCAATATTACAGTTAGCTGGTCATTGTTATATTATAATGTAGACTGTTTCTTACAGTCTACATTAACTAATAGCATGCGGTGTGAGAACTGCCAAATGCCCATCCACGCCATCACTGTATATACTATCTATATACTGGCGTAAACAACAAGAGAAAGAATAAAATTACCTACTTAAAATTATGTTAGATTAATAGATTAAATACCTGCCTGAAACGCTATGCGTGTTAGTGACTCTACACGAATGTAAAAACATCAATGCAATGTACTCTCATAAACCCATTGTACCTTCTTGTATATAAATAAATAGACACGAATTCATTTAATTTAAATTTAAATTAAATTAATTCGTCAAATTATATAATTGTTCTCGGAAATCAGACATTGATAGCTTTGCTGTGTCTACAAAAACCACCACTTTTGTGACCGAATGTTTACCCAGACATTAATGTTTGGTTATGACAGCCACACATCCAAAGGTTTTACCTCTATAGACATATTAAAAATTGTCTAGTTGACATTTTTCTGATTGACAGATTTGGATTTTTTGATTTGCCAAATTTGGATTTTTTTTGCAGATTTGGATTTTTTGATGATTTGGATTTTTGTTGGTAAATTTGGATTTTTTTTGTTGGCAGATTTAGTTTTTTGGGGGGCAAATTTGGATTTTTGTTGTTGGCGGATTGTAAATTTTGATCGTGGATTTGGATTTTTTGTTAGTGGATCTGTAATTTTTTTGGCAAATGGATTTTTTTATTGGTGGATTTGAAATACTGTACTCTTGTTGGTAGACTTGAATTTTTTGTTGGTGGATTTGGATTTTTTTTGCAAATATGAAGTTTTTTGCAAATATGAAGTACACACACAAATCACAATTGGGTGATGCATCAAATAAACAAATACAGACCGCACCAAATCGGTCATTATGGATTTGTTCATTTGATGCATCACGCTATTGTGATTTGTGTGAAATGAAGAGGTAGAACAACATATGCTCACAGAGCTCGGGTGCATGAGGGAATTGAGTAAATCCCAATTTTACACAATCCCCCCCCCCCCCAAAAAAAAAAAATCGGATTTGGATTTTTATTATTTGCAATTTTTTGTCAGATTTCGATAATTTTGGTTGGCATATTAGGATTTTTTTTTTTTAGGCAATTTGGAATGTTTATGCTGGCAGATTTCAATTGTTTGATGGCAGATTTGGGTTTCTAATTATTTTGTTGGCAGATTTGGATTTTTTTGCTGGATTTGTTTGCAATTTTTTTTTTGGGGGCATATTTGGATTTTGTAGTTGGTCGATTTAAATTTTTCTTGTTGGGTGATTGATTGTTTTATTGGCAGACAAACATTTTGGTGGATTTGGGTTTGCTTTTGTTATTATCAAGATTTTTGCTGTTGGCATATTTCCATTTTTTTTGTTTTTATTTTTTGTTGGCAGCATAGGAATTTTTTGGGGCGGATTTCTGAATTTGTCATCGGATTTAGATTGTTTTCTTGGAATATCTGGATTGCATTGGTCGATTTGTAATTTTTTTGGAGTATGTGCCCTTTTTTGTTGGCAGGTTTGAATTTTTTTTTTTCAGATTTGAAATTTGTTGGCAGATTGGGAATTTTGTGTTGGTTCATTTTTTTTTTTTTTTACATATATTTGAAATTGTGTTGGTGGATTTGGAAATAGTCACTGCTTTTCCCAAAAGCGGTGAAGTTCTGCGGGGAACGAAAACGTTTTACCATCATTTTGTGTAACCGACTAAGTAGCGCACGCGCATCGAGTGGGCTACTTAAACGCGCGTGCGCGAACTCGGCGACCTCTTGCTCGCCTCTTCCTCGCCAGTATACTACAAAACGGATTTCAACTTTTGTCGTTGGTTGATTTGGCTTTTGTTGTCCGTGGTTTTTTTTTCTGGATTTGTAATCTTTTGTTGGTGGGTTTGGATTTTTTGTTGGCAGATTTAGATTTTTAATTGGTGGAATTGGAATTTGTTTACAGGATATTTTAATTTTTTTTTGCAGACATTTTTTGTTAGCAATTTCAATTTTTTGTTGGTGGACTTCGATTTTTGTTTGCAGATTTGGAAATTTTAGTTGGCATATGTGTAATTTTTTTGTTGGTGCAATTAGAATTTTTGTTGGCAAAGTTGGAATTTTTTCTTTGCAGATTCTCAGAGGAATTCATGGAGTACATACAGATGGTTTATTTAATACAGGTGGAAACCGAGTACCCAGCCACACACAAATAACTTTTTTTTTACTATCAGTAGTTGAATGGAATGATTAGGCAGTGATATGGTGGAGGCCAACTCCATACACAGTTTGAAATGTAGATATGATAGTGCCCAATAGGCTCAGGGATTTGTAGACCAGTTGACTGACAGTTGAGAGGCAGGACCAAAGGGCCAAAGTTCAACCCCTCAGAAGCACAATTAGGCAAGTACCTTGCATCAAGTTATAAGTACACGTATTTACCACATTTGTCATTTTTATTCATATTGCCTTATTTTTTTTCAAATGCAATGATGCATTTGGTTGGCAATAATGTTATTTGTATCACAGAGCTTGTGGAATATTGTACGTACAGATATGTACCTGGATGGGGTTCGAGGAGTTGTTCTACTTGACAAGCCTGGCCCAGGACCAGGCTTGACTTAAGAGAGCTTGGTCTAACGGGCTGTTGCTTGGAGCAGCCTGCAGGCCCACATATCCACCAAAGCCCGGTTGGTCATTTTGATGTCACTATATGTACATGTATTTGCATCACTAATATTCACACAATATTGTATTACATTCTTCGAACAATAAAACTTAGTTTTTGCTATTATTACATAATAAACACACACGCACACAATATCTACATTTTTATGCACCATAATTAACCACTAAGTGTGGAATGACATCCACACACACAGATTACCAGCAGACAACACACGGCAGTTGATGGCACCCATCACAGAAAAATGCCTCCACTGTACTATGCACATCACTAATCTATCCACAGCGTTGCATCTATCAGATTCCTGTTATTAAATCAGGAATCTGAATGATTTTCCATAAGTTTCATGTAACCGTTGCTGTGGGCTGTGAATGTTTGACTCCTGCTCTGTGCTGTGAACATCATAACCAGCATTATGTTCACCGATATCTGAATCTTTTACATATTCTTTATCAGTCAAGACCCTCCATGATACTAAAAATGTAAAATAATCCCAATTATTTATAATTTGTTCATATTAAGTGATGGTGAGAGTTGCAACAGCATGCACTACCCATGGTCACCCTTCTCAATAATGAGGCCCCTCATGCAGGCGATGAGTCACAATAACGTGGCTAAAGTATGTCGACCAGACCACACACTAGAAGGTGAAGGTACAGTCGACACACTAGAAGCTCAAGGTACAGTCCTTGCACCGCTACTGTTCCTTATTCTCATATCTGATATAGACAAAAATACACGCCACAGCTTCGTGTCGTCCTTTGCAGATGACACAAAAATCAGCATGAAAATTACCTCTGCTGAAGACATTGAAAAACTACAAGCAGATGTCAACAAAGTTTTTGATTGGGCAGCAGAAAATAACATGATGTTTAACAGTGATAAATTTCAGATACTCAGGTACGGCAAAAATGAGGATCTGAAACATAATACAGGGTACAAAACACAATCGAATCTTCCCATAGTAGAAAAACAGCATGTCAAGGATTTGGGAATAATGATGTCCGACGATCTAACGTTTAGGGAGCATAACCAAGCAAATATCGCGTCAGCCAGAAAAATGATCGGATGGATTACGAGAACTTTCAAATCCAGGGATCCCATCACAATGGTTGTACTCTTCAAGTCACTTGTACTGTCCCGTCTCGAGTACTGCTCAGTACTCACTTCCCCTTTCAGAGCAGGAGAGATTGCTGAAATAGAGGGAATACAGAGAACATATACGGCACGTATAGACGAGATAAAACACCTAAATTATTGGGATCGTCTCAAAGCTCTCCAAATGTACTCTCTAGAAAGGAGACGAGAGAGATACCAAATAATATACACATGGAAAATACTGGAGGGTCAGGTCCCAAATCTACACAGTAAAATAACAACGTACTGGAGTGAACGATATGGAAGAAAATGCAAGATTGAACCAGTGAAGAGCAGAGGTGCCATCGGCACAATCAGAGAGCACTGTATAAACATCAGGGGTCCGCGGTTGTTCAACGTCCTCCCAGCGAGCATAAGAAATATTGCCGAAACAACCGTGGACATCTTCAAGAGAAAACTGGACGGTTTTCTAAGAGAAGTTCCGGATCAGCCGGGCTGTGGTGGGTACGTGGCCCTGCGGGCCGCTCCAAGCAACAGCCTGGTGGACCAAACTCTCACAAGTCGAGCCTGGCCTCGGGCCGGGCTTGGGGAGTAGAAGAACTCCCAGAACCCCATCAACCAGGTATAAACCAGGTAAGGGACGACGACGTTTCGGTCCGAACTGGACCATTCTCAAGTCGATTGTGACTTAAGAATGGTCCAGGACGGACCGAGACGTCGTCGTCCCTTCACCTTCTATTGTGTGGTCTGGTCGACATGAAGCCCCTCACACTCAGGAGGGGTGCCCACGATTTTTTTCCATGATGGTGTCTATTTACTGGAGGCCTCAGGAAGCAAATGTGAGTACCGTGGATGTACAGGATTTTTAAATCTTAAAATCTTAGGCAGTACTGTACTCTAAATCATCCTGGTTGACTCGTGTAGCATGGTCAGATATGCCACAATTGTCCCAGTTTGATAGGCGCAGCTGAAGAGTTAAAATCACTCGAAAAGAGTGCAGGTTGTGGTAATGTGTCCAAGAAGTGTCTAAGATTGGGAAGAGAAAGAGGAACATGCAGCAGGAAATAAATGCAACATGAACTATTTATCTTGAAAGATACAAGTGGCAGATGAATGAACGTCCATGAAGGAAAACACCCTAGAAGGAAAGTGAGGGACTCAGGATTTTTTTTTTCAAAATGGGAGATTATTATTGGAGGTCTGAGAAAGCAATTGTGAGCCCCATGTATGTGCAAGACTTTAAATCTTGAATATTTCCCTAATACTGTACTTCATATGATGGGATATGCAGTCTGAGCATATTTAGCTACCTCATCATATGATGTGATGCACAGCGAAAGGTTAATAATCCAAGACTGTAGTGCAATCCTCATTTCATTTCAAGATTTACATAAGCCAAGGCAGTGTGTATAATGTGCATTCCGTGCCTGTGACTATGTTCACTGCCTGAAGAAAATAAATATGAAATTATTTATATATTTTATTTACATGTCTAATAGTGGGTCTAATGATTTTGCCAATTAAAATTAGATTTATTTTTAGTTACTTCCTCGTTACAAAAAAAAGGAAAAAAAGAAAAAAAAAGTTACCACAGAATTGTGAAAATTAAACTATTTAACCAAATTCAAAAATGGCCTGATAAGTACTGTTGGTAAAGTCAAGTAGCAATACAAGATAAGGACCAATGATCCCATTACAATATCTACAAACCACAACCATGTTCTACTGTGACCAATTACTATATACTGCAGTCACAAACTACTTTACATCACTGTTACAACAACTATTACATGCACAACAAAATTAAATGTGTGTGAATATTAATACAGTTCTAAAATATTATTATTTAACAATACTATAAACGAGTTTTCTTACCGACAGGCATCACAATGAAAAAATAATTACATATTCTATCAAATGTAACCATATCAAGTACTGTATTAGAGCAATGTGCAAGTAATCTTATCCAGTATTAAGCTGTGTTTAAAAAATATTCCTTACTTGAAATACTAAAGCTATTAAAATTTGTAATCTCATTCTAGTATGTAATACAGCCTAGTGTATACCACCTCAACAAACATTACATCATCTTATTTTTCCTGTAATTAAAAACTTTTTCCATTCTTGCTATATATAAAATTTTATATCATTAACTTTAGTGTACATTTAGGCTTCCTCTTCCTCTCCATTGATAATATGCTTGAAAGTGAGAGGCTGAAAGGCATAACCTTCTCCTTTGTAGAACTTTGACTGGAACTCCACCCTGAAAAAACCAGTACATATATTTTTTAATTTCACGTGAGAAAGTGTCTAAAAACTAAACACGTCTGAGTTACATAAGCCTGCAAAGACAAAATAGACCAAATAAGGCTGTGTGAGCGTATCAACTAATGGTTACAAAAAGGAATATAGCAAATGGATACATATGACAGCCAGGAACAATGGTGGATAATGAATGATATCACTCAAACTTGCATAAACAGTCAAGTTGTTGTTTCAAATGAATCTGTTCTTGTAATGCAAGCTAACTCCTGGCCAGATCATCCAGCGTCGTAATCATTATATATACAATAAATATGATGCAAACACGTAATTTATGGCAAATTTATCTTAAATACTTGATTTTCAATCAAACATTTGTACCTTGTTAAAAATGAGCGAGATATTGATTAGGAGAGAAATCCTGTTTTTATTGCATATTTTGATGTTTCAGCCAGATTAGAGCTGGTTTACGTGTACATCTTCTTTCGGTAATATATGCGGAAAATCAGGAACATTACATCATAAAATACAGGTCATAAAATCAGACCTGTATGTGTATAAATAAACTCCGAACACCGAGGTAAACAATGAGTACCGAATTGAATTTTTCAAAGAAATTGAGCTCGAGCACCGAAAAATACAAAAACGGGCATATGAAAACCGAGGTTCCACTGTATTTCTTATTCTGAACTCGCTGGGATGTTGAACAACCATGAACCTTTAATGTTCATAAAGTGTTCTCTGGTTGTGCCTCTGGCACCCCTGTTCTTCACTGGTTCTATTCTGCATTTTCTTCCATGTCGTTCACTCCAGTATGTTGTTACTATATGTGTAGATTTGTTCTCTGGAATTTGTAAGGTGTCTGGTTCTCCGAAGATTTAATTTTGCACAAACACTTTGGAACTGTTCGTTTAATGTTTCAGACATTTCCTCCCTCTTCATTTTTTCTGAATTTGTTTCCTACTTTCAACCTCTGAATATTATCCTTTATCTTCAATTTGCTTTTAATGAATTTATAGAATAGGCCTGGTTCTGTTTTACATTTGTCCACTATCCCTTTCTAAAAATTTATTTCTGCCTCGCTTTTCACTGCCATGTAGTTATTTCGTG
>NC_091177.1:42346383-42406383 GCF_040958095.1 Procambarus clarkii
TTTTACTCCTTTACGAATTATTTCCTTCATTATTCTTCCTTCTTTTTTATGTTCACTGTTCATAGTTGATTTGTAATATAATTTTATTGGAGGTGTTGTGGTTTCTGTTCTAGGTTCAGGATTATACCATCGGTCCAAGTGTCTTCTTATAGCGGTGCTTATTTCCGTGTTGCTATATCCGTTGTTCACCAATACCCGAGTTATTTTTTCAAATTCTCTTCTCACATTGCTACATTCGGAGCAGTGGGTAAGCGCTCGACGAATATAAGCATTGAGAACACTAGTTTTGTATCTTTGAGGGCACTCACTCTTACCGTTCAGGCATAATCCAATGTTGTTAGGTTATCTATATACGCGGCTGCTTAAAGAGGTTCCTGTTTTTCTTTTAATACATCCAAAAATGGCAGACTTATTTTCACTATTTACATGTGTAAATCGGAGTACTGACTCTCTCTCTCTAGATGGCTTTTTAGATTAATTCATTCATCTGAGTCTTTTACTATGACGAATATGTCATCTACATAACGGCAGTATACAGCTGGTTTTTGTCTACTACTGAAGACTCAATCTTCGATGGTTACCATGTAAAAATTAGCGAATAACATTTCTATGGGGGAGCCCATTGCTACTCCGTCTATTTGTAGATACATGTCCCCTTGCGGACTGATGACTGGAGCCCTCAGACCATACCCTACACCCTCAGATTACACCCTCAGATTACACCCTACACCCTCAGACTACGCTCTTCACCCTCAGACCACACCCTACACCCTCGGACACTACAACCTACACCCTCAAACAACACCCTACACCCTCAGACAACACCCTACACCCTCCGACTACACCTTCTGACTACACCCTACACCCTCAGATCACCCCCCTAAACCCTCAGACCACACACTACACCCTCAGACAACACCCCTCACACTACACCATACACCCTCAGACCACACCCTACACCCTCAGACAACACCCTCACACTACACCATACACCCTCAGACTACACCCTACACCCTCAGACAACACCCTCACACTGCACCCTACACCCTCAGACCACACCCTACACCCTCAGACAACACCCTCACACTACACCATACACCCTCAGACCACACCCTACACCCTCAGACAACACCCTCACACTACACCATACACCCTCAGACTACACCCTCAGACTACACCATACACCCTCAGACAACACTCTCACACTACACCCTACACCCTCACACTACTCCCTACACCCCTCAGACTACACCCTGAGAGCTCAGTGAGCCTCTCTCAGCCTCCCCGGGGCCAGCTGGACCCACACTCATGCCGCTGCTTCCTCCTCTTTATTGCCAGGATTTAAAAGCTTGGTTGCCATTCAGTTCTCTTCCTCATTATGTCATGGGATATGTGGTTGTTTGTGTAGGAGAGTGGTTGGTGGGGGAGGATATGTGGTTGTTTGTGTAGGAGAGTGGTTGGTGGGGGAGGATGTGTGGTTGTTTGTGCTGGAGAGTGCTTGGTGGGGGAGGATGTGTGGTTGTTTGTGTAGGAGAGTGGTTGGTGGGGGAGGATGTGTGGTTGTATGTGCTGGAGAGTGGTTGGTGGGGGAGGATGTGTGGTTGTTTGTGTAGGAGAGTGGTTGGTGGGGGAGGATGTGTGGTTGTTTGTGTAGGAGAGTGGTTGGTGGGGGAGGATGTGTGGTTGTATGTACAGGAGAGTGGTTGGTGGGGGAGGATGTGTGGTTGTTTGTGCAGGAGAGTGGTTGGTGGGGGAGGATGTGTGGTTGTATGTACAGGAGAGTGGTTGGTGGGGGAGGATGTGTGGTTGTTTGTGCAGGAGAGTGGTTGGTGGGGGAGGATGTGTGGTTGTATGTACAGGAGAGTGGTTGGTGGGGGAGGATGTGTGGTTGTTTGTGCAGGAGAGTGGTTGGTGGGGGAGGATGTGTGGTTGTTTGTGCAGGAGAGTGGTTGGTGGGGGAGGATGTGTGGTTGTATGTACAGGAGAGTGGTTGGTGGGGGAGGATGTGTGGTTGTTTGTGCAGGAGAGTGGTTGGTGGGGGAGGATGTGTGGTTGTTTGTGTAGGAGAGTGGTTGGTGGGGGAGGATGTGTGGTTGTTTGTGCAGGAGAGTGGTTGGTGGGGGGGGAGGATGTGTGGTTGTTTGTGTTGGAGAGTGGTTGGTGGGGGAGGATGTGTGGTTGTTTGTGCAGGAGAGTGGTTGGTGGGGGAGGATGTGTGGTTGTTTGTGCAGGAGAGTGGTTGGTGGGGGAGGATGTGTGGTTGTTTGTGTAGGAGAGTGGTTGGTGGGGGAGGATGTGTGGTTGTTTGTGCAGGAGAGTGGTTGGTGGGGGAGGATGTGTGGTTGTTTGTGCAGGAGAGTGGTTGGTGGGGGAGGATGTGTGGTTGTTTGTGCAGGAGAGTGGTTGGTGGGGGAGGATGTGTGGTTGTTTGTGCAGGAGAGTGGTTGGTGGGGGAGGATGTGTGGTTGTTTGTGCAGGAGAGTGGTTGGTGGGGGAGGATGTGTGGTTGTTTGTGCAGGAGAGTGGTTGATGGGGGAGGATGTGTGGTTGTTTGTGTAGGAGAGTGGTTGGTGGGGGAGGATGTGTGGTTGTATGTGCTGGAGAGTGGTTGGTGGGGGAGGATGTGTGGTTGTATGTGCTGGAGAGTGGTTGGTGGGGGAGGATGTGTGGTTGTATGTGCTGGAGAGTGGTTGGTGGGGGAGGATGTGTGGTTGTTTGTGTAGGAGAGTGGTTGGTGGGGGAGGATGTGTGGTTGTTTGTGTAGGAGAGTGGTTGGTGGGGGAGGATGTGTGGTTGTTTGTGTTGGAGAGTGGTTGGTGGGGTAGGATGTGTGGTTGTTTGTGCAGGAGTGTGGTTGGTGGGGGAGGATGTGTGGTTGTTTGTGTAGGAGAATGGTTGGTGGGGGAGGATGTGTGGTTGTATGTGCTGGAGAGTGGTTGGTGGGGGAGGATGTGTGGTTGTTTGTGTAGGAGAGTGGTTGGTGGGGGAGGATGTGTGGTTGTATGTGCTGGAGAGTGGTTGGTGGGGGAGGATGTGTGGTTGTTTGTGTAGGAGAGTGGTTGGTGGGGGAGGATGTGTGGTTGTTTGTGTAGGAGAGTGGTTGGTGGGGGGGAGGATGTGTGGTTGTTTGTGTAGGAGAGTGGTTGGTGGGGTTGTAGTTGTCAGCAAAAAACTAAACAAAAACACAACATAAGTAGAAAGCCACCGGCCAATTACTCTCCATCGTTGGACACAACTTTGACAAGGTTGTACCAAGGTTATCCAAAGGATACCTGATCAACCAGGCTGTGACTCGTACGCCAGGCTGCGAGCAGCCGCGTCCAACAGCCTGGTTGATCAGTCCAGCAACCAGGAGGCCTAGTCGACGACCGGGCCGCGGGGACGCTAAGCCCCGGAAGCACCTCAAGGTAACCTCAAGGTAGGTCCTTTTTGGGACATTTTAAAAGACCCTCATCATTATAAACCACTTTCTAAATAACAAGCAATTTGGATTTAGAGAGAAAAGTTGCATATCAGCTGTACTACTGCAGCTGACCCAAAATGGAACAGAAATCTCGACTGTCATTTTCTGCGTCAGATAAAGTGCTGTTGACTGTTGTCTCATAGAGCCACCAAGGTAACATTCTGCCATAAGACTAGGCAAGAAAATACTGATTTATCATATTATAAATTGATAATTTATCAATTATCATATTTTGAGCGGAAATTAATGAAAATCTGTACTTCAGCAGACACGTGGAAAATGTTACAACAAATGCAACGCAATTTTTGCGAGACAAAAACGCACCCCCGAACCTATCCGCTTGAGCGTTAATAACGTCACTAAAGTGATTCACTTATGCACCAAAGTGCCTGTACCTAACCTAACCTAACCTAACCTAACCTAACGTAACCTAACCTAACGTAACCTAACGTAACGTAACCTAACCTAACCTAACCTAACCTAACCTAACCTAACCTAACGTAACCTAACGTAACCTAACGTAACCTAACCTAACCTAACGTAACGTAACCTAACCTAACCTAACGTAACGTAACGTAACGTAACGTAACGTAACGTAACGTAACCTAACGTAACGTAACCTAACCTAACCTAACCTAACCTAACGTAACCTAACCTAACCTAACGTAACGTAACGTAACGTAACCTAACCTAACGTAACCTAACCTAACCTAACCTAACCTAACGTAACGTAACCTAACCTAACCTAACGTAACCTAACCTAACCTAACCTAACCTAACCTAACGTAACGTAACGTAACGTAACCTAACGTAACCTAACCTAACGTAACCTAACCTAACCTAACCTAACCTAACCTAACCTAACCTAACCTAACCTAACCTAACCGTGGATCTACGAACAGAGACCCGGACATTACCTCAAATTTGCGAGCGGTTATGATTCTTGTAGTGTTTTACCTTAGGCAACTTATACGTCAAAATGTGATGTACTATTTGAGAGGATGGCTTGTCTGCTGGGGCGGGGAGGGGTTATGGCTTGTCTGCTGGGGTGGGGAAGGGGGAGATGGCTTGTCTGCTGGGGCGAGGAGGGGGTATGGCTTGTCTGCTGGGGTGGGGAAGGGGGAGATGGCTTGTCTGCTGGGGCGAGGAGGGGGTATGGCTTGTCTGCTGGGGTGGGGAAGGGGGGGGATGGCTTGTCTGCTGGGGTGGGGAAGGGGGGGGGATGGGGTGTCTGCTGGGGCGGGGAAGGGGGGGATGCATCACCTTGATGGTGAAGGATGTGTATCACTACAACTTCTATATAAGATATGCAATATACTTTGATTTTATTTCGGATTCCTCTGCAGTCTCGTCTGTGTTGTTAGACCAAATTCAAGTTAAAAGTTCTATTGAGAAGCAGAGTTATTGTGCCAGACAGAAAGCTTTACATGCAGCTCTCAGTCACAGAAGAGATGTGCCTGATCTCTGTATATTCAAGTAATTAATAATTAAACAAATTAATATAAATACATTTTGCCTCTCACAGGTACCTTTATCGTGAGTATACTACCAAACAAAACATGTGATATGATACAACTATACAGATGCTACGTTTCCATGAACAAACCAGTTTCGCCCCTTCTAACCTAACCCACTTCAGCTGGCGCCCAGCAATAAACTTAGCACTAACATGAACCCGTGAGGTCCATCTGTCTAATTAAAACAAAGCAATGCGATGGTCAGAACTAGAAGTTGGCGCAATGTTAATTTCTGTCAAGTGATCTGAATGTCAAAGTTAAGACATTCAGCCAAGTGTGGGTAAACGGCGGAATTTCGTTCCCAAAAACTGTGGAGCGAATTTTGTCAAGAAGCTGGAGAACAAAGCACACTGACACGTCAACACTTCAGAAGTCCTGCAAATGAACGAAGTCTTGCAGTAAGTTCTCACTACAGAGAGAATAAAGGACGTAAAAAAACTTTCAATAATATTGATTATTAATGATTCTAAAAGTTATAAAAATGTCCAATAAAAGTAATATAATTATACTCATACTAACATTAATAAAATACAATGAATTAAAACAAAAAATGATGAACATAATTGTGTGTACTAACCTAGTTGTTCGCACGTAGTTTTGTTTGCGGGGTTGAGCTTCGGCTCTTTGATCCCGCATCACCACTGTCAATCAACTACACAGATTCCTGAACCTATTAGGCTCTATCATATCTAAATCTGAATCTATGTATGGAGCCTGCCTCCTCCACATCACTGTCTAATGCATTCCATTTGTTAACTACTCTGACACTAAAAAACTTTCTAATATCTCTGTGCCTTATCTGGGTACTCAGTTTCCACCTGTGTCCCCTTGTTCATGTGCTCCCTGTGTTAAATTACTTTTCTTTATCAAAGTGTGTGTATTTACCTATTTGTACTTACCTATTTCTGCCTCTAGGATCGAGTATTGACTCTTTGATCTCGCCTTTCGAGCCATCAGTTGTTCACCGCAATAACTCCTGTCCCATTTCCCTATAGTTTAAAATTTATGAATAGAGTTTGCTTTCACAATCTGCTCCTTAATTGCATTCCATTTTTCCACTACTCTCACGCTTAAAGAAAACTTCCTAATATCTCTGTGACTCATCTGAGTTTCCAGCTTCCACCCATGTCCCCTCGTTCTGTTATTATTCCGTGTGAACATTTCATCTATTTCCACTCTGTACCCCCCCCCCCCGGAGCATTTTATATGTTCTTATCATATCCCTCCTCTCCCCTCTTTTTTTTCTAGTGTGGTAAGGCTCAGTTCCTTCAGGCGCTCTTCATATCCCATCCCTCGTGACTCTGGGACAAGCCTCGATGCAAACTTCTGAACCTTTTCCAGTTTCTTTAGGTGGGAGCTCCATGATGGGTCGGCTTACTCTAAGACTTGTCTCACGTAGGCAGTGTAAAGCGCCCTAAAAGCCTCCTCACTTAGGTTTCTGAATGATGTTCTAACTTTTGCCAGTGTAGAGTGCGCTGCTGTCGTTATCCAATTTATATGTGCCTCAGGCCGGCCAGGAACCTTCTGCTGGCCGGCCAGGGACCATCTGCTGGCCGGCCAGGGACCATCTGCTGGCCGACCATGGACCTTCTGCTGGCCGGCCAGGGACCATCTGCTGGCCGGTCAGGGACCATCTGCTGGCCGGTCAGGGACCATCTGCTGGCCGGCCAGGGACCATCTGCTGGCCGGTCAGGGACCATCTGCTGGCCGGTCAGGGACCATCTGCTGGCCGGCCAGGGACCATCTGCTGGCCGGACAGGGACCCATCATCCAGGGACTGTATGTAGGCCTGCCAGAAACCATCTGCTGGCCTGCCAGGGACCATCTGCTGGCCGACCATGGACCTTCTGCTAGCCGGCCAGGGACCATCTGCTGGCCGACCAGGGACCTTCTCCTGGCCGGCCAGGGACCATCTGCTGGCCTGCCAGGGTCCATCCGCTGGTCTGCCAGAGACCATCATCCAGGGATCGTGTGCTGGCCGGCCAGGGACCCCTCATCCAGGGACTGTATGTAGGCCGGCCAGGAACCATCTGCTGGCCTGCTAGGGTCCATCAGCTGGTCTGCCAGGAACCATCTGCTGGCCTGCTAGGGTCCATCAGCTGGTCTGCCAGGAACCATCTGCTGGCCTGCCAGGGACCTTCTGCTGGCCTGCCAGGGACCTTCTGCTGGCCAGCCAGGGTCCACATCCGCTGGTCTGCCAGGAACCATCTGCTGGCCTGCCAGGAACCATCAGCTGGCCTGCCAGGAACCATCTGCTGGCCTGCCAGGGACCATCTGCTGGCCTGCCAGGAACCATCAGCTGGCCTGCCAGGAACCATCTGCTGGCCTGCCAGGGACCATCTGCTGGCCTGCCAGGAACCATCTGCTGGCCTGCCAGGAACCATCAGCTGGCCTGCCAGGAACCATCTGCTGGCCTGCCAGGAACCATCTGCTGGCCTGCCAGGGTCCATCAGCTGGCCTGCCAGGAACCATCTGCTGGCCTGCCAGGGTCCACATCCGCTGGTCTGCCAGGAACCATCTGCTGGCCTGCCAGGAACCATCAGCTGGCCTGCCAGGAACCATCAGCTGGCCTGCCAGGAACCATCAGCTGGCCTGCCAGGGTCCATCAGCTGGCCTGCCAGGAACCATCAGCTGGCCTGCCAGGGTCCATCAGCTGGTCTGCCAGGAACCATCAGCAGGCCTGCCAGGGACCATCTGCTGGCCTGCCAGGGACCATCTGCTGGCCTGCCAGGGACCTTCTGCTGGCCTGCCAGGGTCCATCAGCTGGTCTGCCAGGAACCATCAGCTGACCTGCCAGGGACCTTCTGCTGGCCAGCCAGGGTCCACATCCGCTGGTCTGCCAGGGACCATCATCCAGGGATCGTGTGCTGGCCGGCCAGGAAGCGTGTGAAGGCCGGCCAGGGACCATCTACTGGCCGGCCAGGGACCATCTGCTGGCCGGCCAGGGACCATCTGCTGGCCGGCAAGGGACCATCTGCTGGCCGGCCAGGGACCATCTGCTGGCCGGCCAGGGACCATCTGCTGGCCGGCCAGGGACCATCTGCTGGCCGGCCAGGGACCATCTGCTGGCCGGCAAGGGACCGTGTGCTGGCCGGCCAGGGACCACCTGCTGGCCGGCCAGGGACCGTGTGCTGGCCGGCCAGGGACCGTGTGCTGGCCGGCCAGGGACCATCTGCTGGCCGGCCAGGGACCGTGTGCTGGCCGGCCAGGGACCATCTGCTGGCCGGCCAGGGACCGTGTGCTGGCCGGCCAGGGACCGTGTGCTGGCCGTCCAGGGACCATCTGCTGGTCGTCCAGGGACCGTGTGCTGGCCGTCCAGGGACCACCTGCTGGTCGTCCAGGGACCGTCTGCTGGCCGGCCATGGACCACCTGCTGGCCGGCCAGGGACCGTGTGCTGGCCGGCCAGGGACCGTGTGCTAGCCGACCAGGGACCGTGTGCTGGCCGTCCAGGGACCATTTGCTGGCCGTCCAGGGACCATCCGCTGGCCAGCTAGGGACCACCTGCTGGCCGACCAGGGACTGTGTGTTGGCCGGCCAGGGACCGTGTACTGGCCGGCCAGGGACCGTGTGCTGGCCGTCCAGGGACCATCTGCTGGCCGTCCAGGGACCGTGTGCTGGCCGTCCAGGGACCATCTGCTGGCCGTCCAGGGACCGTCTGCTGGCCGGCCAGGGACCACCTGCTGGCCGGCCAGGGACCGTGTGCTGGCCGGCCAGGGACCGTGTGTTGGCCGTCCAGGGACCGTGTGCTGGCCGGCCAGGGACCATCTGCTGGCCGTCCAGGGACCGTGTGCTGGCCATTCAGGGACCATCTGCTGGCCGTCCAGGGACCGTCTGCTGGCCGGCCAGGGACCACCTGCTGGCCGGCCAGGGACCGTGTGCTGGCCGTCCAGGGACCATCTGCTGCCTGGGTCGGATATATTAAGGTCCTGCCCCAACATCTGGTCCGCTTTATCAGCGAGGGCCTACCACCTCCCCCAAATACTCTCCACCTTTGCTGCAAACTTTCCTTTTGTTTCAAATACAGTCGTCTTGCCATTTGTGTTGCCTAATGTTGTCCTGTCTCTCATGTGCCTTTTCTTCCGCCTTCCCATTTTCCCTCTTTCTTTTTCTCTTTGTATTCTTTCTGGATATGGTCATATATTTTACTCTCTCTCTTTAACTCACTCCTATGTTTCTTCCTCATTTGCTTTAACCTTCATATACTATATATATATATATATATATATATATATATATATATATATATATATATATATATATATATATATATATATATATATATTGTGACGGTAACGCATTGGTGTTCGGCTGTTCAAAAGCTAGGGGTATGGCCTCGTCACATATAGAAAAAAAAATAGAAATTCTGGAACTTCGTCTGTGGTATGGTAAGGAGAAGACACACAAAACACAAGTAAATTTTAACAATGAAATTTTAATTACGTTAAAGAAAGCAAAACATGAATAAAATGGACATACAAATTCGTATAATAAAATCAAAGTAATAAGAATAATCAAATGACAAAATGAAAAGTTACGTTAAGACAAAAGACAAATGAACAAATAACAAGAGTATGGCAAACAAAGTAAGTAGGTGCCGGAATATTGGCTTCAAGCTATCACTTCTCTTAGTACACGTAAGCCTGGGGCTTAGTCTACCAACGAGACGTGTTAACTTGTCGAAAGCACGGGATATTCTGAAGACTGAGGTCGTGGCGGCCCCAGACATCAAGTAGTATGGTGGGTGGAGTGCAATTGCAGCTAGACCCGTAGCCAATCAGCGATGAGCCGGCAACAAGACAGGTAGTTTGGCGGTTTGAGGTGGAGCAGGTGTTCCTGGCTGCATACGTTTTGCGCTCTGGCAAACCTTGCTGGTGTTGTCGTTGTTGGATTTTTCTTCTATACTTGTTTTATATAGATGTTTATATCGACGTCTTTTGGAGGGAAGAGCAGGCTCAATCTCTTGAAGGAGATTATCGTCACTATATATATATATATATATATATATATATATATATATATATATATATATATATATATATATATATATATATATATATATATATATATACATATATATAACACGATAAGCTGAGAGTTATCCTGTTGCAGGTGTCATTGAAGCTCGTGACTTATTGTGATAAATGGATGTGTATCTCTGTACTTTATTTTGAATATATGGACAATGGTATGTATGTATAACCTACGCTTGAAACAACTACGTGATCCCACGTCTCTTGTGTTACCCACTAATTTGTTCCATAAATCAGCAACTCTGTTTCCAAACCAGTATTTATCCAGGTCTTTCCAGAATCTAAACTTATATAATTGCTCCCTCTTCTATTTTGTTTATATATTTAACACCCTATTAGTGCCTCCTTTATTATATCCTTTCTTGCATTTGTATAATTCAGTAATTTCAGCCTTTATTCTTCACTTTAGTCTTAATCCCTCATCATGTGAAAAGGTTTGACACCCTCGAATTAACAAAATCCCCAAATTTAATTGGAAAATAAATTTCCATTTTGAATTACATCGATATTTGGCCGTAGTGCATTTCAAGAAAAAGCGACGTAATTTGTAAGAGGTCGGGTAGTCCTTGGAGCCCCGAGGAACTCCACTTACACTGACTTCCTACTCAGACTTACTTAATGTTTACTAACTCTTGTCTCCCTTGATATAACCATGCACTATCCAACGTAGTAGAGCACACCCAATACAGTGAGCCATTACCATGCTAAGCTGCCATTTGTGTGGCACAGTATTGAGAGCTTGGCCAAAGGCATGGTACACAACGCCACACCACAGTTCTTAACACTATTAACTACCTCAAATATTCAAATAAAAATTAAAGCAAATTTATTAAACATGATCGGGCCTTTGTAACACCCCATTTGTGAATCCTTTATTATTAAATTTTTCAAGATGTAACGAATAGCTTTTGCTAAATTCGATTCAAGCAATTTTCCACAAACGATGTTAAGCTAATTGGTTGATTGAATTGCGAATGATCTATTCCTCTTTTTAAATATAAAAACATTTGCAACTCTCTATGAATGCGGCATTTTCCTCGACTGTTATGATTTAATCAATATGCAAGACGGATACATTTAGCTCTTCTGTACATTTCTTTGGACTCTCTGAATGACTTCATCTGGGATTTGTTTGGGTTTAATTTTTCAAGCTATTAAATAACTTCCTCCCAAGTAGTGACTAAACAATTCAAATAACTGTAATCACCACCTACATAGATTACCTACAGATGTAGGTAAAATATTTAGTTCTTCTCTCTAGTAAATACATAGACATAGTACTAATTTAGAATGTCATTCAATTCCTTGTCATCATCAGTTAACTGATCAAACTCATTTGCAAAGAAGCTGGCTTCTCCCTAGTCTTTGTTAGGAGTATTAATGAATCCTACGAGGCGTGTCTTGCCCGCCCTACTTATACATATTCAATACTTTTTGTTTTTTATCTCTCTCATAACCGTTCTTGATATTATATATATTTTTGTTCAATATGTCTTTAATTTTAATAGGATTATATAAAACTTTCTTAGTCCCAATAAGGTGTTTTTGATATTTCAAAATTTTTGGTCAATATTTGACCTAAGTTATTTATTAGGTATACTATGTTCGTACTTTTAAATTCAAACAGCTTTAAATTACGTATATCTTGAAACTCACCCGGTTCAGACACAACCAGAAGTGTCAGAAAGCTGAAAACAGGATTCCTAAAAGACAAGAAAACGCACCAGGCTCAGAAAGAAAAAAACTGAAAAGCAAAAGGGGAATCCGTGGTTCAATCCGTGTAAGGAAGCAATGCAGCTAAGTACAAGAACATGGAGAAACTACAGAAATAACAGGACACTAGAGAGCAGAGAGAGATACCAGAGGGCCTGAAATAGGTATCTCAGTGTGAGGAGGGAAGCAGAGATGTAGTTTGAAAATGACATTGCAAATAAACTCAAGACCCAACTCGAACTGCTATACAGCTACATCAGGAGAAAAACAACAGTGAAAGAACAGGTGATGAAAATGAAAAGGAGAGAGAATGGGTACACAGAAAATGACAAAAAGGTGTGTGAAGGAATCAACAAAAGATTCCAGGAGGTCTTCACAATAGAGCAAGGAGATATCCCTGCGTTAAGAGGGGTGGCAATAAATCAAGCAAACTTGGAAGATATTGAAATTGCGAAAGATGAGGTTAGGAGGTATGTGGTTGATGTAGAAGTGACTAAGGCTTTTGGACCTGATGGAATCTCACCATGGATGCTAGAAGAGGGGGGGGGGGGGGCAGAAGCACTTTGCATGCCACTATCTATGGTTTATAACACGTCACAGGAAACTGAAGACCTACCAGAGAGTTGGAAGACAGCTAATGTAGTCCCAATCTACAAAAAAAGGGGGGGGGGGGTAGACCAGAGGCCCTAAACTACAGGCCGGTGTCCTTAACTTGTATACCATGCAAGGTGATGGAAAAGATCGTGAGAATAGGCTGGAAGCACATCTAGAGAGAAGGGATTTTGCATCACCATCAGCATGGGTTCAGGGATGTTAAATCTTGCTTCGTAGGTTTAATAGACAATGACTAAGCAACAAGCATTAAGCAAGAAAGAGAAGGGGTGGGTAGACTACATTTTCCTTGACTGTCAGAAGCGTTTGACACAGTACCTTCTAAGAGACTGTTGAATAAGTTGGAGAAACAAGGTGGAGTAAGTGGTAGGGGGTTCCAATGGATAAAGTAGTACCTAAACAACAAGAAGCAGAGAGATACTGTGAGGAGTGAGACCTCAAAATGGCGTGATGTCACCAGCGGAGTTTCATAGGGTTCAGTACTCGGACCTATCATGTTTTTGATATACGGGAATGATCTTTCAAAAGGTATAGGCTCATATATCTCAATATCTGCTGATGTTAAAATTATAAGAAGGATTAGGACAGAGGAGGCCAGCAAGAGGCTACAAGATGACCTGGACTGAGAGAAGGAATAGTCCAACAAATGGACCATTTAGTTTAATAGAGTTAAACTCTACTAGAGTTAATCTTCTAGTCACTTTGTCTTCATCACTTTGTACTGGCGTTTAACCTACAGTTAAACGCCAGTACAAAGTGATGAAGATAGGCGTAGGGAGCAGGAGGCTAAACACAAGGAATCAGCTGGGAGAGGAAATTCTTCAGGAGTCAAGACGAGAGAAAAACCTGGGGTGGATATTACACCAGACCTGTCCCCTGAAGCCCACATCTAAATGATAACATCAGCAGCGTATGGAAGGCTGGTAAACATAAGAACTTCGTTCAGAAACGACCGTAGGAATCATTCAGAACCTTGTATATCTCACATGTCAGACCTATACAGGAATATGCGGCTCAGCGTGGTGTCCACATCTAGACAAACACAAACTAAGTTAGAAAAGGTTTATATAGGTATGCCACCAGACTAGTCCCCGAGCTGAGAGGAATGAGCGACGAGGAAAGATTGAAGGAACTAAACCTCACGACACTGAAAGACAGAAGAGTTAAAGGAGACATGATCACTACCTATACAATTCTCAGAAGAATTGGCTGGGTAGATAAAGACAAACTGTTTAGCAAAGGTGGAAAGCGAACAAGGAGACACAGGTGGAAACTGAAAACCCCAAATGAGCCACAGAGACGTTAGCAATATTTTTTTTAGTGTCAGAGTAGTTAACAGATGGAATGCTTTAGGCAGTGATGTGGTGGAGGCTGACTCCATACATAGTTTCAAATGTAGATATGATAGAGCCCAGTAGGCTCAGGAATCTGTTGATTGACGGTTGAGAGGCGGGACCAAAGAGCCAGAGCTAATTGTGCATGCGAGGGTCAACCCCCGCAAGCACACCTAGGCGAGTTCAATTAGGTGAAAATACGTCACGTGCCGAACTTCCCACGTCACGTGCCGGACATGGGAACACGTCACGTGCCGGACGTGGGAACACGTCACGTGCCGGACGTGGGAACACGTCACGTGCCGAACGTGGGAACACGTCACGTGCCGGACGTGGGAACACGTCACGTGCCGGACGTGGGAACACGTCACGTGCCGAACGTGGGAACAAGTCACGTGCCGGACGTGGGAACACGTCACGTGCCGAACGTGGGAACAAGTCACGTGCCGAACGTGGGAACACGTCACGTGCCGAACGTGGGAACACGTCACGTGCCGGACGTGGGAACAAGTCACGTGCCTCTGTGTGTATGGTGATGCTGTACTCAACGGTATATACAGGTGAAATGCTCAGGATCTTCTACACTCTGGGTTCTCTTCTACACTCTGGGTTCTCTTCTACACTCTGGGTTCTCTTCTACACTCTGGGTTCTCTTCTGCACTCTGGGTTCTCTTCTACACTCTGGGTTCTCTTCTACACTCTGGGTTCTCTTCTGCACTCTGGGTTCTCTTCTACACTCTGGGTTCTCTTCTACACTCTGGGTTCTCTTCTACACTCTGGGTTCTCTTCTACACTCTGGGTTCTCTTCTACACTCTGGGTTCTCTTCTACACTCTGGGTTCTCTTCTACACTCTGGGTTCTCTTCTACACCCTGGGTTCTCTTCTTCTCTCTGGGTTCTCTTCTACACTCTGGGTTCTCTTCTACACTCTGGGTTCTGTTCTACACCCTGGGTTCTCTTCTTCTCTCTGGGTTCTCTTCTACACTCTGGGATCTCTTCTACACTCTGGGATCTCTTCTACACCCTGGGTTCTCTTGTACACCCTAGGTTCTCTTCTACACTCTGGGTTCTCTTCTGCACTCTCGATCCTCTTCTGCATAATACAATCATTCTCACAGAGACAACTCATTAATGACTCAACACAGCACAGAGAATTATTGAGTCTAATTTACATCACTCGATACTGCTGGAGTCAGAAGGTTCAGTAATGTATTCATCATCAAGGGGGAGCCACACTAACAAGTGCTCGCTCCATATCACTCGCTATTTGCTTTTCATCAAATAATTTTCAGGCGAGGTGCTCACCAACGAACCGCTAGGCAAGCGGCTGCAAATGGCGACAAAGGAATCGTTCCAGCCTTCCACATGTGGGCGCTGAAGGCTGTTCTCTTCCCATTTACTATACATATAGGAAGAAATTGAGGTATAAGGGTTGGAACAGACCATTGTTAAGGAAAACGGTTCATATAATTATCATGAGATGTAATCACATTTCATCTCATGATTACCGTCGTTGTATGTCTTGTTATATTGCCATTATGTATTCCAAAAATATTACGATACTAGCAGTACCCGGCCACGCGGTGCTGTGGCTCAGCAACGTATGTGTGTTGCTGAGCCACAGCAACCTTCCCTGTCCTCTAGTCCTACCCACCCTTCTCCCCTCACCCGTCTCCTCGGCCTCCCAGCCATTCCCCCACTCCACCATCCCCTCTTCCTTCCCACCCTGCCCCACTCCCCTGTCCCTTTGTCTTCCCCCACCATTCTCCATTCCCCCATCTCCTCGTCCCCACCATCCCATACTCCCCCCGTCCCCTAGTCCCTCCCCACCATTACCCCCTCCCGTGTCCCCTCGTCCTCCCCACTATCCCTCACTTATGTCCTCTCGTCATCCCCACTATTCCCCACTCCCTCGTCTGATGCCTTCCCAAATGGTGTGATGTTCCCATCAGAAAAATTGGGAACATCAAATGATCTGATGTTCCCATCACTGAAATATAAGAAAAACAGTTAAAAAACTGAAATGAAAATATGAAAAAATAAAAAATAAACTATATTCACGAAATGAACGGTAAGGTAAACAACACAGCTCAATTCCAACGCAATTCGCACAAAATACACCCTCCTTATCCTGCCCGTTGGCGCCGTGAGGGGGCTTGGTGATCGGCTTCTGGAGTGTGATGCTCCACTAGACAGTCCTCTGTCCTTTTATAGCCATATGCTCCTGGTGCTGTCTTCTCTAATTTTGCCGGATCGCTTTCCCTTTTCCTTATGTTTCGTTTTTCTCCCCCTTCTTCTCCTTTCTAATGGTCATTTCCTGCCGACCTTTTGCCTGTTTTAATTATTCTTTTGGACTTCTTTTATTTTGATGCCCGGATGTTTGAGGAGGTATACTCTTGCACCCATAAAACTGTAGTACCCGACGTCAAGAGCAAGGGAAACATTTTATTGTCAATCTTCCTTTCGTCAATGAACTCGATCTCGACGGGCTGACAGTTCTTAAGGTGGCGTTTGTGGGGCATATACTCACGACGCACCCCTAGGGGGCTCCGGCATGATCGGCGATAGCTTCTTGTTGGGTGTCCTGCCTCTAACTGTAGCTTCATGGTGGGTATGGGAGCACATTCGTGAATGAATGGCTGACTCTTGGTTGGGGGTTCTCAGTGTCGTCCACGCCACACCCACACTCTCGCGATCCCTTCCCGTACTGCTGCGTACCAAACCTTGTTTGGTCCCGCCTCGTGAGCCAAATACTTTGATCTCCTCCCTCTGGATTATACACCTCCTGACGATTTCTCCCTCCATTGGCCCTTATTGATTCAGTAGATGCCTCTGTTGCTTTCAACCCCACTCGTCTCGGTACAAGTGCTGTTGCTGCTCCTTCTCAGGATGCAGCCGCCCTCTTGGCTGCCTTATCCTGCCTTGGCGAGACCCCTGTTCGGGTCTCCAAGAACGCTCGGTTGAATGCCAGTGTTGGCACTGTTCTCCTCCCGCCCCATATTGCAACCGGTGTTCGGAATCTACAGGACTGCCACGAAGATATTTGGCATATCCTCAAAGCCCAGGGCCATTCTGTCCTCCAGGTAGACGCATTTACTCGCCCCCCCTCGTGGTCGTCGCAGTCAGCGCCTTCAGGTTGTGAAGATTACCTTTGATGGTAGGACCCTTCCGCCCTCTGTCATTCTTGTTGGTGTTAGGTGCTCCGTCCAGGAGTACATTCCCTCTCCTCGGCTCTGTAATAAGTGCTGGAGGTTTGGGCATGGTGCTTTCCGATGCTCAGGTACTCTCTCTCTCTGTCCCTTGTGGGGAGACGAAGGTCACTAAGTTGGAGTGCACTTTTCCCCAGGCTCACTGCCTCAATTGCCGTGAGGCCCACCCTGCCTTCTCCCGTGCGTGTATGCATTACAAGCTTGAGGCAGCCGTCCTCAACCTTCCTCCTCCCTGGCAGGTAAGAAGTCTTCGCTTTCTTCCTCGCCCCCTACCTCTGGCACTCTCCCTCCATCCCCTCCCATTTTGGTGGCCGCGCTCCCTGCTCCTGCTATGGAGGTTTCTTTGGCCCCCGCTTCCCTCTCGGTTGCTGTTCTTGCCGAGGTGTGCTTCCTCTTCCTGCCCCTCCTCCTCCTCCTGCACCTCCTGCTGTCCTTGACTGCCCATCTCGGTTGTCGCCTCCTCCTCCCTCCTCTTCCGGACCCTACTCGTCCGCCTCTGGTCTGTTCTCCCACTCCCTTCCCTCCGTCTTTGCTCAGTTTACCCATGCCCCCTAACCCTGACTTTGCTGACCTTGATCCCGACTCTGAGCTTCTTTAACGTGCTATGTTCCTCTTTCACCTTTGTTTCTTCCTTGATCTCTGTTGCTATCCTTTCTCTTTTTGTTGTCTCTTCTTCAGTGGAACATTCGTGGATATTACGCCAATTTCCTTGAACTCCAACTTCTGATTTCACGGTTTATGCCCCTTTGTGTCTGTCTGCAGGAGCCGATGCTTGGTGCTTGCCCTGGTCGCTTCCGTGGCAATTCCTTTCTCTCCCCTAACAGCTGGGGCCCATAACTCTTTTGCTCTCATGATTCGCTCTGATGTTCCTTTCGTCCCATTACTTTTTCCATCACCTCTCCAATGTTCTGCTGCCCGTATCTTTGTGCGTAAATGGTACACGGTTTGTTCCATTTATCTTCCCCCAAATGTCCCGCTTTCCCTTCCTGATCTTAAACACCACCTGGACTCCTTGCCAAAGTCTGTGCTCCTACTGGGTGATTTCAATTGTCGACATGCCCTTTAAGGTGATGTTCTGACAGTCACCCGGGGTCGCCTTCTCGAACTGTTCATCCTCTCTTCTTCCCTGTCTCTTCTGAATTCTGGTGAGCCCACTCATTTAAACTCTTGGACTCACACCCTTTCCTGTCTTGATCTTTCTCTTCGCTCATCTTCCCTTTACTTAGATTTCGAGTGGCGGGTTCTTGATTACCTCCATGGCAGTGACCATTTTCCCATCCTTGTTTCCTTTTTTTCTTTTCACCCTCCCCTCTCCTTCCCTAGGTGGCGGTTTGCCGAAGCTGACTGGTCCCTCTTTACCCTCCGTGTTACTATCTCCGACCTCTCCATTCTGCCTCTCCCTCGCACCCTCCTCCTTTTTTATGACACTGTCTTTGATGCTACCCTCTGCTCTATTCCTCACACTTCCTCTCGGGGAACGCGGAAGTGCGTTCCCTGGTGGAATGTGGACTGTGCTTGGGCTGTCCGCTGTAAACGTGCAGCCTTGACACCGTCGTCGGCAGACGACTGAATCTTTTCTTTTGTTTCAGAAGGCAAGTGCGGTGGGCCATAGGACCATCCGTATGGCTAAACGTGCATGTTGGATGTCTTATGCCTCCACCCATCACGTCCGAAACTCCTCTACCGCTGATCTGTAAGCGTATTCGCAAGATAGCGGGTAATGTTTGTTCCTGATGTCTCACCTGTCCTTCACCTCTGTGGTACTCTTGTGACCGAATTGGGTTCCCACTTTTCATCTGTTAGCTATGGTTCTCATCTCCCTCAATCCTTCCTTCTATGTAAGCCTCTTCTTGAATCTCGTCCTTTAGATTTCTGTACCCATCTCAGCCTTCCCTATAACGATCCTTTCTCTCTCTCTCTCTGAACTTCAATCTGCCATGGCCCTCTGCGGTTCTACGGCGGCAGGCTCCGTTGGTATTCATTATGAAATGCTTCACCATCTCCCTCCGTGCATGTCTCAGTATTTACTGAGTCTGTTTAATCGAATTTGGGAGTCGTCGTCAGCCCCTGAGGACTGGCTCGATGCTGTTGTCCTCCCTGTTGGGAAACCAGGGTCTCTTGGGTCATCCACCAAGGACTTCCGCCCTATTGCCTACACCAGTTGTGTCTGCAAGCGCTTTGTACGTATGGTTAACGTTTGTCTGATGTGGTTCTTAGAGCACTATCACCACATATCCCCTTCTCAATTTGGTTTTCACAAGTGCCGCAGTACAACGGATGTCCTGGTGAACTTAGAGGTCTATATTTGTAAGGCTTTTGCTATGAAGACCTAAGTTGTTGCCATGTTTTTTGATCTGGAAAAGGCTTACAACACTACCTGGCAGTATCATATTCTGCCTCAACTTCATTTTTTTCGCTTTTCGTGGGAATCTCCCTCTCTTCCTCCAGAGTTTCTTCTTTCGTCATTCCTTTCGAGTGAGGCTTGGTACCACTCTCTCTGCTCCCCATTAGGCAATATCAGGGTAGGGTAGTGTTCAGGGTACTACTCTCTTTCTTGTTGCTCTCAATGGTGTTCTTTCCTCCCTTCCTTCTGTCATCTTCTCCGCTCTCAATGTAGACGATCTTACCCTTTGCTGTCGGGGTGATGATTCGCCTCTCCTTCAACAGTGGCTTCAACTTGGGATTGATGCCGTGTCGTCCTGGGCCACCGATCATAGCTTCAGGTTCTCTCTCTCTCAGACTTGTGCTATGATTTTTACTCGGAAGCGTGTCATTCTTCGTCCCTCTTTGTCACTTTATGGACATCCCCTTGTGTACAAGGATTCCGATAAGCTTCTGGGGTTAATCTTTGACACTCGTTTGTCTTAGTCAGCCCATATCTCTTACCTGTTCATCTTCATGCACCTCCCTCTTTCTGTCCAGATATCTCGCTTACAGGACTCTCTTTCCATTCGTCTTTCTCATATTTCTCCTCGAATTGGTCCTTCCTTGCCCCCATGGAGAGTCCCCCTCCGAAGTTTTGTACATCCTTGACCCACATTATTAAAGCTTTTACTCCTCCTACTGTTCTGAAACGCCTTTTTTCTTGAGCACTTTTCTTCACACACTCCCACTCCGTTTCCATCTTCACTGATGGGTCTAAGTCTATGGACGGTGTGGACTACTCCAATGTTTTTCCTGACCGCACTTATATGTGTCACCTCCCTTCAGAGACTAGCATCTTCACAGTGGAACTTTATGCTATTCTCTATGATCTCCGTCTCCTGCTTTCTCGTTGTCAATCCTCCTATGTGATTGTAGTTGACTCTCATAGTGCCCTCATAGCTCTCGGGTCCTTTAATCCTGTCCATCCGGTAGTCATCGAGACTCAACATTGGCTGTTTCATACTCTAGTAAATTTAAATCAGTAGAGTTTTGCTGAGTTCCCAGCCATATTGGTGTTTCTTTAAACGAGCGTACGGGTGCTGCCGCTAGAGAGGCTATCCGCTCTTGTCCCGTTTCCTGTAAAGGTATTCCTTTATCCGACATTTACCTGGTTATTCATTCCTCTATCCTTGCCCGTTAGCAGGGTTGTTGGTCTTATGTTGTTGGTAACATACTGCATACTCTTAAGCGTTGTGTGTCCCTGTGGCCTTCCGCCGTTTCCCATCGTCACCGGCGGTGGGAAACGGCTCTTGCAAGGTTGCGTCTTGGCCATATTAGCTTAACTCATGGTCACTTAATGGAGCGCCGCCCAGCTCCTTATTGTCCAAATTGCATTGTCCCTTTTACCGTCGTTCATATCCTTGTTGAATATCCTGACATCCAGGACGAGCTGTGTTTTGCTTTCCGACCGTCTCTCGCGGTTACTTGTCCCTCGATTGAATTCTTGGTGAATCAGATACTTTTGATATCATTTGCCTTATGAGTTTCTGTTCTCATATTAGAATCCTTGGTGATATTTAGCACCCTCTGATTATTCTGCGCATTTGATGGTGCTACATAACCTTCCCGGTTTGGTGCCTTCTTTTAATAATTACTTACTCACACAAAATAATTAAATCAAAATGAAAATAAATAAAAATCTATGAAAATTCAATTTATCAATGCAATCAGAAACATTGAAATGGAATTGTAACATATTAAGTATAGCATGTGTGTTGCTCTTACATGCAACAGATGGCGCTGTTTTTCAAGAAAAGCATAGTTTTACCTATCACAGGTGTGGCATCTATACATATACTTACGAAATGAATGGTATGGTAAACAACACAGCTCAATTCCAAAACAATGCCGCACAAAATAATTCAATAAAAAAAATCGAAATCTATGAAAATAAAATTTATCAATGCAATCGGAAACATTGAAATGGAATTTGTGATATATTTAGCATAGCGTGCATGTTGCTATTATGTGCAACAGAGGGCGCTTTTTTCAAAAACTCATGTTTATACCTGTCACAGGGATGGCATCTATATAGTAGGTATAAAAAAGAGGCACCTATTCAAATGCAACATTGTGTCAAATTTCAAGGCAATCGGTGAAGAATTTTTGGGGATTACAGCGTGTGTTGCTCTTACGTCCAACAGATGGCGCTGTTTAAAAAAAAAACATGTTTTTCCTGTCACAGGTGAGGCATGTATATAGTAGATATATTAAAAGACGCGCCTATTCGAATGCAACGTTGTGTGAAAATTTCAAAGCAATCCGTAAAGAACTTTCGGAGATTAGCGGTTATGCACAAACGAACTTTTCCATTTTTATTTATATAGATTCCTCAGTATGCATTGCTAGTCCGAACTTTATCTATATGCCAAAATGTTTGTGGCTGTCTGTCCTAGGTAGGTGGCCACATACTTGGGCTAGTCTCACTCGACTTTGCAGGGGGGAATGGTCAGGGGTACAGAAAGGACATAGGCTGATCATAGTCGCCGGGATTCAAGAGATAACAGCATGCCAGGGTCATATTCTGACGACGATAATGTGTGCACTGCCACCGGCTATATGTAGCTCAATATTTTTATATGTAAAATTTCAAAGCCATTTTTTTCTTATTCCAATATACATCAATACTCCATGATCTCGGAAAAAAATAACAAATTTTTCTGTTATTCATAATGTGGCCGTAGTAGCACAAAACACTCTCCTCCCACAACTATATAAAGTCTTTCTCATGCCCAACTGCTTTCTGAACAGAAGTTGGCAACAATTATATTTTTTGAATATACAGACAAATATAGAGACAAGCAGAGAGACCGAGTTCACCAGGGCAAAGGGAGAGAGACAGAGATAAAGAGACAGATAAAGTGGTGATAGTCCCAACAACAACAACAACAACAAAAGTGGTAATAGTCCCAACAACAACAACAACAGTGGTAATAGTCCCAACATCAACAGTGGTAATAGTCCCAACAACAACAACAGTGGTAATAGTCCCAACAACAACAACAACAGTGCTAATAGTCCCAACAACAACAACAACAGTGGTAATAGTCCCAACATCAACAGTGGTAATAGTCCCAACAACAACAACAGTGGTAATAGTCCCAACAACAACAACAAAAGTGGTAATAGTCCCAACAACAACAACAACAGTGGTAATAGTCCCAACATCAACAACAAAAGTGGTGATAGTCCCAACAACAACAACAACAACAACAGTGGTAATAGTCCCAACAACAACAACAGTGGTAATAGTCCCAACAACAACAACAACAACAGTGGTAACAGTCCCAACAACAACAACAGTGGTAATAGTCCCAACAACAACAACAGTGGTAATAGTCCCAACATCAACAGTGGTAATAGTCCCAACAACAACAACAGTGGTAATAGTCCCAACAACAACAACAAAAGTGGTGATAGTCCCAACAACAACAACAACAACAACAGTGGTAATAGTCCCAACAACAACAACAGTGGTAATAGTCCCAACAACAACAACAACAACAGTGGTAACAGTCCCAACAACAACAACAGTGGTAATAGTCCCAACAACAACACAAACAACAACAACAAAAACAGTGGTAATAGTCCCAACAACAACAACAGTGGTAATAGTCCCAACATCAACAGTGGTAATAGTCCCAACAACAACAACAGTGGTAATAGTCCCAACAACAACAACAGTGGTAATAGTCCCAACAACAACAACAGTGGTAATAGTCCCAACAACAACAGTGGTAATAGTCCCAACAACAACAACAGTGGTAATAGTCCCAACAACAACAACAGTGGTAATAGTCCCAACAACAACAGTGGTAATAGTCCCAACAACAACAACAGTGGTAATAGTCCCAACAACAACACAAACAACAACAACAAAAACAGTGGTAATAGTCCCAACAACAACAACAAAAGTGGTAATAGTCCCAACAACACAAACAACAACAACAAAAACAGTGGTAATAGTCCCAACAACAACAACAAAAGTGGTAATAGTCCCAACAACACAAACAACAACAACAAAAACAGTGGTAATAGTCCCAACAACAACATCAACAGTGGTAATAGTCCCAACAACATCAACAGTGGTAATAGTCCCAACAACAACAACAACAACAACAACAGTGGTAATAGTCCCAACAACAACAACAGTGGTAATAGTCCCAACAACAACAACAACAACAACAATAACAGTGGTAATAGTCCCAACAACAACACAAACAACAACAACAAAAACAGTGGTAATAGTCCCAACAACAACAACAAAAGTGGTAATAGTCCCAACAACAACACAAACAACAACAACAAAAACAGTGGTAATAGTCCCAACAACAACAACAGTGCTAATAGTCCCAACAACAACAACAAGTGGTAATAGTCCCAACAACAACAACAACAGTGGTAATAGTCCCAACAACAACAACAGTGGTAATAGTCCCAACAACAACAACAACAGTGGTAATAGTCCCAACAACAACAACAACAACAACAGTGGTAATAGTCCCAACAACAACAACAACAGTGGTAATAGTCCCAACAACAACAACAACAACAGTGCTAATAGTCCCAACAACAACAACAGTGGTAATAGTCCCAACATCAACAGTGGTAATAGTCCCAACAACAACAACAACAAGAGTGGTAATAGTCCCAACAACAACAACAACAACAGTGGTAACAGTCCCAACAACAACAACAACAACAACAGTGGTAACAGTCCCAACAACAACAACAGTGGTAATAGTCCCAACAACAACAACAACAGTGGTAATAGTCCCAACAACAACAACAGTGGTAACAGTCCCAACAACAACAACAGTGGTAATAGTCCCAACAACAACAACAACAGTGGTAATAGTCCCAACAACAACAACAGTGGTAATAGTCCCAACAACAACAACAACAGTGGTAACAGTCCCAACAACAACAACAACAACAGTGGCAATAGTCCCAACAACAACAACAACAGTGGTAATAGTCCCAACAACAACAACAACAGTGGTAACAGTCCCAACAACAACAACAGTGGTAATAGTCCCAACAACAACAACAACAGTGGTAATAGTCCCAACAACAACAACAACAGTGGTAATAGTCCCAACAACAACAGTGGTAATAGTCCCAACAACAACAACAGTGGTAACAGTCCCAACAACAACAACAGTGGTAACAGTCCCAACAACAACAACAACAACAGTGGTAATAGTCCCAACAACAACAACAGTGGTAACAGTCCTAACAACAACAACAACAGTGGTAATAGTCCTAACAACAACAACAGTGGTAATAGTCCCAACAACAACAACAGTGGTAATAGTCCCAACAACAACAACAACAACAACAGTGGTAACAGTCCCAACAACAACAACAACAACAACAGTGGTAACAGTCCCAACAACAACAACAGTGGTAACAGTCCCAACAACAACAACAACAACAGTGGTAACAGTCCCAACAACAACAACAGTGGTAATAGTCCCAACAACAACAACAGTGGTAAGTCCCAACAACAACAGTGGTAACAGTCCCAACAACAACAGTGGTAAGTCCCAACAACAACAGTGGTAACAGTCCCAACAACAACAGTGGTAACAGTCCCAACAACAACAGTGGTAACAGTCCCAACAACAACAACAGTGGTAATAGTCCCAACAACAACAGTGGTAACAGTCCCAACAACAACAGTGGTAATAGTCCCAACAACAACAACAACAACAGTGGTAATAGTCCCAACAACAACAACAGTGGTAACAGTCCCAACAACAACAGTGGTAACAGTCCCAACAACAACAGTGGTAATAGTCCCAACAACAACAACAACAGTGGTAATAGTCCCAACAACAACAACAACAGTGGTAATAGTCCCAACAACAACAACAACAACAGTGGTAATAGTCCCAACAACAACAGTGGTAATAGTCCCAACAACAACAACAACAACAGTGGTAACAGTCCCAACAACAACAACAACAGTGGTAATAGTCCCAACAACAACAACAACAGTGGTAACAGTCCCAACAACAACAACAGTGGTAATAGTCCCAACAACAACAACAGTGGTAATAGTCCCAACAACAACAACAGTGGTAACAGTCCCAACAAGAAGGTAACAGTAACAATTACCATAATACATGCAGGCAACATTAACAAACACATTTGGAAGTAATAGTAGCAACGGGCAAGGTGCAGTCGACCCTTGCAACAGCCCCATATGCATCACTTGCACACCAACAAACTCTGGGCTGTTAACGCAATGTTCCCGTTACCTCCTCCACCTGCCTGGCGCCGCCCCTTGCTCCGCGTTATTGGAAAAATATATCAAGATGAAGAGATGCTGAAGGAAAGATCTTGAGCGTTAACACGTTGGTGAATGAAAGGATTAAATATCTTTGGTCATTAGTTCCAGGAAGCTAAAGCTGAGGTGGGCTCAAGCTGAGGTGGGCTCAAGCTAAGGTGGGCTCAAGCTAAGGTGGGCTCAAGCTGAGTTGGGCTCAAGCTGAGTTGGGCTTAAGCTGAGGTGGGCTCAAGCTAAGGTGGGCTTAAGCTGAGGTGGGCTCAAGCTGAGTTGGGCTCAAGCTGAGTTGGGCTTAAGCTGTGGTGGGCTCAAGCTGAGTTGGGCTTAAGCTGCGGTGGGCTTAAGCTGCGGTTGGCTTAAGCTGCGGTGGGCTTAAGCTGTGGTTGGCCTAAGCTGAGGTGTGATTGCGTGAGAATGATCGCCGGCGACGGTGGCAGGGAGAGGCAAAGACTGCCACAGAGAACGCCATGTTTGAGGGAGAACAATTATGGGCAGTTAAGGGTACAGAGAACAAGATAATGGCAGTAATGGTAGTGTGTGTTGATGGTGACCACGGAGGGAGGGGCAGGCGGTGATGGCCCCCAGACCTCGCTCAGGTTATGTGTAGTGTTCTCTAACATTTGTGACGACAACCCTGGTAACACAAACCGAAACTGTCTACATTTTCCGCTTGTTACAACTTGTAATAAAGTTGTTACATCTTGGCTTAACGTGTTTATGAGGTATTGGAACGTTGTTACAACTTGCTATATTGGTTGTTATAACTGGTTAGGAGGTGTTAAAACTTGTTCGAACGTTGTACCAACGTCGTAGTTTGGTGTGTTTGGCGGGATGGGAGCTCTTGGAGCTGGCACGGGTCAGTGACAGCGACCATTAGAGCTGGCATGAGGCAGTAATTATCAAGGTGCAGTTACAGGATGAGATACATACTGTATCACATTTATTTATTTATTTATTTATATACAAGAAGGTACATTGGGTTTGTGAGAATACATAGCACAGTACAGTAATTACACTCTTGTAAAGCCACTAGTACGCGCAGCGTTTCGGGCAGGTCCTTAATCTAACAGATAATTTTAAGTAGGTAAATTCTATCAGAATTCATAAAATGATAACAAATACATTGCAAGAAAAAAATGAGATGAGAGAGATTAGTAAGTATATTAAAGCACATTGGTATATTAAAGCTCTGATTGATTACATTGATAGCTTGATTGGTAATTTAAACAAGATTAATAGACACCATACAGCAGATTGACAGTACATATAAGAAGACAGCAATGATCGCAATGATAAAGATGTTCAGATTGGGTACATAAAGATGTTCAGATTGGGTACATAAAGATTGGGAGATTGGGTAGCAATAGATACAGTGCAGTTTTAAAGCAAAAGGTAAAAAACTATAAAGATGAAATTAGGTACTTTTTAGTATTGTTTTTGAATGATGCAAAAGTTGGACAGCTTTTCAATTCAATAGGGAGTGAGTTCCATAGACTGGGTCCCTTTATTTGCATAGAGTGTTTACACAAATTAAGTTTGACTCTAGGGATATCAAAGAGATATTTATTTCTGGTGTGGTGATAATGGGTCCTATTACATCTGTCCAGGGAGAGTTTCAGAGCAGGATTTGCATTTAAGAACAGGGTTTTGTAAATGTAGTTGACACAAGAGAATTTGTGGAGTGAGATTATGTTTAGCATGTTTAGGGAGTTAAACAAGAGGGCTGAGTGTTGTCTGAAAGCAGAATTTGTTATTATTCTGATAGCAGATTTTTGCTGGGTGATGTTGGACTTGAGGTGGTTTGCAGTGGTTGAACCCCATGCACAGATACCATAATTAAGATAGGGCTAGATTAGTGCATAATATAGAGAGATGAGAGCAGAGTTAGGTACATAATATCTGATTTTGGAGAGTATACCAACTGTTTTAGAGACTTTCTTAGTTATGTGTTGTATGTGGGTACTGAAGTTAAGTCTCTTGTCTAGGAATAGGCCGACAAACTTTCCATCATTTTTATTGCTAATGTTTACATTGTCTATCTGAAGCTGAATTGCATTTGTAGATTTGCTTCCAAATGAGATGTAGTAGGTCTTTTCTATGTTAAGTGTTAGTTTGTTGGTTGACATCCGTAAGTGGACATTTTTTAGTTCATTATTAACAACATTTTTTAGTGTATGATGGTTGGGGTTAGAGTAGATGAGGGTAGTATCATCAGCAAACAAAATAGGTTTCAGAATGTTAGAGACATTAGGCATATCATTGATGTAAATAAGAAATAGGAGAGGTCCCAAAATGCTGCCCTGTGGCACTCCAACGGTTATTGGTAGAGTGGGAGAGGTTATATTATTGATGGCTACACATTGGTGTCTTTCACTAAGATAGGATTGGATACAGTCCAGTGTATGGCCTCGGATTCCATAATGATGGAGTTTACGTAAGAGGTAATTGTGAGTAACAGTATCAAAGGCCTTTCTCAGGTCAATGTAGAGTCCAATCGGAAACTCATTTTTGTCAAGGGCTGAGTAAATTATATCAAGGAGACTAATAATTGCATCGTTGGTACTCTTTTGGGAGCGGAAGTCAAACTGACAGGGGCTAAGAATGTCGAATTTTACGAGGTAGGAGTAGAGCAGTTTGTAGATAATTTTTTCAAATATTTTTTATAGTATGGGTAGGTTTGATATTGGTCTATAATTGTTTATATCTGCCGGATTACCTCCTTTATGAACTGGCGTTACTCTTGCTTTTTTAAGGAAATCAGGGAAGGTATGACACTCAAGGGATTTGTTGAACAGCAGAGCTATAGGTGGCGCAAGGGCGTGGGAGGCGCTCTTGTATACAATGGATGGGATTTCACTGATGTTCCCAGCTTTGGTTTTTAGTGAGTGTATGATGGACACAACATCTGTCGGGCTGACTGGTGAAAGGAGAAGAGAGTTTGAATAGCTGCCTGAGAGATATGTGTTGATATGTGTCTGAGTCTGTGGGATTTTACTGGCAAGGTTAGCACCAACCGATGAAAAGAAGCTATTAATTTCATTCGCAATTTCTAAATCAGATGACGGTGTAAGGCCATCCTTAGAGTGTTATCTGGTTGTGGGAGTGTTGTTTAGTTCCTAGGATATTAGAGATGGTTTTCCATGTGCTTTTCATGTTGCCATTTGCTTCTTTGAATCTAGTCTCATAATATGAAAGTTTAGCTTTTCTTATGATACTGGTAAGCACTGATGAGTACCTCTTAACTACTTCCTTTGTAACTAGGCTAATCCTAAATTTCTTTTCATATTCATGTTTTTTGTTGATTGATTTGATTATGCCACTTGTGAGCCACGGGTTATTTTTTCTTTTATCAGTTACTTGTTTGGTAAGGAGGGGACAGTGAGTGTTGTAGAGGCTTAGAGTTTTGGAGAGAAAGAGGTTAGTTAATGAGTTTATATCCTGTGTATTATTAAATTCAAATTCCCAGTTAATATTGTGAAGTGCATTAGAGAGATTGTCTAAAGCTGAATCACTGTGTAGCCTGAATGAGAGTTTCTTGCTTTCTGGTGGTGCTGTGTCCATGTTTGCTATGAGGAAGATAGGATAGTGGTCAGTTGTTCTGTCATAAATTACCCCAGATGTAAGGGGAGCTGTTATATTAGTCCATAGGTGATCCAGGGTAGTGGCAGATGTTTGAGTGACTCGGGTGGGCTTGGTGATTGTGGGGATTAGCAAACAGGAGTGCATGCTGTTACAGAAATAGTCAACTTGAGGGTTGTTTTGAAGACCCAGGTCAATATTGAAATCAGCTCCCAGAATGATGTGATTTTTGTTGAGATTGTTATTTATGATAAGATTCCTTACGTTGTCTGAGAATGAAGCATGTTGGTATTAGGAAATCTAAGATGGCACCGATAGTCAGAGAGGATTTAAGGGATTTACTGGAGAACTTGGCAAAGGTATATTCACAATAGTCGTCTCTATTACTGATGACACTATTGCAGATGAAGGTATCTTTGTAATATATTGCTGTGCCACCTCCTTTTTTATTAGGCCTGCAGTTATGAATGGCTTTATAAACATTGATTCACACTGTACCACATTGATACATACTGTACGATATTGGTATATACTATACCACATTGATACATATTGTACCACATTGATACATACTGTATGATATTGGTACATACTATACCACATTGATACATATTGTACCACATTGGTACATACTGGAAAACGTTGGTAAATAGTATACCACACTGATACATACTGTACCATATTGGTACATACTGTACCACATTGATACATAGTGTACCACATTGATACATACTGTACCATACTGATACATAGTGTATCACATTGATACATACTGTAAAACATTGATACATAGTGTATCACATTGATACATACTGTACCACATTGATACATACTGTACAATATTGGTACATACTGTATGTTACGGACCCGGATCCAGCGTCCGAGCACGGAGCAGTGACGACCGCGCCATCTGTGGGTCAGCTCCCGAAACCCCCTCCAAATGGACGACGACACCTGGCGAGGACGGGGTGTACTGGCCTCGAGGGCCAGTTTCCGGTTCTGTTCAGCGCTCAACACAGCCGCTGCTGACCTCTGGTGAGGTGGTGCTCAGACAACAGCGCCATCTATGGAGTGGATACGTCGGGCGTTTGTGTCTGAGCCTGTAAGTGAGGTGCTTTAGTGTGTCCCTGTTATTGATGGCGTGTCTGCTTACAGAGTCGACCTGGGACTGCTGTAAGGGAAGTTGAGTCAGTCTACCCAAGGCAGCCCTTCCCATACCTTGTGCTTTGCTGCAGCAGCTGTGAGTCGTCTCCCGGAGGAACACTGTGGTGTTACCCTGCCAGTGAAGTGGCAGTAGAAGGATTGTCGTACCCGGGACCGACTGCTGGAGACGATTGACCACTGGGGTATTGAGGACAGGAGAGTGATTTGTGGTATCACACGAGGCTCCTGACTAGGGCGCTACCCTAGTATCGCTCGTGGAGTGGCCTGACCAGCGTTGCTGATCCGGAACCTGCCAGCTGTTCTGCTGGACTTGTGGTTGATGGCCTCCACGGCGGTGCCCCAGTGGAACTGTGTTTTGGCTGGCCTGTGTCTGGGGTAGACTCAGCTTGATCGAAGGATTCGTCAAGAGACCACGAAAGCACCGAGGACTCGGCACCGAGAGGATCCCGCGTCTTCAGGAGAAGACAACCATGTATATACTTCCCTTGTGTAGTGTTAATACCCCTCTCCCTGTGTAACTTTTATATATTACTTATTGGTGAAGGTAATTATAATCTAAGTTTTTGCCTTTCTTTCCCTTCCCCTTTTATTTTACTTGCGTCACGGATCTCATCCCTTGAAAGCCACTACTGGCTTGGGGCCGGATACAACTTCCTCTAACGACATCAGAGTACGAACCCAGTTGCGACCCGAGAGGGCCATAACACTGTACCACATTGATAGTGTACCACAGTGATAAATACTGTTCCATATTGCTACATACTGTACCACATTGATACATACTGTACCACATTGATACATAATGTACCAGATACATAATGTACCACATTGATACATACTGTACCACACTGACACATATTGCACATTGCACCAGCTTGGAGATTCTGTATCAGCCTGAATATATTACATCAGCTTAATATGCTATATATCAGCTTGAAGATTCAGTACCATCTTGAAGCTTCTGTATGATGCTGAATAGTCTGTATCAGCTTGATGATAATGTATCACCTTGAAGATACTGCCTCAGCTTGAAAATACTGTTGTTTGAAGATACTGTCTCAGCTTGAAGATACTGTTTCAGCTTGAAGATACTGTTTCAGCTTGAAGATACTGTTTCAGCTTGAAGATACTGTCTCAGCTTGAAGATACTGTCTCAGCTTGAAGATACTGTCTCAGCTTGAAGATACTGTCTCAGCTTGAAGATACTGTCTCAGCTTGAAGATACTGTCTCAGCTTGAAGATACTGTCTCAGCTTGAAGATACTGTCTCAGCTTGAAGATACTGTCTCAGCTTGAAGATACTGTCTCAGCTTGAAGATACCGTCTCAGCTTGAAGATAGTGTCTCAGCTTGAAGCTAATAGTATCTTCAAGATAGTAGGTAGTACTCCCGCTGTGTACTGTTCCACCCAGGGTGCTTACTGTTCCACCCATTGTTATCTTGAGGTTATCTTGAGATGATTTCGGGGCTTTTTAGTGTCCCCGCGGCCCTGTCCTCGACCAGGCCTCCACCCCCAGGAAGCAGCCCGTGACAGCTGACTAACACCCAGGTACCTATTTTACTGCTAGGTAACAGGGGCATAGGGTGAAAGAAACTCTGCCCATTGTTTCTCGCCGGCGCCCGGGAACGATCCCGGGACCACAGGATCACAAGTCCAGTGTGCTGTTTGCTCGGCCGACCAGCTTTGAGAGTGCTCAATGTTTCACCCAGGGTGTTCACTGTTCCACCCAGGGTGCTCAATGTTCCATGCAGGGTGCTCACTGTTCCACCCAGGGTGCTCACTGTTCCACCCAGGGCACTCGCTATTCCACCCAGGGCACTCGCTATTCCACCCAGGGCACTCGCTATTCCACCCAGGGTGCTCACTATTCCACCCAGGGTGCTCACTGTTCCACCCAGGGTGCTCACTGTTCCACCCAGGGTGCTCACTGTTCCACCCAGGGTGCTCACTGTTCCACCCAGGGTCCTCACTGTTCCACCCAGGGTCCTCACTGTTCCACCCAGGGTCCTCACTGTTCCACCCAGGGTCCTCACTGTTCCACCCAGGGACCTCACTGTTCCACCCAGGACGCTCCCTGACAAAGGTCCACATAACATTCTAAAAGATTAAATTCGTCAGCCACACAGATGAATGTATGTCAGGTGAACTGCATGTTGGTGGTGTGTCAAAGTCACTCAACAAAGGTCAGGAACGACTAGTGCTTTTTGCTATTTTCCTTTTCCATGGCCATTACTTGGCCCGGAGTAACACAGAACAGTGAGATTGACAGAGGTTGACAGACCAGAGGTTGACAGATCAGAGGTTGACAGACCAGCTGAAAAGATCCTAAAGGTTTGACGGCAGTTGTGTAAGGCCAAATATTTGCGCAGTGGAGACCGTGTCATACATGGCAATGACTCTTGCACTCTAGCATACTCACAACACCACCAGGCATACTCACAACACCAGGCATACTCACAACACCAGGCATACTCACAACACCACCTGGCATACTCACAACACCACCAGGCATATTCACAACACCAGGCATACTCACAACACCACCAGGCATACTCACAACACCAGGCAAACTCACAACACCACCAGGCATACTCACAACACCACCAGGCATACTCACAACACCAGGCATGCTCACAACACCACCTGGCATACTCACAACACCACCAGGCATATTCACAACACCACCTGGCATACTCACAACACCACCAGGCATACTCACAATACCACAGAGCGTACTCACAACACCAGGCATACTCACAACACCACCTGGCTTACTCACAACACCACCAGACATACTCACAACACCACCAGGCATACTCACAACACCACCAGGCATACTCACAACACCACCAGACATACTCACAACACCACCTGGCATGCTCACAACACCACCAGGCATACTCACAACACCACCAGGCATACTCACATCACTAGGCATACTCACAACACCACTATGCATACTCAGAACACCAGGCCTACTCACAACACCAGGCATACTCACAACACCATCAGGCATACTCACAACACCAGCAGCCATATTCACAAAACCAGGCATACTCACAACACCACCAGGCATACTCACATCACTAGGCAAACTCACAACACCACCAGGCATACTCACAACACCATAGGCATACTGACAACACCGCCAGGCATACTCACAACACCACCAGGCATACTCACATCACTAGGCATATTCACAACACCACCATGCATACTCAGAACACCAGGCCTACTCACAACACCAGGCATACTCACAACACCATCAGGCATACTCACAACACCAGCAGCCATATTCACAAAACCAGGCATACTCACAACACCACCAGGCATACTCATTTCACTAGGCAAACTCACAACACCACCAGACATACTCACAACACCATAGGCATACTGACAACACCACCAGGCATACTCACAACACCACCAGACATACTCACAACACCACCAGACATACTCACAACACCACCAGATGTACTCACAACACCACCAGGCATACTCACAACACCACAAAACATACAACACTACCAGACATACTCATATCTTCAGGCATACTCACAACACCAGGCATACTCATAACACCACTAGACATACTCACAACCTCACCAGGCATACTCACAACACCACATGCACACTCACGACACCACCAAGCATACTCACTACACCTCCAGGCATACTCACTACACCTGGCATACTCACAACCTCACCAGGCAAACTCACAACACAACCAGACATACTCACAACACCACCAGGCATACTCACTACACCTTCAAGCATACTCACAACACAACCAGGCATACTTACACCACCAGGCATACAACACCACCAGGCATACTCACAACACCACCAGGCATACTTACAACACCACTAGGCATACTCACAACACCACCCGGCATACTCACAACACCACCAGGCATACTCACAACACCACCAGGCATACTCACAACACTACCAGGCATACTCACAACACTACCAGGCATACTCACAACACCACCAGGCATACTCACAACACTAGGCATACTCACAACACCAGGCATACTCACAACACTACCAGGCATACTCACAACACCACCAGGCATACTCACAACACCACCAGGCATACTCACAACACTAGGCATACTCACAACACCAGGCATACTCACAACACTACCAGGCATACTCACAACACCACCAGGCATCTTCTTATCTTGAGGTTATCTTGAGATTATTTCGGGGCTTTTAGTGTCCCCGCGGCCCGGTCCTCGACCAGGCCTCCACCCCCAGGAAGCAGCCCGTGACAGAGGACTAACACCCAGGTACCTAATTTACTGCTAGGTAACAGGGGCATAGGGTGAAAGAAACTCTGCCCATTGTTTCTCGCCGGCGCCTGGGATCGAACCCAGGACCACAGGATCACAAGTCCCGCGTGTTGTCCGCTCGGCCGACCGGCTCCCCTCACAACACCACAAGACATACAACACCACCAGGCATACTCACAACTCTAGGCATACTCAACACCTCCAGACATACTCACAACGCCAATAGGCATACTCACAACACCACTAAGCATACTCACAACACAACCAGGCATACTCGCAACACCACCAGACATACAACACCACCAGTCATACTCACAACACTGCCAGGCCCACTCAGTACACCATAAGCATATCCACAACACCAAGAGACATACTCACAACACCACTAAGCATACTCACAACATCAACAAACACTCTCACAACACTTGGCATACTCATATCACCAGGCATACTCACAACACCAAGAGGCATACTCACAACACCACTAAGCATATTCACAACATCAACAAGCATACTCACAACACTAGGCATACTCACAACACTACCAGGCATACTCACAACACCACCAAGCATACTCACACCACCAGGCATACTCACAACACCACCAGGCATATTCACAACTCCGCCATGCATACTCAAATCACCACTAGGCATAATCACAACATCACCAGGCATACTCACAACACCACTAGGCATACTCACAACACGACCAAACATACTCACAACACCACCAGGCATACTCACAACACCACCAGGCATACTCACAACTTCACCAGACATACTCACACCACCATACATACTCACAACACCACTAGGCATACTCACAAACACCACCAGGCATACTCACAACACCACCAAGCATACTCACTACACCTCCAGGCATACACACAACACCACCAGGCATACTCACAACACCACTAGGCATACTCACAACACCACCAGGCATACTCACAACACCACCAGTCATACTCACAACACCACCAGACATACTCACAACACCACTAGGCATACTCACAACACCACTAAGCATACTCACAACCCCCACCAGGCATACTCACAACACAAGGCATACCCATAACACCAGGCGTACTCACAACACCACCAGGCATACTCACAACAAGACCAAGCATACTCAAAACATCACCAGGCATACTCACAACACCTCCAGGCATACTCACAACACCACCAGGCATACTCACAGCACCAGTCTTGCTCACAACACCTCCAGGCATACTCACAACATCACCAGGTATACTCACAGCACCAGTCTTGCTCACAACACCACCAGGCATACTCAACACACCAGACATACCCACAACGCCACTAGGGATACTCACAACACCACTAGGCATACTCACAACATCACAAGTCTTACTCACAATACCACCAGATATACTCACCCCTCAACGAGGCATACTCACAACACCACCAGGCATACTCACAACACGACCAGGCATACTTACAACACCACTAGGCATACTCACAACACCACCCGGCATACTCACAACACCACCAGGCATACTCACAACACCACCAGGCATACTCACAACACTACCAGGCATACTCACAACACTACCAGGCATACTCACAACACCACTATGCATACTCAGAACACCAGGCCTACTCACAACACCAGGCATACTCACAACACCATCAGGCATACTCACAACACCAGCAGCCATATTCACAAAACCAGGCATACTCACAACACCACCAGGCATACTCACATCACTAGGCAAACTCACAACACCACCAGGCATACTCACAACACCATAGGCATACTGACAACACCGCCAGGCATACTCACAACACCACCAGGCATACTCACATCACTAGGCATATTCACAACACCACCATGCATACTCAGAACACCAGGCCTACTCACAACACCAGGCATACTCACAACACCATCAGGCATACTCACAACACCAGCAGCCATATTCACAAAACCAGGCATACTCACAACACCACCAGGCATACTCATTTCACTAGGCAAACTCACAACACCACCAGACATACTCACAACACCATAGGCATACTGACAACACCACCAGGCATACTCACAACACCACCAGACATACTCACAACACCACCAGACATACTCACAACACCACCAGATGTACTCACAACACCACCAGGCATACTCACAACACCACAAAACATACAACACTACCAGACATACTCATATCTTCAGGCATACTCACAACACCAGGCATACTCATAACACCACTAGACATACTCACAACCTCACCAGGCATACTCACAACACCACATGCACACTCACGACACCACCAAGCATACTCACTACACCTCCAGGCATACTCACTACACCTGGCATACTCACAACCTCACCAGGCAAACTCACAACACAACCAGACATACTCACAACACCACCAGGCATACTCACTACACCTTCAAGCATACTCACAACACAACCAGGCATACTTACACCACCAGGCATACAACACCACCAGGCATACTCACAACACCACCAGGCATACTTACAACACCACTAGGCATACTCACAACACCACCCGGCATACTCACAACACCACCAGGCATACTCACAACACCACCAGGCATACTCACAACACTACCAGGCATACTCACAACACTACCAGGCATACTCACAACACCACCAGGCATACTCACAACACTAGGCATACTCACAACACCAGGCATACTCACAACACTACCAGGCATACTCACAACACCACCAGGCATACTCACAACACCACCAGGCATACTCACAACACTAGGCATACTCACAACACCAGGCATACTCACAACACTACCAGGCATACTCACAACACCACCAGGCATCTTCTTATCTTGAGGTTATCTTGAGATTATTTCGGGGCTTTTAGTGTCCCCGCGGCCCGGTCCTCGACCAGGCCTCCACCCCCAGGAAGCAGCCCGTGACAGAGGACTAACACCCAGGTACCTAATTTACTGCTAGGTAACAGGGGCATAGGGTGAAAGAAACTCTGCCCATTGTTTCTCGCCGGCGCCTGGGATCGAACCCAGGACCACAGGATCACAAGTCCCGCGTGTTGTCCGCTCGGCCGACCGGCTCCCCTCACAACACCACAAGACATACAACACCACCAGGCATACTCACAACTCTAGGCATACTCAACACCTCCAGACATACTCACAACGCCAATAGGCATACTCACAACACCACTAAGCATACTCACAACACAACCAGGCATACTCGCAACACCACCAGACATACAACACCACCAGTCATACTCACAACACTGCCAGGCCCACTCAGTACACCATAAGCATATCCACAACACCAAGAGACATACTCACAACACCACTAAGCATACTCACAACATCAACAAACACTCTCACAACACTTGGCATACTCATATCACCAGGCATACTCACAACACCAAGAGGCATACTCACAACACCACTAAGCATATTCACAACATCAACAAGCATACTCACAACACTAGGCATACTCACAACACTACCAGGCATACTCACAACACCACCAAGCATACTCACACCACCAGGCATACTCACAACACCACCAGGCATATTCACAACTCCGCCATGCATACTCAAATCACCACTAGGCATAATCACAACATCACCAGGCATACTCACAACACCACTAGGCATACTCACAACACGACCAAACATACTCACAACACCACCAGGCATACTCACAACACCACCAGGCATACTCACAACTTCACCAGACATACTCACACCACCATACATACTCACAACACCACTAGGCATACTCACAAACACCACCAGGCATACTCACAACACCACCAAGCATACTCACTACACCTCCAGGCATACACACAACACCACCAGGCATACTCACAACACCACTAGGCATACTCACAACACCACCAGGCATACTCACAACACCACCAGTCATACTCACAACACCACCAGACATACTCACAACACCACTAGGCATACTCACAACACCACTAAGCATACTCACAACCCCCACCAGGCATACTCACAACACAAGGCATACCCATAACACCAGGCGTACTCACAACACCACCAGGCATACTCACAACAAGACCAAGCATACTCAAAACATCACCAGGCATACTCACAACACCTCCAGGCATACTCACAACACCACCAGGCATACTCACAGCACCAGTCTTGCTCACAACACCTCCAGGCATACTCACAACATCACCAGGTATACTCACAGCACCAGTCTTGCTCACAACACCACCAGGCATACTCAACACACCAGACATACCCACAACGCCACTAGGGATACTCACAACACCACTAGGCATACTCACAACATCACAAGTCTTACTCACAATACCACCAGATATACTCACCCCTCAACGAGGCATACTCACAACACCACCAGGCATACTCACAACACGACCAGGCATACTTACAACTCCACCAGACATACAACACCACCAGGCATACTCAGAACATCACCAGTCCTACTCAGAACACCATAGGCATACTCACAACAACACCAGGCATACTCACAACACCTCCAGTCTTACTCACAACACCAGGCATAGTCATAACACCACCAGGCATACTCACAACACTAAGCATACTCATATCACCAGGCATACTCACAACACTACAAGGCATACTCACAACACCACCAGGCATACTCACAACACCACCAAGCATACTCACAACACTACCAGGCAAAATCATAACACCACCAGGCATACTCACAACACCACCAGGCATAATCACAACACCACCAGGCATACTCACAACACCACCTGGCATACTCACAACACCACCAAGCATACTCACAACACCACCAGGCATATTCACAACACCACCAGGCATACTCACAACATCACCAGTCATACTCACAACACCACCAGACATACAACACCAACAGACATACTCACAACACCACCAGACATACTCACAACTCCACGAGACATACTCACAACACCACTAGACATACAACACCAGACAAACTCCATACTCACAACACCACTAGACATACTCACAACACCATCAGACATACTCACAACACCAGATATACTCAACACCACCAGATATACAACTCCAGCAGACATACTCACAACACCACCAGACATACTCACAACACCACCAGACATACAACTCCAGCAGACATACTCACAACACCACCAGACATACTCACTACACCACCAGACATACTCACAACACCACCAGACGTACTCACAACACCACCAGACATACAACTCCAGCAGACATACAACACCACCAGACTTACTCACAACACCACCAGACATACTCACAACACCACTAGACATACTCACAACACCACCAGACATACTCCATACTCACAACACCACTAGACATACTCACAACACCATCAGACATGCTCACAACACCACCAGACATACTCACAACACCACCAGATATACTCAAAACACCACCAGACATAGTCACAACTCCACCAGACATACTCACAACACCATCAGACATACTCACAACACCACCAGACATACTCACAACACCACTAGACATATTCACAATACCACCAGACATACTCACAACACCACCAGACATACCCACAACACCACCAGACATACTCACAACACCAACAGACATACTCACAACACCACCAGATATACTCACAACACCACCAGATATACTCACAACACCACCAGACATACTCACAACACCACCAGACATACCCACAACACCACCAGACATACTCACAACACCACCAGACATAACCACAACACCACCAGACATACCCACAACACCACCAGACATACTCACAACACCAACAGACATACTCACAACACCTCCAGGCATACTCACAACACCACCAGGCATACTCACAGCACCAGTCTTGCTCACAACACCTCCAGGCATACTCACAACATCACCAGGTATACTCACAGCACCAGTCTTGCTCACAACACCACCAGGCATACTCAACACACCAGACATACCCACAACGCCACTAGGGATACTCACAACACCACTAGGCATACTCACAACATCACAAGTCTTACTCACAATACCACCAGATATACTCACCCCTCAACGAGGCATACTCACAACACCACCAGGCATACTCACAACACGACCAGGCATACTTACAACTCCACCAGACATACAACACCACCAGGCATACTCAGAACATCACCAGTCCTACTCAGAACACCATAGGCATACTCACAACACCAGGCATACTCACAACACCTCCAGTCTTACTCACAACACCAGGCATAGTCATAACACCACCAGGCATACTCACAACACTAAGCATACTCATATCACCAGGCATACTCACAACACTACAAGGCATACTCACAACACCACCAGGCATACTCACAACACCACCAAGCATACTCACAACACTACCAGGCAAAATCATAACACCACCAGGCATACTCACAACACCACCAGGCATAATCACAACACCACCAGGCATACTCACAACACCACCTGGCATACTCACAACACCACCAAGCATACTCACAACACCACCAGGCATATTCACAACACCACCAGGCATACTCACAACATCACCAGTCATACTCACAACACCACCAGACATACAACACCAACAGACATACTCACAACACCACCAGACATACTCACAACTCCACGAGACATACTCACAACACCACTAGACATACAACACCAGACAAACTCCATACTCACAACACCACTAGACATACTCACAACACCATCAGACATACTCACAACACCACTAGACATACAACACCAGACAAACTCCATACTCACAACACCACTAGACATACTCACAACACCATCAGACATACTCACAACACCAGATATACTCAACACCACCAGATATACAACTCCAGCAGACATACTCACAACACCACCAGACATACTCACAACACCACCAGACATACAACTCCAGCAGACATACTCACAACACCACCAGACATACTCACTACACCACCAGACATACTCACAACACCACCAGACGTACTCACAACACCACCAGACATACAACTCCAGCAGACATACAACACCACCAGACTTACTCACAACGAAGGAGGAGACCAGCAGACATACAACTCCAGCAGACATACAACACCACCAGACTTACTCACAACGAAGGAGGAGACCAGCAGTAAAGGGACCTCGTCTTGGAGAGTTGCGAAAGACAGGGGCCTTAAGAAGACTTTGATAAAGCCGCCTTCAAACGCCATAGCAACTTCAAATTCATTTGACGTTTTGGAGGACGAGTGCTGTGGAGAGACTGTGGATCGCGCAAAAGGGAAAGCAACGAAGAGAAAGGAAGCGCAGGCCCCTCAGAAAGTAAAGGAAGTACCTAAGCAAACATTAGTTGTGGGAGATTCCCAGATAAGGTATTTGGATAGAACGTTTTGTGCTAGAGATAGGGGGAACAGGTTAAGGGTTTGCTATCCCGGAGCTGGCATTGGTGATATTATAAACAACATGAATGATATTATGGCTGGTAATGGGAACAATCCCATTATTTGCATTAGCGTGGGAGGAAATGATGTTGGTCGAGTCAGGAGTGAGGAACTGATTCAGAGGTATAAAACAGCCATAGAGTTAGTTAGGAGCAAGGGAGGAATCCCGATCATATGTGGCATTCTTCCAAGAAAGGGAGTGGGAAATGAATGGATATCGAGGGCACTTGGTGTCAATTGCCGGCTGGAAAGATATTGCAAATCAAATGCAATATCTTTCATAGACAACTGGGAACACTTCTATGGAAGAAATGAAATGTATGCTCGTGATGGGGTGCATCTATCGAGAGCTGGGGTTGTTGCTGTTGCGAACTCGCTAGAAGAAGTGGTTAGAGGTGTTTGTTTGGGTTTAAACTGTTAGTAGATAGAGGTATGGGAATTGATTTGGAGGAAGGAGGTAATAAAAGTATGTGTTTGTGGGAGAAAGGAATTGGCAAAACGATCAGGGAAAGAGAAGGTCCGCAAAATAACAATTCACTTAGGGTATATTACACTAACAGTAGAAGTCTAAGAAATAAAATTAACGAATTAAATGCTCTTGTCTGCACAGAAAAAATAGATATTATTGCACTTACCGAAACGTGGATGAATGTAGAAAATAGAGAACTATTAGCTGAATATCAAATATATGGATTTAAACTATTTCACACAGATAGATATATTAGACGAGGAGGTGGAGTAGCCATATATGTTAGGGATAATTTGAAATGTAGTCTCAAAGAGGGAATCAAAACAGAGCCACACACAGAAACTATTTGGATTGAATTAAACGAAAAAGCTAATAATATTATAATAGGAGTAATATATAGGCCACCAAATTTAGACAGAATGGAAGCAAAGCATCTATGGGATGAAATATCTAGAGCATCTAGATCTAACAGTATTTATGTCATGGGTGACTTTAATTTTAGCGGAATAAACTGGTTGAACAAAACAGGGAATAGTGAAGCAGAAGATTTTCTAGAATTAATTGACGATTGCTTTCTTACGCAACACATTAAGGAACCAACACGGGAAAATAATATTTTAGATTTAGTGTTAACTAACAGGGAAACGCAAATTAATGACATCGAAATAGGGAGTGAGCTAGGGAGCAGTGATCACAAAGAAATCAGATTTAGCATAGAATGGAATAGACCAGTAGGAGAAAATTCTGTTAAAGTGCCAGATTTTCGAAAAGCTGATTTTAATAGCCTAAGAAATTTTTTGGGTCAAATTGATTGGAAAGGCTTGGGTATGGGGTGTGGGCCTGTCTTGGAGCGAGACATGAACCCAGCGATAGGTGACTTAAATGGGGATTTCGATGTGGATTCAATATATAACTTATTTAAGAATATTCTAAACAAAGCACAGGAACGTAGTATACCATACAAATTGAATAGATCGTATACTAATGACCCAAAGTGGATAACAAAGAATTTGAAGAACCTTATAGGTAAAAAGAGAGCTTGGTACAAAAGGATTAAAAATGGGGAGATCACTTTAGAACAGGAATTCGTACAACTGGTTAGAAATGTTAAAAAAGAGATAAGGAAAGCAAAAAGAAACTATGAAGTTCGCATAGCAGGGCAAGCAAAGACAAATCCTAAAGGGTTTTTTCAGTTATATCGTACTAAGACTAGGGAAAGGATAGGTCCATTAAAAACTGAGACAGGTCAAATAACAGATAGTGATGAAGAGATGAGTAGTATTTTTAATAAATATTTTGTATCTGTATTTACTAAAGAGGAACTTAACAATATGCCTTCAGCCGAACAAGTCTATGTGGGTGGGGACGAGGACAGGTTGACGAGTTTAGCAGTTACCAGGGAGGATGTTCTTAAACAAATAGTAAAACTCAAACCAAACAAATCCCCAGGGCCGGATGAAGTGTTTGCTAGGGTGCTTAAAGAATGCAAAGAGGAGCTTTGTGACCCACTGTCAACCATATTTAATAAATCAATAGAGTCAGGCAGAGTGCCAGAGTTTTGGAAAGTTGCTAATGTGATACCAGTTTTTAAGAAAGGAGATAGATCACTTGCGTCTAACTATCGACCAATTAGCCTAACGTCTATTGTGGGAAAGTTACTCGAATCTATAATAGCAAATAAAATTCGTCTTCATCTTGAAAAACATAAATTAATAATTGAGTCGCAACATGGTTTTATAAATGGCCGTTCATGTTTAACAAATTTGTTATCTTTTTATTCTAGCATTGTTGAGGCAGTTGATAGTGGTAAGGATTGCGATGTTGTATACCTTGACTTTAGCAAAGCTTTTGATACAGTGCCACATGAAAGACTGATTAAAAAAATAGAGTCTCATGGTATTGGGGGTGCTATATTAAGCTGGATTAGGGCATGGCTATACCAAAGGAAACAGAGAGTTAGTATAAATGGAATCAAGTCAGAGTGGGAAAATGTTGTAAGTGGAGTGCCTCAAGGCTCTGTCCTGGGACCTCTGTTGTTTATAATATATATAAATGATTTAGATTCAGGTTTGAGTAGCAACATTTGCAAATTTGCCGATGATACGAAAATCGGTAGGGAAATTAATTCGGAGGAGGACTCACTATCACTTCAAGTTGATCTAGATAGGGTTTTGAAATGGTCAAAGGATTGGCAGATGCAGTTTAATGCTGATAAATGTAAAGTTCTGAGGTTAGGTAATGATGATAGAGTTACAAGATACGAGCTAGATGGTGTTGTGATTGCGAAGTCGGATTGCGAAAGGGATCTGGGAGTTATGATTAGTAAGAATTTAAAACAAAAGGATCAATGCATAAATGTTCGTAATAAGGCAAATCGGACACTTGGATTTATTAATCGCAGCGTTAGTAACAAGACACCTGGTGTGGTTCTCAAGCTATATCTTGCTCTAGTTAGGCCTCATTTAGATTATGCAGTTCAGTTTTGGTCGCCATATTATAGAATGGATATAAATTCACTTGAACGTGTCCAGCGTAGGATGACTAAGTTAATTCCCCAAATTAGAAATCTTTCATATGAAGAAAGATTAACAAAGCTTAAGTTGCATTCACTGGAAAGGCGAAGAGTTAGGGGTGACATGATAGAGGTTTACAAGTGGATGAATGGACATAACCGGGGGGATATTAATAGGGTATTAAAAGTATCAACACAGGACAGAACACGAAACAATGGATATAAATTGGATAAGTTTAGATTTAGGAAAGACTTGGGTAAATACTGGTTCAGTAACAGGGTTGTTGATTTGTGGAACCAATTGCCGCGTAACATTGTGGAGGTGGGGTCCCTCGATTGTTTCAAGCACGGGTTGGACAAGTATATGAGTGGGATTGGGTGGTTATAGAATAGGAGCTGCCTCGTATGGGCCAATAGGCCTTCTGCAGTTACCTTTGTTCTTATGTTCTTATGTTAACACCACCAGACATACTCACAACACCACCAGACATACTCACAACACCACTAGACATACTCACAACACCACCAGACATACTCCATTCTCACAACACCACTAGACATACTCACAACACCATCAGACATGCTCACAACACCACCAGACATACTCACAACACCACCAGATATACTTAAAACACCACCAGACATACTCACAACACCACCAGACATACTCACAACACCATCAGACATACTCACAACACCACCAGACATACTCACAACACCACTAGACATATTCACAATACCACCAGACATACTCACAACACCACCAGACATACCCACAACACCACCAGACATACTCACAACACCAACAGACATACTCACAACACCACCAGATATACTCACAACACCACCAGATATACTCACAACACCACCAGACATACTCACAACACCACCAGACATACCCACAACACCACCAGACATACTCACAACACCACCAGACATACCCACAACACCACCAGACATACCCACAACACCACCAGACATACTCACAACACCAACAGACATACTCACAACACCACCAGATATACTCAACACCACCAGATATACTCACAACACAACCAGATATACTCACAACACCACCAGACATACTCACAACACCAGACATACTCACAACACCAACAGACATACTCCATTCTCACAACACCACTAGACATACTCACAACACCATCAGACATGCTCACAACACCACCAGACATACTCACAACACCACCAGATATACTTAAAACACCACCAGACATACTCACAACACCACCAGACATACTCACAACACCATCAGACATACTCACAACACCACCAGATATACTCACAACACCACCAGATATACTCACAACACAACCAGATATACTCACAACACCACCAGATATACTCACAACACCACCAGATATACTCACAACACAACCAGATATACTCACAACACCACTAGACATACTCACAACACCACCAGACATACTCACAACACCAACAGACATAAGAAGAAGAAGAACATAAGAACAAAGGTAACTGCAGAAGGCCTATTGGCCCATACGAGGCAGCTCCTATTCTATAACCACTCAATCCCACTCATATACTTGTCCAACCCGCGCTTGAAACAATCGAGGGACCCCACCTCCACAATGTTACGCGGCAATTGGTTCCACAAATCAACAACCCTGTTACTGAACCAGTATTTACCCAAGTCTTTCCTAAATCTAAACTTATCCAATTTATATCCATTGTTTCGTGTTCTGTCCTGTGTTGATACTTTTAATACCCTATTAATATCCCCCCGGTTATGTCCATTCATCCACTTGTAAACCTCTATCATGTCACCCCTAACTCTTCGCCTTTCCAGTGAATGCAACTTAAGCTTTGTTAATCTTTCTTCATATGAAAGATTTCTAATTTGGGGAATTAACTTAGTCATCCTACGCTGGACACGTTCAAGTGAATTTATATCCATTCTATAATATGGCGACCAAAACTGAACTGCATAATCTAAATGGGGCCTAACTAGAGCAAGATATAGCTTGAGAACCACACCAGGTGTCTTGTTACTAACGCTGCGATTAATAAATCCAAGTGTCCGATTTGCCTTATTACGAACATTTATGCATTGATCCTTTTGTTTTAAATTCTTACTAATCATAACTCCCAGATCCCTTTCGCAATCCGACTTCGCAATCACAACACCATCTAGCTCGTATCTTGTAACTCTATCATCATTACCTAACCTCAGAACTTTACATTTATCAGCATTAAACTGCATCTGCCAATCCTTTGACCATTTCAAAACCCTATCTAGATCAACTTGAAGTGATAGTGAGTCCTCCTCCGAATTAATTTCCCTACCGATTTTCGTATCATCGGCAAATTTGCAAATGTTGCTACTCAAACCTGAATCTAAATCATTTATATATATTATAAACAACAGAGGTCCCAGGACAGAGCCTTGAGGCACTCCACTTACAACATTTTCCCACTCTGACTTGATTCCATTTATACTAACTCTCTGTTTCCTTTGGTATAGCCATGCCCTAATCCAGCTTAATATAGCACCCCCAATACCATGAGACTCTATTTTTTTAATCAGTCTTTCATGTGGCACTGTATCAAAAGCTTTGCTAAAGTCAAGGTATACAACATCGCAATCCTTACCACTATCAACTGCCTCAACAATGCTAGAATAAAAAGATAACAAATTTGTTAAACATGAACGGCCATTTATAAAACCATGTTGCGACTCAATTATTAATTTATGTTTTTCAAGATGAAGACGAATTTTATTTGCTATTATAGATTCGAGTAACTTTCCCACAATAGACGTTAGGCTAATTGGTCGATAGTTAGACGCAAGTGATCTATCTCCTTTCTTAAAAACTGGTATCACATTAGCAACTTTCCAAAACTCTGGCACTCTGCCTGACTCTATTGATTTATTAAATATGGTTGACAGTGGGTCACAAAGCTCCTCTTTGCATTCTTTAAGCACCCTAGCAAACACTTCATCCGGCCCTGGGGATTTGTTTGGTTTGAGTTTTACTATTTGTTTAAGAACATCCTCCCTGGTAACTGCTAAACTCGTCAACCTGTCCTCGTCCCCACCCACATAGACTTGTTCGGCTGAAGGCATATTGTTAAGTTCTTCTTTAGTAAATACAGATACAAAATATTTATTAAAAATACTACTCATCTCTTCATCACTATCTGTTATTTGACCTGTCTCAGTTTTTAATGGACCTATCCTTTCCCTAGTCTTAGTACGATATAACTGAAAAAACCCTTTAAATATATAACACTTTATACATACAACACCACCAGATATACAACACCACCAGACATACTCACAACACCACCAGGCATACTCACAACACCACCAGACATATTCACAACACCACCAGACATACTCACAACACCAACAGACATACTCACAACACCACCCGATATACCCACAACACCACCAGGCATACTCACAACACCACTAGACATACTCACAACACCACTAGACATACTCACAACACCACCAGACATACTCCATACTCACAACACCACCAGACATACTCACAACACCACCAGACATACTCACAACACCACCAGATATACTCACAACACCACCAGACATACCACATGACAAGTTGAGTGAGAGGCGGGGCTGAGCGTGGAGTCAGCCACACATCAGTGTGGCAGTGTGTTTGTGGACCACCCTAGTAAAGTTCCTTCACTAAGAACATAAGAACATAAGAACAAAGGCAACTGCAGAAGGCCTGTTGGCCCATACGAGGCAGCTCCAATTTTAACCACCCAATCCCACTCATATACTTGTCCAACCCGCGCTTGAAACAATCGAGGGACACCACCTCCACCACGTTACGCGGCAATTGGTTCCACAAATCAACAACCCTGTTACTGAACCAGTATTTACCCAAGTCTTTCCTAAATCTAAACTTATCCAATTTATACCCATTGTTTCGTGTTCTGTCTTGTGTTGATACTTTTAATACCCTATTAATATCCCCTTTGTTATGTCCATTTACCCGCTTGTAAACCTCTATCATGTCGCCCCTAACTCTTCGCCTTTCCAGTGAATGCAACTTAAGCTTTGTTAATCTTTCTTCATATGAAAGATTTCTAATTTGGGGAATTAACTTAGTCATCCTACGCTGGACACGTTCAAGTGAATTTATATCCATTCTATAATATGGCGACCAAAACTGAACTGCATAATCTAAATGGGGCCTAACTAGAGCAAGATATAGCTTGAGAACCACACCAGGTGTCTTGTTACTAACGCTGCGATTAATAAATCCAAGTGTCCGATTTGCCTTATTACGAACATTTATGCATTGATCCTTTTGTTTTAAATTCTTACTAATCATAACTCCCAGATCCCTTTCGCAATCCGACTTCGCAATCTCAACACCATCTACCTCGTATCTTGTAACTCTATCATCATTACCTAACCTCAGAACTTTACATTTATCAGCATTAAACTGCATCTGCCAATCCTTTGACCATTTCAAAACCCTATCTAGATCAACTTGAAGTGATAGTGAGTCCTCCTCCGAATTAATTTCCCTACCGATTTTCGTATCATCGGCAAATTTGCAAATGTTGCTACTCAAACCTGAATCTAAATCATTTATATATATTATAAACAACAGAGGTCCCAGGACAGAGCCTTGAGGCACTCCACTTACAACATTTTCCCACTCTGACTTGATTCCATTTATACTAACTCTCTGTTTCCTTTGGTATAGCCTAATATAGCACCCCCAATACCATGAGACTCTTATCTTTTTAATCAGTCTTTCATGTGGCACTGTATCAAAAGCTTTGCTATCTCTGACTTGCTTGATGCACCTGACTCAGCTTCACTCTCAGTGAGGGCAGACAACTCCCTTGAGGAGAGAATTATGCCCCCCCCAGTATGTAACTCTTGCCCCCAGTATGTAACTCTTGCCCCCAGTATGTAACTCTTGCCCCCAGTATGTAACTCTTGCCCCCAGTATGTAACTCTTGCCCCCAGTATGTAACTCTTGCCCCCTGAAAGTAACTATTGCCCCCAGAATGTAACTATTGCCCCCAGAATGTAACTATTGCCCCCCAGAATGTTACTATTGCCCCCAGAATGTAACTATTGCCCCCAGAATGTAACTATTGCCCCCAGAATGTAACTATTGCCCTCAGAATGTAACTATTGCCCCCAGAATGTAACTATTGCCCCCAGAATGTAACTATTGCCCCCAGAATGTAACTATTGCCCCCGGAATGTAACTATTGCCCTCAGAATGTAACTATTGCCCCCAGAATGTAACTATTGCCCCCAGAATGTAACTATTGCCCCCAGAATGTAACTATTGCCCCCAGAATGTAACTCTTGCCTCCAGTATGTAACTCTTGCCCCCTGAAAGTAACTATTGGCCCCAGAATGTAACTATTGCCCCAGAATGTAACTATTGCCCCCCAGAATGTTACTATTGCCCCCAGAATGTAACTATTGCCCCCAGAATGTAACTATTGCCCCCAGTATGTAACTATTGCCCCCAGTATGTAACTATTGCCCCCAGAATGTAACTATTGCCCCCAGAATGTAACTATTGCCCCCAGAATGTAACTATTGCCCCCAGAATGTAACTATTGCCCCCAGAATGTAACTATTGCCACCAGAATGTAACTATTGCCCCCAGAATGTAACTATTGCCCCCAGAATGTAACTATTGCCCCAGTATGTAACTATTGCCCCCAGAATGTAACTATTGCCCCCAGAATGTAACTATTGCCCCCAGTATGTAACTATTGCCCCCAGAATGTAACTATTGCCCCCAGAATGTAACTATTGCCCCCAGAATGATACTATTGCCCCCAGAATGTAACTATTGCCCCCAGAATGTAACTATTGCCCCCAAAATGTAACTATTGCCCCCAGAATGTAACTATTGCCCCCAGTATGTAACTATTGCCCCCAGAATGTAACTATTGCCCCCAGTATGTAACTATTGCCCCCAGTATGTAACTATTGCCCCCAGAATGTAACTATTGCCCCCAGTATGTAACTATTGCCCCCAGTATGTAACTATTGCCCCCAGTATGTAACTATTGCCCCCAGTATGTAACTATTGCCCCCAGTATGTAACTATTGCCCCCAGAATGTAACTATTGCCCCCAGAATGTAACTATTGCCCCCAGAATGTAACTATTGCCCCCAGTATGTAACTATTGCCCCCAGAATGTAACTATTGCCCCCAGAATGTAACTATTGCCCCCAGAATGTAACTATTGCCCCCAGTATGTAACTATTGCCCTATCTACCGTCTTGTTACTATGACACAAGCTGAAACACAGTTAATATGTAAGAGATCTTGAGATTATTTCGGGGCTTAGCGTCCCCGCGGCCCGGTCCTAGACCAGGCCTCCTTTTTGTTACACACCCCCAGGAAGCAGCCCGTAACAGCTCTCTAAATCTCAGGTACCTATTTACTGCTAGATAACAGGGGCATCAGGGTGAAAGAAACATTTTGCTCATTTGTCTCTGCTTCCACCGGGGATCGAACCCGGAACCTCAGGACTATGAATCTGAGGCGTTGGCCACCCAGTTATCAGGCGCCCTAAGATACCTCTACTAATGTTGATATGCACCTATTACTGAACGAAACTGAGGACACGATCTAGCATGAGACTCACTTTTTGTTATTTGGAGTCCATGCGGCCTGACGAGAGGCAACTTACACTTTTGATATACTATGGCCACAATCTACCAAATGTTAGTAAGACTTATCCTAATTATGTTCGTCGAGCCGAGTGCCTGATTGATGAGGACGTCGCTCCAGCTCTTTGACATCCGCTGCAGCAAGGATGACACTAATACGGGCTGGTGTAATACGCAGACTCCCAGACATTGCTTGCTGCCAGAAATATGGCTGCCGTCGCTCTCCCCCTCCTTCCCTCTCGGGTACACGCATGCGCAATAGCTCCCAGTAGGGGCCCCGAGCATAAATTATATTATTTATTTAATGTTAAATATGGAAGGAAGTGGGTATGACGACTATTGACGTCTTAAATAAATGTGTTGTGCGATAATATATTTTCTTGTAGTGCAAGTCAGTTAATTTAGACCGCGCAAGTAATGGAGAAAGATTTAGATGGAAATTAATTTGTATTATAAAATTGTTCACTGGAACAGGTAATCGTAGCTGAAATAATCATTTCCAGTAAACGATAATATACTAAATAAAGTAAACTTATTAATAACGATTATCCCTAATAAAGGGAGGTAAATAACTGGACTCTATTTGATCCACAGATATATGGAAAATTATTGCTGAGGCGGGCATGCTAGCACGACGCGCCATAGATACTAGGAAACTTCTGGCGAAATTGCATCGCAATAGGATATGAATTGATATTTGTGTACTACTGATTAGTAGTGTTAGTAAAACATAATTGTCAGCACTAAGATGATATATCAGAGTGCTAAAATAAGATATTAGTGTTGAATATTACCAACAACCAGTGCTTCTAGATGTAAACAGGACCAGCTGGATATTACCAGTGCCTCTAGATGTGAACAGGACCAGCTGGATATTACCAGTGCCCCTAGATGTAAACAGGACCAGCTGGATATTACCAGTGCCCCTAGATGTAAACAGGACCAGCTGGATATTACCAGTGCCCCTAGATGTAAACAGGACCAGCTGGATATAACTAGTGCCTCTAGATGTGAACAGGACCAGCTGGATATTACCAGTGCCCCTAGATGTAAACAGGACCAGCTGGATATTACCAGTGCCCCTAGATGTAAACAGGACCACCGGGATATTACCAGTGCCCCGAGATGTAAACAGGACCAGCTGGATATTACCAGTGCCCCTAGATGTAAACAGGACCACCGGGATATTACCAGTGCCCCTAGATGTAAACAGGACCAGCTGGATATTACCAGTGCCCCTAGATGTAAACAGGACCAGCTGGATATTACCAGTGCCCCTAGATGTAAACAGGACCAGCTGGATATTACCAGTGCCCCTAGATGTAAACAGGACCAGCTGGATATTACCAGTGCCCCTAGATGTAAACAGGACCAGCTGGATATTACCAGTGCCCCTAGATGTAAACAGGACCAGCTGGATATTACCAGTGCCCCTAGATGTAAACAGGACCACCAGGATATTACCAGTGCCCCTAGATGTAAACAGGACCACCGGGATATTACCAGTGCCCCTAGATGTAAACAGGACCAGCTGGATATTACCAGTGCCCCTAGATGTAAACAGGACCAGCTGGATATTACCAGTGCCCCTAGATGTAAACAGGACCAGCTGGATATTACCAGTGCCCCTAGATGTAAACAGGACCACCGGGATATTACCAGTGCCCCTAGATGTAAACAGGACCAGCTGGATATTACCAGTGCCCCTAGATGTAAACAGGACCACCGGGATATTACCAGTGCCCCTAGATGTAAACAGGACCACCGGGATATTACCAGTGCCCCTAGATGTTAACAGGACCACCTGGATATTACCAGTGCCCCGAGATGTTAACAGGACCACCTGGATATTACCAGTGCCCCTAGATGTAAACAGGACCACCGGGATATTACCAGTGCCCCTAGATGTAAACAGGACCAGCTGGATATTACCAGTGCCCCTAGATGTAAACAGGACCAGCTGGATATTACCAGTGCCCCTAGATGTAAACAGGACCAGCTGGATATTACCAGTGCCCCTAGATGTTAACAGGACCACCTGGATATTACCAGTGCCCCGAGATGTTAACAGGACCACCAGGATATTACCAGTGCCCCTAGATGTAAACAGGACCACCGGGATATTACCAGTGCCCCTAGATGTAAACAGGACCAGCTGGATATTACCAGTGCCCCTAGATGTAAACAGGACCAGCTGGATATTACCAGTGCCCCTAGATGTAAACAGGACCAGCTGGATATTACCAGTGCCCCTAGATGTAAACAGGACCACCGGGATATTACCAGTGCCCCTAGATGTAAACAGGACCAGCTGGATATTACCAGTGCCCCTAGATGTAAACAGGACCACCGGGATATTACCAGTGCCCCTAGATGTAAACAGGACCACCGGGATATTACCAGTGCCCCGAGATGTTAACAGGACCACCGGGATATTCCCAAATGTTTCATTAACTGCTTTTACCCCTTATATTTCCCGCGTGTTGCAGGTGTTTTTGCGTCAAGAAAAGTTCTCGCCAGTTACTGGAGGAAACAAAGGCGTAGAGCTGCAAATAGAGTTGTGTTGAGTTTTACAAAGTGATTAAAAAAAGCTGGAGCGGGACGCTCTGTGACGTGGACATTTTACTGTTAAAACTCTTTACAACCAGAACAGGTAATTAATTGTTTTTAACTGTTGTGTAAAACGTAACGATTAATCAACAACAAAAATGATATTAAAACTGTTCAACAGTTAAAACAGTTAAAACTGTTTTGTTTCCTAAGTGTAAACTGCAGTGTGGAAGCCTCCATTCCTTTCCATGAGTGTTACATCCAGAAAGGGCAGCTTCCAATCCTTCTCCATCTCGTAAGTGAAACTCAACACAGAATTCTGCTCGAATGCCTCCTTCAGCTGCTGCAGATGTCTGTCATCAGGTACCTGCGTAAAAATGTCGTCAACATACCTGCAGTATATGGCCGGTTTGAAGTCCATGTCAACTAAGACCCTCTGCTCTATGGTACCCATGTAGAAGTTCGCCAACAGGACACCTAGGGTAGAACCCATGGCGACCCCATCTACTTGCTTATACATGTGCCCATCTGGGCTCAAGAAGGGTGCCTCTTAAGTGCAGGCTTGGAGTAGTTTCCTCAGTATGTTTTTTGGTATGTCAAGAGGAGTGGAAGCCGGGTCACGATACACTATATATACATATATATATATATATATATATATATATATATATATATATATATATATATATATATATATATATATATATATATATATATATATATATATATATATATATATGTCGTACCTAGTAGCCAGAACGCACTTCTCAGCCTACTGTGCAAGGGCCGATTTGCCTAATAAGCCAAGTTTTCAGGAATTAATAGTTTTTCGACTACCTAACCTACCTAACCTAACCTAACCTAACTTTTTCTGCTACCTAACCTAACCTAACCTATAAAGATAGGTTAGGTTAGGTTAGGTAGGGTTGGTTAGGTTTGGTCATATATCTACGTTAATTTTAACTCCAACAAAAAAAAATGACCTCATATATAATGAAATGGGTAGCTTTATCATTTCATAAGAAAAAAATTAGAGAATATATATTAATTCATGAAAACTTGGCTTATTAGGCAAATCGGGCCTTGCATAGTAGGCTGAGAAGTGCGTTCTGGCTACTAGGTACGACATATATATATATATATATATATATATATATATATATATGTCGTACCTAGTAGCCAGAACGCACTTCTCTGCCTACTATTCAAGGCCCGATTTGCCTAATAAGCCAAGTTTTCATGAATTAATTGTTTTTCGACTACCTAACCTACCTAACCTAACCTAACCTAACTTTTTCGGCCACCTAACCTAACCTAACCTATAAAGATAGGTTAGGTTAGGTTAGGTAGGGTTGGTTAGGTTCGGTCATATATCTACGTTAATTTTAACTCCAATAAAAAATAATTGACCTCATACATAATGAAATGGGTAGCTTTATCATTTCATAAGAAAAAAATTAGAGAAAATATATTAATTCAGGAAAACTTGGCTTATTAGGCAAATCGGGCCTTGAATAGTATGCTGAGAAGTGCGTTCTGGCTACTAGGTACGACATATATATATATATATATATATATATATATATATATATATATATATGTCGTACCTAGTAGCCAGAACGCACTTTTCAGCCTACTATGCAAGGCCCGATTTGCCTAATAAGCAAAGTTTTCCTGAATTAATATATTTTCTCTAATTTTTTTCTTATGAAATGATAAAGCTACCCATTTCATGATGTATGAGGTCAATTTTTTTTTATTGGAGTTAAAATTACCGTAGATATATGACCAAACCTAACCAACCCTACCTAACCTAACCTAACCTATCTTTATAGGTTAGGTTAGGTTAGGTAGCCGAAAAAGTTAGGTTAGGTTAGGTTAGGTAGGTTAGGTAGTCGAAAAACAATTAATTCATGAAAACTTGGCTTATTAGGCAAATTTGGCCTTGCATAGTAGGCTGAGAAGTACGTTCTGGCTACTAGGTACGACATATGTATATTTATATACATATATATATATATATATATTAATATTATATATATATATTAATATATATATATATATATATATATATATATATATATATATATATATATATATATATATATATATATATATGTCGTACCTAGTAGCCAGAATGCACTTCTCGGTCTACTATGCAAGGCCCAATTTGCCTAATAAGCCAAGTTTTCCTGAATTAATATATTTTCTCAAATTTTTTTCTTATGAAATGATAAAGCTACCCATTTCATCATGTATGAGGTGATTTTTTTTTTATTGGAGTTAAAATTGACGTAGATATATGACCGAACCTAACCAACCCTACCTAACCTAACCTAACCTATCTTTATAGGTTAGGTTAGGTTAGGTAGCCGAAAAAGTTAGGTTAGGTTAGGTTAGGTAGGTTAGGTAGTCGAAAAACCATTAATTCATGAAAACTTGGCTTATTAGGCATATCGGGCCTTGCATAGTAGGCTCAGAAGTGCGTTCTGGCTACTAGGTACGACATATATATATATATATATATATATATATATATATATATATGTCGTACCTAGTAGCCAGAACGCACTTCTCAGCCTACTATGCAAGGCCCGATTTGCCTAATAAGCTAAGTTTTCATGAATTAATTGTTTTTCGACTACCTAACCTACCTAACCTAACCTAACCTAACTTTTTCGGCTACCTAACCAAACCTAACCTATAAAGATAGGTTAGGTTAGGTTAGGTAGGGTTGGTTAGGTTCGGTCATATATCTACGTTAATTTTAACTCCAATAAAAAAAATTTACCTCATAAATAATGAAATGGGTAGCTTTATCATTTCATAAGAAAAAAATTAGAACAAATATATTAATTCAGGAAAACTTGGCTTATTAGGCAAATCGGGCCTTGAATAGTAGGCCAAAAAGTGAGTTCTGGCTACTAGGTACTATATATATATATATATATATATATATATATATATATATATATATATATATATATATATATATGTCGTACCTAGTAGCCAGAACGCACTTCTCAGCCTACTATGCAAGGCCCGATTTGCCTAATAAGCCAAGTTTTCATGAATTAATTGTTTTTCGACTACCTAACCTACCTAACCTAACCTAACCTAACTTTTTCAGCTACCTAACCTAACCTAATCTATAGAGATAGGTTAGGTTAGGTTAGGTTGGGTTGGTTAGGTTTGGTCATATATCTACGTTAATTTTAACTCCAATTAAAAAAAATTGACCTCATACAGAATGAAATGGGTAGCTTTATCATTTCATAAGAAAAAAATTAGAGAAAATATATTAATTCAGGAAAACTTGGCTTATCAGGCAAATCGGGCCTTGCATAGTAGGCCGAGAAGTGCGTTCTGGCTACTAGGTACGACATATATATATATATATATATATATATATATATATATATATATATATATATATATATATATATATATATATATATATATATATATATATATATATTGGTGTATACTGGCAGCAGGTTTTCTTTCAAACATGTTTCATTGAATATGACCGCATATTCTGTATTTATTATTTTCTGGTTTAGGGCTTCTATCCCTCTAACTATTTTCTTAGCATCAGGGCTTAATTGAAATAGGAGTTCTCCAAAACTCATTTTCGTACTTTTAAGGTGAAGAAAAGAAGTGATTTACTATAGAGTGTATTACACTTATTTGTATAATTTGCACGACGTTTCGAACCTCCATGGTTCATTCTCAAGTGAACAGATCTTACAATACTAGTTGATTTTATACCCGCATTAGGTCAGGTGATAATACAATGAAGGTGAAAACATGGGGGGATACATAAGGGATAAACATAGGGGCTGCAGAAGGCTTATTGGCCCATACGAGGCATCTCCTATCTAAACACAAAGATTAATCCAGTGTAATTGGCCTGTTATGTTGGACATTGTCTTCTGTGTTGGCATCGATATGTTCTTGTCTTGTCCTTACTCTCATGGTGGGTAGAGTAAATAGTTCCGTGATTTGGGTGTTCATGGTAGGTCGCTCTATTCTTATGTGAATTGCCTCAAGAATTTGTAATCTTCTTGAATCTTGGGTTTTGTCTATTATGCAAGTATTCTTGTTCAACATTTCTCTTGTTAGAGTAATGTCATGGGCTTGTCTCATGTGATTCCTAGGGGCACCAGATTGAAGATGGCATGTCAAACGCCTCGTCAGCTTGGTCGACGTCATACCTATGTACTTACATTGAAGGTTACATCCTTCGTGGGGGCAAGTGTACATGTATACAACGCTTGACTGCTGTAGAGGGTTCTCCGTCGGCTTCGGGCTGTTTTTGATAAGGAGTTCGGAAGTCTTCTTGGTTTTGTAGAATATTATCAGGTTTATGTTTTGGTTAGGAGTAGTGCTTTTTACTCCTTTACGGATTATTTCTTTCATTATTCTTTCCTCTTTTATATGTTCACTGTGCATGGTTGATTTGTAATATAATTTTATTGGGGGTGTTGTGGTTTCTGTTCTAGGTTCTGAATTATACCAACGGTCCAAGTGTCTTCTTATAGCAGCGTTTATTTCCGCGTTGCTATATCCGTTGTTCACCAATACCTGAGTTACTCTTTCAAACTCTCTACTCACGTTGCTCCATTCAGAGCAGTGGGTAAGCGCTCGACGAATACAAGCATTGAGAACACTGGCTTTGTATCTTTGGGGGCACTCACTTCTACCGTTCAGGCATAATCCTATGTTGGTGGGCTTGGTATATACGTTGGTGCTTAAAGAGGTTCCTGTTTTTGTTATTAGTACATCCAAGAATGGCAGACTGTTATTTTCACTATTTTCATGTGTAAATCGGAGTACTGACTCTCTCTCTAGGTGTCTTTTTAGGTCAATTAGTTCATCTGAGTCTTTTACTATTACGAATATGTCATCTACATAACGGCAGTATACAGTTGGCTGTATTTATTATTTTCTGGTTTAGGGCTTCTATCCCTCTAACTATTTTCTTAGCATCAGGGCTTAATTGAAATAGGAGTTCTCCAAAACTCATTTTCGTACTTTTAAGGTGAAGAAAAGAAGTGATTTACTATAGAGTGTATTACACTTATTTGTATAATTTGCACGACGTTTCGAACCTCCATGGTTCATTCTCAAGTGAACAGATCTTACAATACTAGATCCAACTGTATACTGCCGTTATGTAGATGACATATTCGTAATAGTAAAAGACTCAGATGAACTAATTGACCTAAAAAGACACCTAGAGAGAGAGTCAGTACTCCGATTTACACATGAAAATAGTGAAAATAACAGTCTGCCATTCTTGGATGTACTAATAACAAAAACAGGAACCTCTTTAAGCACCAACGTATATACCAAGCCCACCAACATAGGATTATGCCTGAACGGTAGAAGTGAGTGCCCCCAAAGATACAAAGCCAGTGTTCTCAATGCTTATATTCGTCGAGCGCTTACCCACTGCTCTGAATGGAGCAACGTGAGTAGAGAGTTTGAAAGAGTAACTCAGGTATTGGTGAACAACGGATATAGCAACGCGGAAATAAACGCTGCTATAAGAAGACACTTGGACCGTTGGTATAATTCAGAACCTAGAACAGAAACCACAACACCCCCAATAAAATTATATTACAAATCAACCATGCACAGTGAACATATAAAAGAGGAAAGAATAATGAAAGAAATAATCCGTAAAGGAGTAAAAAGCACTACTCCTAACCAAAACATAAACCTGATAATATTCTACAAAACCA
>NC_091177.1:42411383-42481383 GCF_040958095.1 Procambarus clarkii
GACTTACCAAAGCTGCTCCAAAGCCACATCAGGTGGAAAACAGCAGTGAAGGAACAAGTGATGAAACTGGGAAAGTGGAGAACAGTTACGCAGAGAATGACAAGGAGGTGTGTGAAGAACTCAACAAAGATATACAGGAGGTCTTCACACTAGAGCAAGGATAGGTCCCTGTGTTAAGAGAGGGGGCGGTAAATCAAGCAACCTTGGAGGAATTTGAGCTCACCAGTGAGGTCAAAAGGAATCTGTTGGAGCTGAATGTGACAAAGGCTGTTGGGTTGACAGAATCTCACTGTGGATATTAAAGGAAGGCGCAGAAGCACTGAGTGTACCACTCTCTATGGTGTATAACAGGTCACTGGAAACAGGAGACTAGAAAGCTGGACGACCTTGAGAGTCAGATTGGCTTGGCGCATTCTCCTGGTACATAATGAGGTCTTTGACGCTCTCTGATACAAGAGGTCTCCTCTTCACCCCCTTGCCACTCTTGGAGTCCCACCTTCACCCCTTGCCACTCTTGGAGTCTCCCCCTCACCCTTGCCACTTAGTATCAACAGACCCTTCAGACTATCTATAATATTGTCTCGGCCATTTTGAACTATTCCAGTCTTCCACTCTATTGACAATTAATTCCCTGCAATCATTTACATGGTCAACCTTATTTCCTTTGTTTGGTAGTTAACGTATATCAGAAATTGAAAAGTTGCACCCTAAGTGCACCCCTGAGTGCACCCTGAGTGCACCCTGAGTGCACCCTGAGTGCACCCTGAGTGCACCCCGAGTTTCTCTCACCGTCACTCTCATTTGAGTCAGTTTGAAGCAGTTTCTAATGAGAGAACCTCTCAGTTACTCCTGCTATATTCCAAACTTTATTAAATAATCTGTTGCGTTAAACAGCGTCGAATGTTTTCTGGCACACGAGAAAAAATGAATCCTCCACTGCTGTGTATCTCCCAGCTGTGCTGCCCTCGACGTGTGCCACAGCTCGTAAACGGTTCCCAGACACGATTCTCGTTCACTGAACCCGTGTTTGCTATCCCACAGAGGCCGTTGTTATCGACGTGCTTCCGAGTCCCCTGGCGGCAAGCCTTTAAGTAACCGCGCGGGAAATACCTGACACAATGAAACACATTAGGTGTCCAATCCTCTGGTAGCTCTCATGCAGATTTCAGAAGCAGGTAAAGTGTTGGTGACTAAATTAACTAAGAAAAAGTGTATGTTATTCTGGGTCGCGTGTGTGCGAGTCTTTGTAATGCCCTTGTAGTCCAACGTTGCTCACACTGATAGCAATTTTATTGCAGGATAAAAAATATATACGAAGAGTAAACATAGACAAAACCTTTCTCCAACAGTGAAAATACAGCACAAAACAATTCTGGTTCTCTGGAAGAGTGCGAGCCAGGGGGAAGAATTTTGTACAGTTCCCGTGCAAGTCACGACTGTTGTTGTCAGCGGTGCCACTGCTGCCAACATGACGCTGGCTGTGACTGTTGTCAGAGGTGCCACAGCTGCCAACATGACGCTGGCTGTGGCTGTTGTCAGAGATGTCACAGCTGCCAACATGACGCTGGCTGTGGCTGTTGTCAGAGGTGCCACAGCTGCCAACATGACGCTGGCTGTGACTGTTGTCAGAGGTGCCACAGCTGCCAACATGACGCTGGCTGTGACTGTTGTCAGAGGTGCCACAGCACCCAACATGACGCTGACTGTGGCTGTTGTCAGAGGTGCCACAGCTGCCAACATGACGCTGGCTGTGGCTGTTGTCAGCGGTGCCACAGCTGCCAACATGACGCTGGCTGTGACTGTTGCCAGAGATGCCACTGCTGCCAACATGAGAGAGAGAGAGAGAGAGAGAGAGAGAGAGAGAGAGAGAGAGAGAGAGAGAGAGAGAGAGAGAGAGAGAGAGAGAGAGAGAGAGAGAGAGAGAGAGAGAGAGAGAGAGAGAGAGAGAGAGAGAGAGAGAGAGAGACAGAGAGAGAGAGAGAGAGAGAGAGAGAGAGAGAGAGAGAGAGAGAGAGAGAGAGAGAGAGAGAGAGAGAGAGAGAGAGAGAGAGAGAGAGAGAGAGAGAGAGAGAGAGAGAGAGAGAGGGAGAGAGAGAGAGAGAGAGAGAGCGAGAGAGAGAGAGAGACAGAGAGAGAGACAGAGAGAGAGAGAGAGAGAGAGAGAGAGAGAGAGAGAGAGAGAGAGAGAGAGAGAGAGAGAGAGAGAGAGAGAGAGAGAGAGAGAGAGAGAGAGAGAGAGAGAGAGAGAGAGAGAGAGAGAGAGAGAGAGAGAGAGAGACAGAGAGAGAGAGAGAGAGAGAGAGAGAGACAGAGAGAGAGAGAGAGAGAGAGAGAGAGAGAGAGAGAGAGAGAGAGAGACAGAGAGAGAGAGAGAGAGAGAGAGAGAGAGAGAGAGAGAGAGAGAGACAGAGACAGAGAGAGAGAGAGACTCACAATGAGATGCATGGAGGTGTAGGCCTCTTCATGTGTATATCAGCGTATATGGATATATGCAATGTGTCGCATTCACATATTCAGTCTCGGATGCCTGTGTACAAATATTGACATTTTATTAGTATGATTATTTTCTGTATTGCCTGTATTTCATCTTGGGATTATATGTTGTGGGCTGTGTGTCCCTCGAGGACCCGATCCCAGCTCTTGGGCCACCAACTTGGCCCCATCGTAGACTAGTGTACCAAACAGTGGGTCTGCTACCATCTGGATGGTCAACCCGTTCTCGCAAATTTAATAAGTCAATATTGACTTATTAGTTACGTGCATAGGTGACATACTAAACATAATAGTTTCCCTTGAAAAGCTTCATAGAAAACACCGACCTTACCTAACCTACTTAGTATGTTAAAATAAGCATCTTATAGCTTCGTAATTACAATTGTTACTTAACCTATTATAGGTATAGGTTAGGCAATAATTGTAATTACGAAGCAATAAGATGCTTATCTTAACATACTAAGTAGGTTAGGTAAGGTCGGTGTTTTCTATGAAGCTTTTCAAGAGAAACTATTATGTTAAGTATGTCACTTATGCACATATTTAATAAGTCAATATTGACTTATTAAATTTGCGAGAAGAGGTTGGGGTGGTATTGCACACACTGGCTGCAACCCGCTGTGGTCTGACCTTCAGTGGTTGTGTGGTATTCACCCAGCTCCTGGTTGTCTGGTTATACAGTGAACGGTGTTTGCAAGCTCTTCATACAGTGAACGGTGTTTGCAAGCTCTTCATACAGTGAACGGTGTTTGCAAGCTCTTCATACAGTGGACGGTGTTTGCAAGCTCTTCATACAGTGAACGGTGTTTGCAAGCTCTTCATACAGTGAACGGTGTTTGCAAGCTCTTCATACAGTGGACGGTGTTTGCAAGCTCTTCATACAGTGGACGGTGTTTGCAAGCTCTTCATACAGTGGACGGTGTTTGCAAGCTCTTCATACAGTGAACGGTGTTTGCAAGCTCTTCATACAGTGAACGGTGTTTGCAAGCTCTTCATACAGTGGACGGTGTTTGCAAGCTCTTCATACAGTGAACGGTGTTTGCAAGCTCTTCATACAGTGGACGGTGTTTGCAAGCTCTTCATACAGTGGACGGTGTTTGCAAGCTCTTCATACAGTGGACGGTGTTTGCAAGCTCTTCATACAGTGGACGGTGTTTGCAAGCTCTTCATACAGTGAACGGTGTTTGCAAGCTCTTCATACAGTGGACGGTGTTTGCAAGCTCTTCATACAGTGGACGGTGTTTGCAAGCTCTTCATACAGTGAACGGTGTTTGCAAGCTCTTCATACAGTGAACGGTGTTTGCAAGCTCTTCATACAGTGGACGGTGTTTGCAAGCTCTTCATACAGTGAACGGTGTTTGCAAGCTCTTCATACAGTGGACGGTGTTTGCAAGCTCTTCATACAGTGGACGGTGTTTGCAAGCTCTTCATACAGTGGACGGTGTTTGCAAGCTCTTCATACAGTGAACGGTGTTTGCAAGCTCTTCATACAGTGAACGGTGTTTGCAAGCTCTTCATACAGTGGACGGCGTTTGCAAGCTCTTCATACAGTGAACGGTGTTTGCAAGCTCTTCATACAGTGGACGGTGTTTGCAAGCTCTTCATACAGTGAACGGTGTTTGCAAGCTCTTCATACAGTGGACGGTGTTTGCAAGCTCTTCATAGTGACTTCTTGCCACACGCTGCAGCTTTGCATATGACCAAAGGGGTCTAAAGCTTAAGCTGGGAGAGGTAGGGACACCGGACCAAAGGGGTCTAAAGCTTAAGCTGGGAGAGGTAGGGACACCGGACCAAAGGGGTCTAAAGCTTAAGCTGGGAGAGGTAGGGACACCGGACCAAAGGGGTCTAAAGCTTAAGCTGGGAGAGGTAGGGACACCGGACCAAAGGGGTCTAAAGCTTAAGCTGGGAGAGGTAGGGACACCGGACCAAAGGGGTCTAAAGCTTAAGCTGGGAGAGGTAGGGACACCGGACCAAAGGGGTCTAAAGCTTAAGCTGGGAGAGGTAGGGACACCGGACCAAAGGGGTCTAAAGCTTAAGCTGGGAGAGGTAGGGACACCGGACCAAAGGGGTCTAAAGCTTAAGCTGGGAGAGGTAGGGACACCGGACCAAAGGGGTCTAAAGCTTAAGCTGGGAGAGGTAGGGACACCGGACCAAAGGGGTCTAAAGCTTAAGCTGGGAGAGGTAGGGACACCGGACCAAAGGGGTCTAAAGCTTAAGCTGGGAGAGGTAGGGACACCGGACCAAAGGGGTCTAAAGCTTAAGCTGGGAGAGGTAGGGACACCGGACCAAAGGGGTCTAAAGCTTAAGCTGGGAGAGGTAGGGACACCGGACCAAAGGGGTCTAAAGCTTAAGCTGGGAGAGGTAGGGACACCGGACCAAAGGGGTCTAAAGCTTAAGCTGGGAGAGGTAGGGACACCGGACCAAAGGGGTCTGAAGGCCACTTTATTACGGAACTTTCAACAAAGTCTGTCCCACAAAAGTTTGTAGAAAACGAGAGATAAAAAATTGTTGGGCTCAGGGCGGCGTATCTTACTGGTTGCTCTTAACTTCATTTCACGGGGATAACTTCTGACGCTGGTGTGGCCAGCCAGGCCAGCCACACTGTTACTGGACCAGGGGGGGGAGGGATGTGGCCAGCCAGGCCAGCCACACTGTTACTGGACAAGGGGGGGGAGGGATGTGACCAGCCAGGGCAGCCACACTGTTACTGGACCAGGGGGGGAGGGATGTGGCCAGCCAGGCCAGCTACACTGTTACTGGACCAGGGGGGGGAGGGATGTGGCCAGCCAGGGCAGCCACACTGTTACTGGACCAGGGGGGGGGGAGGGATGTGACCAGCCAGGCCAGCCACACTGTTACTGGACCAGGGGGGGGGAGGGATGTGGCCAGCCAGGCCAGCCACACTGTTACAGCACCAGGGGGGGAGGGATGTGGCCAGCCAGGCCAGCCACACTGTTACTGGACCAGGGGGGGGGAGGGATGTGGCCAGCCAGGCCAGCCAGGCCAGCCACACTGTTACTGGACCAGGGGGGGGAGGGATGTGGCCAGCCAGGCCAGCCACACTGTTACTGGACCAGGGGGGGGGGAGGGATGTGGCCAGCCAGGCCAGCCACACTGTTACAGCACCAGGGGGGGAGGGATGTGGCCAGCCAGGCCAGCCACACTGTTACTGGACCAGGGGGGGGGGGAGGGATGTGGCCAGCCAGGCCAGCCACACTGTTACTGGACCAGGGGGGGGAGGGATGTGGCCAGTCAGGCCAGCCACACTGTTACTGGACCAGGGCGGGGGGGAGGGATGTGGCCAGCCAGGCCAGCCACACTGTTACTGGACCAGGGGGGGGGGAGGGAAGGATGTGACCAGCCAGGCCAGCCACACTGTTACTGGACCAGGGGGGGGGGGAGGGATGTGGCCAGCCAGGCCAGCCACACTGTTACTGGACCAGGGGGGGGAGGGAGGGATGTGGCCAGCCAGGCCAGCCACACTGTTACAGCACCAGGGGGGGGGGGAGGGATGTGGCCAGCCAGGCCAGCCACACTGTTACTGGACCAGGGGGGGGGAGGGATGTGGCCAGCCAGGCCAGCCACACTGTTACTGGACCAGGGGGGGAGGGATATGACCAGCCAGGCCAGCCACACTGTTACTGGACCAGGGGGGGGAGGGATGTGACCAGCCAGGCCAGCCACACTGTTACTGGACCAGGGGGGGGAGGGATGTGGCCAGCCAGGCCAGCCACACTGTTACTGGACCAGGGGGGGGGAGGGATGTGGCCAGCCAGGCCAGCCACACTGTTACTGGACCAGGGGGGGGAGGGATGTGGCCAGCCTGTAACACGGGTTAGGGTTTCTCTCTACCGCTGCCACCATTGTAACACGGGTTAGGGTTTCTCTCTACTTATCTTATCTTTCCTTCTACTCCCCCTTTACCCGTATTCTTACTTTTTTATTCTCTACAAGGGACTCCAAAACTTTTACCAAAGCCAACTCCACGCCACGTGGTCCTAAGACGATTGACCGACTTAGGATTCTACACCCAGTATGACGTGACCTAGGCTTTGAGCAAAACCCTAGAGTCGCCTCCGCCGCCACCACCAGACCAGTAACACGAGCAATGATCGAGGTCTGGATCGATCATGCTAATTAATCAACCTTGGGGCTTGATCCCCACTATAACCGATGACCTTGAGTGTGGAATAAATTACACGGTAATGATGAATTCCGATTCGATGTTAGAATCGGCACCCAATACAACTTTACCTCGTGTGGACCACGTGACCAGGACAAGTTCACATAACACATGGAAATAATAAAAATGCAAATTATTAACTAATTAATTTATTAAAAGAAAAACTAAAACAAAATCTAAATATGTTCACTCCCTGTCACTTTAACACTCCCTACTTGACCTGAATGCAATGAGTTGACTAGTCCTATACATAACAATAGCAACTATACCTCTATGTTTTACCAGCTAAAGATGTTGGGCTGGTCTCGGGGAGAGGTACGATGGTTGACCTCTCCCAGTTGCTCTTGTGTCCACACTGATCTCTTCCTCGTCTGGTCTACCCCAGACTAGAGCATTGTATCCTTCCGCCTAGTCAAAGTTCTACCCAGTTACTAGCAAGGTTTAAGTTATAACAATTAACCTCTGTTTGTACTGAATTGATCCAGACTGGTAGAATTATTTTACTGAAATTAAATTACACAAGCATCTAACGGCAGAGCTGTTCCCGATCCCCAAAATGGTTAATTGAACTTTGAGAAATAGTAGACCTGTCAACCCTGATGACCTATGACCGCCGGTCACTCCGCCTTACAACTTAGATCAGATTCGTGACGTCACTGATGGTGACTTAAACTCAATAATTAGAATACTCTTGATATTGTACCCAATACTATTATACAATACAATTTTAATACAAAATGAATAAAGGCTAATTTCTCTAAATTACTGAATACTATAGGATGATTCATTATACGCAGCTTATGAACAAAGCGTCGGTTATTTTCACCGCGAATTCCCCTGGGGTCAGGTCCCCAGGTCACCACGCGGGCTCAGGTTCCCGTTCTCTTTTGTCGATAAACCACTCTGGATAATTCTTACAACAGCCTAGTTTGTTACAAGCCAGGCCAGCCACACTGTTACTGGACCAGGGGGGGGGGGAATGTGACCAGCCAGGCCAGCCACACTGTTACTGGACCAGGGGGGGGGGGATGTGACCAGCCAGGCCAGCCACACTGTTACTGGACCAGGGGGGGGGATGTGACCAGCCAGGCCAGCCACACTGTTACTGGACCAGGGGGGGGGATGTGACCAGCCAGGCCAGCTATTCCCCTAACCCATGGACCTGCAAGCTAGAACCTGCCTGGTACTGTCTGGTGCCTGCCTGGTACTGTCTGGTGCCTGCCTGGTACTGTCTGGTACCTGTCTGGTAGTGTCTGGTACCTGCCTGGTAGTGTCTGGTACCTGCCTGGTACTGTCTGGTGCCTGCCTGGTACTGTCTGGTGCCTGCCTGGTAGTGTCTGGTACCTGCCTGGTACTGTCTGGTGCCTGCCTGGTAGTGTCTGGTGCCTGCCTGGTAGTGTCTGGTACCTGCCTGGTACTGTCTGGTGCCTGCCTGGTACTGTCTGGTGCCTGCCTGGTACTGTCTGGTGCCTGCCTGGTACTGTCTGGTGCCTGCCTGGTAGTGTCTGGTACCTGCCTGGTACTGTCTGGTGCCTGCCTGGTAGTGTCTGGTGCCTGCCTGGTAGTGTCTGGTACCTGCCTGGTACTGTCTGGTGCCTGCCTGGTACTGTCCGGTGCCTGCCTGGTACTGTCTGGTGCCTGCCTGGTACTGTCTGGTGCCTGCCTGGTACTGTCTGGTGCCTGCCTGGTAGTGTCTGGTACCTGCCTGGTAGTGTCTGGTGCCTGCCTGGTACTGTCTGGTACCTGCCTGGTACTGTCTGGTGCCTGCCTGGTACTGTCTGGTGCCTGCCTGGTACTGTCTGGTACCTGCCTGGTACTGTCTGGTGCCTGCCTGGTACTGTCTGGTGCCTGCCTGGTACTGTCTGGTACCTGCCTGGTACTGTCTGGTACCTGCCTGGTAGTGTCTGGTGCCTGCCTGGTACTGTCTGGTACCTGCCTGGTACTGTCTGGTGCCTGCCTGGTACTGTCTGGTACCTGCCTGGTACTGTCTGGTGCCTGCCTGGCACTGTCTGGTCCCTGCCTGGTACTGTCTGGTACCTGCCTGTTACTGTCTGGTACCTGCCTGGTACTGTCTGGTACCTGCCTGGTACTGTCTGGTACCTGCCTGGTACTGTCTGGTGCCTGCCTGGTACTGTCTGGTACCTGCCTGGTACTGTCTGGTTCCTGCCTGGTACTGTCTGGTCCCTGCCTGGTACTGTCTGGTACCTGCCTGTTACTGTCTGGTACCTGCCTGGTACCTGTCTGGTACCTGCCTGGTACTGTCTGGTACCTGCCTGGTACTGTCTGGTGCCTGCCTGGTACTGTCTGGTGCCTGCCTGGTACTGTCTGGTACCTGCCTGGTAGTGTCTGGTGCCTGCCTGGTACTGTCTGGTACCTGCCTGGTACTGTCTGGTGCCTGCCTGGTACTGTCTGGTGCCTGCCTGGTACTGTCTGGTACCTGCCTGGTAGTGTCTGGTACCTGCCTGGTACTGTCTGGTGCCTGCCTGGTACTGTCTGGTGCCTGCCTGGTACTGTCTGGTACCTGCCTGGTACCTGTCTGGTACCTGCCTGGTACTGTCTGGTACCTGCCTGGTACTGCCTGGTACCTGCCTGGTACCTGTCTGGTACCTGCCTGGTACTGTCTGGTACCTGCCTGGTAGTGTCTGGTGCCTGCCTGGTACTGTCTGGTACCTGCCTGGTACTGTCTGGTACCTGCCTGGTAGTGTCTGGTGCCTGCCTGGTACTGTCTGGTACCTGCCTGGTACTGTCTGGTACCTGCCTGGTAGTGTCTGGTGCCTGCCTGGTACTGTCTGGTACCTGCCTGGTACTGTCTGGTGCCTGCCTGGCACTGTCTGGTGCCTGCCTGGTACTGTCTGGTGCCTGCCTGGTACTGTCTGGTACCTGCCTGGTACTGTCTGGTACCTGCCTGGTACTGTCTGGTACCTGCCTGGTACTGTCTGGTACCTGCCTGGTACTGTCTGGTCCCTGCCTGGTACTGTCTGGTACCTGCCTGGTACTGTCTGGTACCTGCCTGGTACTGTCTGGTCCCTGCCTGGTAATGTCTGGTACCTGCCTGGTACTGTCTGGTACCTGCCTGGTAATGTCTGGTCCCTGCCTGGTACTGTCTGGTGCCTGCCTGGTACTGTCTGGTCCCTGCCTGGTAATGTCTGGTACCTGCCTGGTACTGTCTGGTCCCTGCCTGGTACTGTCTGGTGCCTGCCTGGTACTGTCTGGTGCCTGCCTGGTACTGTCTGGTCCCTGCCTGGTAATGTCTGGTACCTGCCTGGTACTGTCTGGTACCTGCCTGGTAATGTCTGGTCCCTGCCTGGCACTGCACTCCTGGCATTGAAAGCACATTGTAGTAACACCCAGAAAATTGTCACTGATATTCGAATGAATTTTTTAGTTGCTAAAGAAAACAGATTTGAAATTAAATTCCTATGGATACCATCACATGTTGGCATCTCAAGGCATGACACTGTTAATATGCTTACAAAGACAAAGAGACGGGTGTAGAAAACCAGTGGTAGACATTGATACAGGTGTTTCATTAACAGTGACAAAGAGAATACTTAAACAAATATCTAATGAAGATCTCACCGACCTAACAAATTCACAAAGACCTGAAAGTCGTAGCATTAAATATTATGATAGATATCGTGAGGAGACATTCACATATGGGACTAATAGAACAAGAACCCGGCAATGTGATGTTATAGTGGCCAGAATACGCCTGGGATATAGACGTATCTGGCAGCTTTCTCAAAGCCCGAAATGTCGAGTACACAATGTGTCAACTTTGTGAAAGAGAAAACTTGCACTCTCTTGAACATTATATTGTAGAATGTCCCATACTGACTGACTTTCGCCCTCCTGGGCTGAGGTATGCTGAACTGTGTAATTACTATATGAGTACTGGAACACTTGATGATATATTGGACTTGTACCCAAGATTGACCATGTAATGTATCATTTATACAATGTATGTATGTGATGTAACTATATAACCTGAGCTTGTAAAAGCACCTTAATCGCCTTCAGTGATTAAGTGCTTAATTGCACTAGTTTCTCTATCAGCTATCTCACCCTGTCAGAGTAAAAGAGACAAATGTATGTGTATGCATGTGTGTGTATATATGTATGTATATATGTATATGTTTGTGTATGTATATGTATGTGTATAAAGTATACTTGAAAGCTGATCAGAATTACATTTCACTTTTTTAAATGCACATTAATGACACTATGCAAAAGACACATCGAGAACTTTATGTAAGACATACGTAAATCTGTGTATCTATGTACTTACGTATGTAGGTTAGCTTAGCATTTTGAAAGCACCGAATCACCTTCTGTGGTTGATTGTTCAATAAACCCTTGAACTGTATGTTTAACACTTCTCTAACCCTGTCCATGGAGGACAGAAGAAAAAGTATATATGCTGGTTAGCATTGTAAATGTGTGGCCACGTCTGTGGTAGAAAAAAATAATAATAATAATGAAAAATTGCCTGATGCCTGCTTGGTACTGCCTGGTGCCTGCTTGGTACTGTCTGGTGCCTGCTTGGTACTGCCTGATGCCTGCTTGGTACTGCCTGATGCCTGCTTGGTACTGCCTGATGCCTGCTTGGTACTGCCTGATGCCTGCTTGGTACTGCCTGATGCCTGCTTGGTACTGTCTGGTGCCTGCTTGGTATTGCCTGATGCCTGCTTGGTACTGCCTGATGCCTGCTTGGTACTGCCTGATGCCTGCTTGGTACTGCCTGATGCCTGCTTGGTACTGCCTGATGCCTGCTTGGTACTGCCTGATGCCTGCTTGGTACTGCCTGGTGCCTGCTTGGTACTGTCTGGTGCCTGCTTGGTACTGCCTGATGCCTGCTTGGTACTGCCTGATGCCTGCTTGGTACTGCCTGATGCCTGCTTGGTACTGTCTGGTGCCTGCTTGGTACTGCCTGATGCCTGCTTGGTACTGCCTGATGCCTGCTTGGTACTGCCTGATGCCTGCTTGGTACTGCCTGATGCCTGCTTGGTACTGCCTGATGCCTGCTTGGTACTGCCTGATGCCTGCTTGGTACTGTCTGATGCCTGCTTGGTACTGTCTGGTGCCTGCCTGTTACTGCCTAGTGCCTGCCTGGTACTGTCTGGTGCCTGCTTGGTACTGCCTGATGCCTGCGTGGTACTGCCTGATGCCTGCCTGTTACTGCCTAGTGCCTGCGTGGTACTATCTGGTGCCTGCTTGGTACTGCCTGATGCCTGCATGGTACTGCCTGATGCCTGCCTGTTACTGCCTAGTGCCTGCGTGGTACTGTCTGGTGCCTGCCTGTTACTGCCTAGTGCCTGCGTGGTACTGCCTGATGCCTGCCTGTTACTGCCTAGTGCCTGCGTGGTACTGTCTGGTGCCTGCCTGTTACTGCCTAGTGCCTGCCTGGTACTGTCTGGTGCCTGCTTGGTACTGCCTGATGCCTGCGTGGTACTGTCTGGTACCTGCCTGGTACTGCCTAGAGCCTGCCTAGTTCTCGTCTAATGCTTCAAAACAAATATCTAGCGATGAGGAATCTATTTAAACAGTAAAGAAAGTGCAAAGAATAAACACAAGATTGTTTGAAAATCATCAACTGCTTCGCATCTATTTATCATCAATGACCTGGTGTGAGATTTTTCTCTACGCCTACCTCCCTTAGGAGGTGGACTACAAGTTTAAAGGCTGCTCACGGCAGTTAAGCATGAGTCCAATAGAAAAAGGAAAAGCGGGAGCAAACCGCCAGGCCTCCACCACCAGGGGTGAAAACCTGTCCACAATAGGCCGCTGGCTCCTCCTAGTAAACAGGACGTTAAAACTAATAAAGGGTAACCGACGGGTTCTCACAATCAAATATTTATATTTGATGTGGCGCTATGAATTGGAATTCGAATTCCCAATGAGAGCTGTCATATCAAAAGATCACCTCAACACTCAATCGTATAAAGCAGAACATGGGTGGAAAAGAATGGTTGAAGGGTTGACATCAAAGACCGTTTTCTATAACATAACAATTTATTAATAACAAGAGACTAAACTACTACATTACCGAGTTTACATTTACGTTAATGTCCATCCAGTGGCACGATAACAAACAGCTAAAAGCAACCCTTGCTGTGCGGCTGCATACTGAACTAACCTGAACACAGGTGTGCCCACTGATGACGCAACATTGCAAATCAAAATATATCACAGACTAAGTTACACCTCAGAGAGTGCCTTATTACTTTAATGTCCATCCAGTGGCATTTCAACACAGCTATTCAGCAGCCCCTCGAGAAATGACAGCAGTCTCCATCTTGCTGACACTTCGGGCTGACCAGTGAACTAACTGAACAATGACGGATGCCCACTGATGACAAGCTTGCAATCGATATTTTCATGGCTTCACGGTGACAGATACTCTAATCACAAGCTTAAGGATCCTCCTTCCAAACAGGAGTGACCCCCGTAACTAGGCGGGTAGTCCAACAGTGACTTCCGCTATCACAACTAATGTGAACACTCTTTGCAACCCCCTGCACGGGGTTGCACTGTAAACAGTAAACAAAGTCAGGCAAGGTGGGATTCTAGGACACAGCTCCAGCAATCCCTAAGTTACTTTACTCTCGTCACCAGACGATAAACAAAGAAATTGCCTCAATCAATTACAAAATTGATTATGTGATTAATTACGTTAATTGACTGATCACAGCAGTCAGCAACAAAGTTCTACGTTAATCACAAACAATTGTCTCTCATAGACAACAACATGATGGTACTCTACGTTAATCATCAACACTTGTCTCTCTTAACACAAGTCATCTTGTTAACAATTGTCGGAAAATCCGACACCATTTAATATATCATACAGATAATAGCTGTATTGTATAAACAAGTTAACCATAGAAAACGTAACTTGTAGTGGAATTACCGTCTATAGAAAACGGGATATCATCACCACATACTATTATAAATCACCACCTATTATGGTGGGAATTATTCTTAAATACATTAGTCTTTGGACTTTACCATTATAAAAACATCTCATATAAATTAACTTAATTATCAATATTAAAGTAGAGTAAATGTGACCCTTCTATCACTTATTGACATCTGGACAATGTAGGCCAGGCGTCAGTGGGGAAGGAGGGGCAGCCATTGTTGATATTAGACCAGAGGCTCACGGGAGCAAATACGGCTCCTGTTAATTTTACTTGGACGTAGTGTTATGGAAACCAAAGGTGTACCATTATCAACACGCTGTCAACAAATCAAGTTAAGTGTTCTTTCCGAAACCCATGTATCTTTCATTTATGGCCATTAATGTCATTATATAGGGTGACCCGGTTAGAGCACGTGGTAGCCTCAAACTAAAGGTAATTAGCCCAGGTCTTCATTGTTCCATGTACAGTATTTTCTCTGATATACCTGTCATATATAGGTATCTGGCTTTACAGCTAGCGCCCTTTTGACAGGTCAAGACGAGGAAGCAAGACTTTGTGCACCAGTTACTGGGTGATGGAAGCTACCTCAAAGAGGGAAAATGTGGAGTCTACACCCTAGTTATACCTGGTGGACTAACCTGCTGTACTATAAGATAAGGAACCTCTTCAATGTATGTAGTCTAATACTGTAGTTTGATTGGCTGCATATATATAAATTTAATTAATATAAACCCCCCTAATGTGTAGAGGATCGATTTGTGAGATTGAGATTATTGCAGAAATACAGTCCACTTATCATTATACAAATTACTATCGAAGTATACGAATTAACGTAAATATAAATTCATATAAATTAAATAAATATAAATCTCACAGGTCGGTTCCCACAACAATAACTCAAAACTCTCTTATATTACATCACACTTGACTCTTTGCAAGTATTCAGTGAGTAATTCTTAATTAAGGTCAAACGGACCACTAATTACATCCCAACTGAGTTACGTTAACTAAGCCTACCCTAACTTGGTAGCTTCTCAACAGTCTGTGTCAAAATTTACTTTACTGAGTGTTAATTACCCTAATTAACTCCGAGCAATTAATTAACTGTCACCAGGACCGATAATTAATCATACATAGATACGTCTCACTCCGCACTGCCTAAGCAGGTCTCATCAAACACTGTGAATTTACAGGAGAGGAATTAATTACTCCCCTAATTAACATGTGTGCATCTTAATCCACTGTCCTCAGACAGGATATGATTAATATAACGATTTATGCTAGCTCCATGACCTCGCTTTACCGAGTCATCTGAGTCCTCAAGACCCCAGAAGTTAATTACTCCACTAATTATCATGAGCCACTAATTGCTATACCCCAGAAAGGTAATTAGTCCCGAGCAAATTACGTTAACACAAATACTGACAGACTCTGACAAATCCTCTCCCACTACATAAATTCATGATGAGAAGGCTAATTACATAATTAGCTAGAGTGGTCAATTAGTTGTCACATGGCCAATTAATTGCACCCGAGACGTATCTCGCTCAAGCTCAACACTGTTCTCCTATAACAGCTCTCACTCATTCAACAATAAATGTGTACCCCTTATCCAGTTAATTACCCCTTTAATTAACTCACTGAATCCTTAAGTCCTCAACACAACTTAAAGAAACAAAGTAACCCCAGTGTTACATAGGTCACACTTACAAAGGCATGCAGTACAACATAAATGCACTGCCCACATACGGTTGCGGCTACTGCAACTCGTTAATTACTGTGCCCACACAATAATGACACACGGTTGTGCGACAACAAGAGTATACCAATATTACTGCCCCCTCCCCCTTTATCTTGCAACAGTTGCAAAGGACTACTTCAGGAAGACAATTTACGTTAATATAAAGCACCGTCGCTACGCGGACAGCTGGCACTAATTCTATTAATTAGGCAATTAACAAATCAATTGCTTGCTCTCATTAAGTACTGTGAATTCCCCTGAATAAGAGGCCCCTTAAACCCTCAACACAGGTCCTAGGGCAGTAATATTGTATACCTGATAACAACACTGCACAAACCTACAACATAATGATGCCGTCAGCATACCCCACATGCTAATGACATCATTAGGCAATCAGTCAGCAATCTCATCTACTGACTCACCACACAACACAGTACATAAAAACATGCAAATGAACACATAGAAATGGCATTCACACAATCAATGAAAATTATATCACCAGAAAAATGTATCCCTAACTACACAGACCTCAGGGTATCCACTGACATGCCTGCAACACTGGCCTGCCTACCTCTGCAATGATATAATTTACATGCGGTACTCTATGGCATTAATCCAGTCTGACCGATTATATAGAATCAACAACTGGATCATTTATATGGTTGATCTCTACACTGACCGGTTACATACCCGAGTCAGTCTACACACAATATATAAATATATATATAACTACTTGTGTGGTACCGTGTACAACATCCATCTCCAGGTACCGCCCTACCAGTCACCTGGACGTGCCACTGAAGCTGTCTCTCAGCTGCTTCCCTAGCCTGGCTGGGCTATGGGACAACACAGCTTTTACCGGAATTTCCACTAGTCCTGAGACACTGTTACACAATGATTATTGTACTCACGTTTCTTTAAATCCTCAACACAACACACATTTCCCTGGTCACAACCACTCTGGCTGTAGAACACCCAGTTCGCTCCTCGTGTGTCGACTGGGTGTGGCCCTAGGCTGGCCACCTCGTGGCCCTAAGGGGGTGGCCACGGGTAGCGAGTGACGTCACAGCACCCCACCCGGGCTGAGCTGGCACGCAGGGTGGGGTGGGGTTTTGGCCGGGGTAGCTGGTGCGCGGGTGGCCTGGGGGTGGCCTCCGGGCGGCTGGCCAAGGTGGGCGGCGCGGGTGGCGCGCACATGGGGCTTGCCTCGGGCTGGCTGGCTGGCGCCCACTGGCATACACATGTGGATGGGAGATCACCTACACTCCCATCAAACCAGCATGCTCGCTCGTACACTCGGGTGACAATGGCCGGCGGCGTCACCACATGGACACCGCCTGGTGGAATTCGAAGTCCAACAGGGGCCTGTAATAACACCTCACTTACACTGCCCTTATTCCACCAATTGTCTATTGTTCATTACCACTAGACAGTATACTCAGACCCAAGGGATGAGGGATTAATCTGATACCCCATGAGGCCTGCCAGCTGCCTCACGGTGAACACTGTAAACTGTCTCTTAGCTTGTTACTGTTCCTTCCGTACTCATGGGCCCCAATTTCATGCACATTGGGCCTTGACACAACCCAGGATGGCAGGAGTGCCATCCATGATGAGTAACAAGAGATGACACAGCGAATAACGGGGGGGGGGGGGTTACATCTTTCTCAACTCGGTGCCCAGCACAAACTGAAGATTTGGCAGGCTAGGAGAACTCAAAACGCCCATATCTCCCGTCCTACTTTGTCTTGACCTGTCAGCACAAAGCCGGCACACTCTCTGGTGCTGCCACCAATAACAGCTGTTCGCGCCAAAACTCGGCTAGAGGCGGAGATGCCTAAACCAATAACGGGCGCCCCTCACCCTCAGGCATCCCATGACGTCACAAGGAGGGGGAGGCCTAAAGACAATGGCACAGTGTCTCACATGGTGGGGTGGGGGGGGGAACGTTCACCCCACTGTCCCCACCACCTCTAACGGTTTTAGTCAAGTATCCTCTCACACCACTCACTCTCAACTCCCATCCTATTTTCACAGAAAGAGGAAAAGTCTGTAACTCCCTCTACAGAGTAATCACAGACTTCTGGCTAGCCTCAAATGATAGTCCATAACATGAGCTTTCATCCAACACCCCACAAGTGTATGTTAGTTTGAAACTTCTTGACTAGAGTCCCTAGAGCGACTAGCCTAATCTAGAAAATTAGGAAAACTAGCTGAGGGAATCTACATTCCCTCACACCTGGGACTTCAGCTTAGTAAATAAAACAATAATATTGTTCTGTAAAATTCTAAACAATTAGAGTTCCAAATGTAAATTATAAAAACTTTTTAATATACTCTTTCCAGTTTCAGGATTAAATTTATAATTAATTAAATTCACTCAAAAATGCAGTATATGGAGGCAACCTGAGGGACGATGACCTAGACGTTGCAGAATATAAGGCAAAAAAATGTTGCTTAATATTTTGGATGAAAAAAAATGGAAAGAACGCAACATATTGAGATATGAATAACAGATCTAATCCTGTCCATGGTGGACAGAAGAAAATGTATATACGCTGGTAAACATTGTAAATGTGTGGCAACGTCTGTGGTAGAAAATAATAATAATGATAAAACAAAAATGACCTGAAATATCTCAGAAACCTGAAATATACGAAAAGGGAAAGTGTTAAACAGGAGAGTGATGGTGGGGAAGCCATCAGTCAGTGTTCATTATGTGTCTCAGTCACACTAACAGGTCAGTGTTGATTATGTGTCTCAGTCACACTAACTGGTCAGTGTTGATTATGTGTCTCAGTCACACTAACAGGTCAGTGTTGATTATGTGTCTCAGTCACACTAATAGGTCAGTGTTGATTATGTGTCTCAGTCACACTAACAGGTCAGTGTTGATTATGTGTCTCAGTCACACTAACAGGTCAGTGTTGATTATGTGTCTCAGTCACACTAACAGGTCAGTGTTGATTATGTGTCTCAGTCACACTAACAGGTCAGTGTTGATTATGTGTCTCAGTCACACTAACAGGTCAGTGTTGATTATGTGTCTCAGTCACACTAACAGGTCAGTGTTGATTATGTGTCTCCGCCACATTAACAAGTGTTATGACTCCATGTAGCCTGGGTGGAACGAGTCTACCTTCCTGAGAGTTATTCTGCCTTCAGGACCTGAAATTGAGAGGTCGGAGGAAAGATGTATATATTCAATAATTTAATAGACGTCAGTGAGTAATCTCAGGATACTAGCAGAGCTTGGGCGTTAGTAATAAGTGACATGAAATAATATGTCGATACTTTGGGGACGTGAAGTGACGCTAGCAGAAGGTCGTGACCTAACTTGAGTCGCAAGTATCGTCGGAGGTGGTTGTACTTCGTTGATTCTCCCGGAATAAGGAAGAATATAATAATAATAATAATAATAATTTTTATTTAGGCAAAGGTACATACATAAAGAGATTTTACAAAGTTTGTTGGCTTTATAGATAAGAGCTAGTACATACAATGCCTAAAGCCACTATTACGCAAAGCGTTTCGGGCAGGAAAAAACACTACTGACTAAAGCTTAAAACTAATGGGTAAAAAGAAAAAAATGCGTTGAGTACAAATAAAAATAGAGGTAAAAGAGGGGGGAACATTGTTGAAAAAACAGCACAAATACAATTACAAATTATTACAGAAAATTACATTAAAACAGCGTTGATTTGTAAAACAAAAAAAAAAAACAAAAAAACATACATGGGTTGACAATAGAGAGGTAAGGTAGGTTACAGGGAATTTATTAGGTAGAATATAGTTCCCTGTGTTAGTGCTGGAGTGAAGACTGCTTGTCTGCAAGTGTGAGGATGTCTTTGACTGGAGGAAGACTTGTGAGGCAGTCCTGAATCATTTATGTAGGCGTCCTATGTGAGTGCCATGTTTGAGCTCCAGTGAGTGAGCGTCCTCACGTCAGAGATTTCGGCGGGTTGTTAGGGAAGGAGTTCGTGGAGAAACTTCAAGGTTAGAGAAGAAGTTAATGGAGGAACTTCGAGGTTGGGGAAGAAGGGTATGCTGAACTCTGTGGTAGAGCAGAACTCCATAGTGAGGTGTTGACTTCAAGCTGTGTAGAGGAGCTACACGTGTCTCTGTGGAATCAGTGGTGAAGCGTCACTGATGTTGGATTGGGATGTCGTTGTGCAGCAGATTGGGAGAAGTGCAGAAGTGCCTTTCCGGATATTTTGGAAAACCTAAAGTTATATATTGGTAGTGTGCCTCTAGGAGCAGAACAGAGGTTTATGGTGGACACACATGATTGTATAAGGGGAGTGTTAAATGCTTATTGGCATGTAAGACACAGTGTAAGGTGAGAGATTGATTTCTTCTTGTGTTGGAGGATACTTATGTAGATGTGTCTGGTGTTTCAGCCCCGAGCTGAGTTTCAAATACTTTTAGGGCTGAGGATACAGTATTGTTGTGACAGGATTTCAGCCCCATTTAGTGAAGAGTAGTAGGTGGTAAGCCAAAAGTTGAGCAGCCGCTTGATATGGACGGTTGGTGAAGACAGGATATGATATTGGAATGCTACCGGGTTGTAGCAGGTTAGTGTTGTATGATAATGTTCTATCTTATATGTTATGTGTTATGTATGTTTTCTTTGCGTATTAAATGTATACGTTAGCTGGCTTTTGCTATTGTCCTGGTGAGGTTTCTGTTATGACCACACATACACAAGTATGATCATACTGTGGCTGGTGTGGGAAATTTTACCCACCTATCAATATTATCATCTAAGAAATGTATAATTTCTATATCATATCTATATCATAACTATATCACATCAAAATCGTATCAAATCATATCAAAATCATATTAGAATCATTATAGATTCATTATACATCTTGATCGTAGATGACAATGCCACTTGGATCACGTATGCCATAGGGCCCTATAGGTGCCTATGTGACTTTGAACATGATCTCTCAAGGATCCAGAAGCTTCTAGAAGGATTTCTTAATTAAAAAACTATTGGAACATTAATTGCTTCCGGTAGGGATTATAAATCGAGTAAACACAGTGAACAAGTGTGACGGATCCTTAGCGAACATTACTAGCTCAGGACACCTTATCTAATATCTTTATCACCAGTGAACACTCTCTAGAACTGGGGGAGTACCTGGACAATATATCTACAAGGAAAATCCTTAGAACATTTATATCTATAAGTTTAGAGTGGAGCACACAGTGACTCTTGTCTCCACCTTCACCACTATCATCTTTCTGCAACACAATTTATAGAAAAATCACGTAGCAACGCTACTAGTACATCATACAGCAAAGCTGTGATATAAAATATCGTGCCTAAACTCGCGACAAGAGAGTTATCAAGTCTGGCACACTGTCAGATAGGCACCCGGCAAGCAGAGAAGTATATTGATGTTATTGAGTATTAATTGGCCAATTGTATGCTTGTATGACTTTAATATCCTATAAATCTGTCTGTCGGTTATAAAGCGAGGCAACGCCTCATACGTCAGTAAGTTTATTAACACTTTCGCGCTTTCGATTAGAGATAACTCGTCACTGGTTTTTCTTACGATTCCGCATAACTGCCTACTTTTCTCGTCAATCGAAAAAAATATTTCTATAAATTCCATTTTTTAACCGAAATGGATGGGGATACTTTTGTTTTGTAGAGAATTTTTTGCAAATTTTTTGGTACCAGAATGAATATTATATCACATAAACTTCTATGAGTAAAAAAAAAAATACACAAAGTATGTTTGGGGGTGTGGCGAGCGTGTGGCAGTGGGTTCCCTTTAGCCGTTGATATATCCAACACGTGGGAAATATTTGTATGTTTTATGTATATGTCTGTGTAGGGAATTTTACTGCGATCACTGTCATACAAATTATAAAATGATAAAACAAGTATAAACATGACAAACATCAACCGAACGAAAACAATGCGTTCGTTTCTGCCGCGAACGCATACTGAGCGACGTGGTTCTATATTTGGCGCTTCTCTTACACATGCTTTGTACAAATGTTATACAGTTCATCTTATAGAAAATTTTATTGCGAACACAGTGGTATAAAAAAGAAATACGTACATAGAAAAGTAGGGTCAAAACGTATAAATGTATAAACTTTCCAAGCATGATTGTGTTTTCGCCAGTGCGCTCGCCGCTAACTACTCTCCACTTCACACACTCTTGCGGGTGGACAATTACCTATATTAAACATTCATATGCATATGTCCGTGTAGAGAATTTTATTGCGATTCCAATGATACCAAAATTAGCGATGTAGGACAACTGTAGGCTTCGCAACCATTAAGAGAGTGGAAACATTTTGTTGCTGTTTGGCGCTCTCGGCGAGTGATCTGCATAGTTTTTTATTTGGTGTTGATACTCCTTATGCTTGGGCGGCATTTTATAGGTATGCTCTTATAGACAATTTCATTGGGAACACAGTGATACCAAATTTAAATACGTGCGCCTTCAATTGTTGTCAGGACAGTCAAAAGAGTGTACACTTTTTCGGTCTTACCGCGTAGGCGCGCGAAGTGCCGAAAGCATCTGGGGTATTTTTTTTTTTTGAGCGCCGAGAGCGCGAAAGTGTTAATATAGTAGTGTAGCAGTGAATCTTATCCTAGAACTAGACCTCATGAGTGTCCAATGGGTGAGAAAAGATTCAGTCGCAATAAATAAACAAGACCTCATAAATGTCCATGGTGTGGGAAAAGATTCAATCAGACAGACTGTACCTAATCATATAAATTGAATATAAAAACATTGCATATACTTGAATATATAAATTAAGTTAACAATTGCTTGCTTAGTTATTTTTTAAGTTATCATATAAGTTCATTTAATTGAATATAATTTCTAGTACTTAGTAACAGTACTTAGACTACATTTAAAGTCATTTATTATACTTTTACAATTTAAATTGTTGTTTATGGTATAAGAATATATTGGCTGTTAATAGTTATGGTGCTAGGCGAGACTATGTACATGTTTAAATCTTTGATTTAAACAGAGCCAGTGTTCAGTTATATAACTGAATTTATTAAATCTTATCCTTGTATAAAATTCAAGCTGATGTGAGATACCTGTTGGGAGGTGGACTGTGGATCTTCAATCAACCAATCAACTAATTCATTCACCCCACCTGCCCCTTACAGCCCACAATCTGTCATTAGGAAAAGAGGAGCTAGGATTTACAACCCTAGCTAGAGATTTTAGTTGAATTAATTTGCAGACAGTAATTTTTTAATTTAGTTCAGTACAAGTCCCTGGTAGTCTCCTCTCATATCAATCCCAGCAGGTTTTTCCCACAGCTGGTGTATGATGTATTCAAACTGTATATATCTTTGCTGATTAGCCTAGAATCACGAATATTATATTTATAGTTAATCTTCTTTTGACAATATATTAATATTATTTGTGTATTACCAATGTATGTCAAATATTCTTAAGTATATTATATTTCAATAACCAAAGTTGTATGCCGTGTATTTGTGGTTATATATTGGAAGTGTAGTGAATAGCACTAGCTTAATGTCACGTAGTTTGGAAAACACCTTTATATACTTGTTGTATGTAATGTATTGCTGTATAGGACCTGTTATGTGAACTATGATGTAGAATGTATACATTTAGGTCTCTAATATATTACTATCATGTATACTGTGAAATATCCATTTCGTTATTGTTCATTGCATTGTCCTATTGTCATGACAGTAAATTAGATTTTGACACTGAGAGATGTATACCACAAAGACAAGGTTTTGATGACATGTTGTATAAAATACTTTATATTGTATTCGTTTATACTTATGTATAACGGCTGATCCGGTATCGTCTTGAAATCCTCCCTTAACCCCTCCCTTCCCTCTCTTCCCCCGCTATGTATCGTCCCCAGTCAGTGTTACCATGTCTTGCTAATATGAATTCCCTGTTCACATATTTATATATCATGATATAATCTTTAATGTAATGAATTATTGATATGTATTATTATGTAAGGTTGTGTATTATAATCCTTGTTTAGTTATATTATGAATTAGAGTTTATTTACTGAGAAATGTCTGTATATGAGTTTGAGATATTTGAAAGATGAGAGTCAGCTGACAAGTAGATGTTGGAAACAGTGTCGTTCCCAGCCTGCTTGCCGCATGGGAGGTCACTATTCTCTGCACTTTCTAGTAGGGTGGACGTATGTCGCTCTGGTTCGGGTTTAATCGCCTTATTTGTGTTAAGTGACTGATAGGATAATTAATGTTAAGCAGTAGTGTATACCATGGATCTTTTCTTCCGTTGTGCATCATTTATACCAGGTGGTGGTGGTTGATATGTATACATGTATATACGCTGATATGTAGATAGGTGATATGTATTAGTGAGATGGGTACCTGAGGATCTTAAGTGATGCTGGTCGGCTGAGCGGACAGCACGCTGGACTTGTGATCCTGTGGCCCTGGGTTCGATTCCAGGCGCCGGCGAGAAACAATGGGCAGAGTTTCTTTCACCCTATGCCCCTGTTACCTAGCAGTAAAATAGGTACCTGGGTGTTAGTCAGCTGTCACAGGCTGCTTCCTGGGGGTGGAGGCCTGGTCGAGGACCGGGCCGCGGGGACACTAAAAGCCCCGAAATCATCTCAAGATAACCTCAAGAAGAAGATGCCATTGTGCTGCGTATGATATTGATTCCTCATACATCATTTGTAATGCTTGTGATACCACCACCCTGTATTGGTATTAGCAGCATAATAGGCGCTAGTGTCCCACTGCGCCAGGAGAGAGCCTGGTGTCAGCTAGTGCTGATTGTATGCAGTTTAAAGACCTGTTGATGATCATGCCCATCTTTGAGAAGCTGGATTAAGTAATAGAATGTAAATGGTATAGATATGTAGTTTTTATGATGTTATGGACTTATGTTTTATACCCAGTAAACTGGAATATTTTTTACTATCCAGCATTACTCTAGACAACTATCGATATTTAGCCAGGCTATGTTTTCCAGCGATGCTGTAGGTTCACTCCCTCCCCCCCCCCCACCCGCATTAACAATTAAGTTGGTGCTCCATAACAGTTTCCCAGGAAGCGAGAGAGAGAAGGGGGTGGGGGGTTGGGGGGTTACAGCTGCGGACAGGGAGGCAGAAGAGATTAATTCACATAAGGGGGATTTAGGAGATCATTCCAAACAAGAAGTGTTTGAAATTGTAATAAGCGATTAGGCATTGTATGATTTAGAAGTTAATGTTTGGTTTTGACCTGATATTTGAAGGAAGAGAGTCGGTTGACTTGCCAAGTTGGTAACAATGTTTTTCTCAGCCTGTCCGGCCCTCGGCGAGTTACTGCCTTCTTGTTTTATCAGCTGAGCGGACGTGTGACGTCCAGTTCTTGATTTGAGAGCAATTTTGTCTGTTTATTGATTACTAATGTAAATATATAATTGTGTTATTTGTACCCGAGTTTCTTTCACCCTATGCCCCTGTTACCTAGCAGTAAAATAGGTACCTGGGTGTTAGTCAGCTGTCACGGGCTGCTTCCTGGGGGTGGAGGCCTGGTCGAGGACCGGGCCGCGGGGACACTAAAGCCCCGAAATCATCTCAAGATAACCTCAAAATAACCCGTAGTGGGTCAGGCTACCGAGGTACGTCATTTATGCCAGGTGATATATGGTGATTTTATGTGTACATATTGAGGTGGGTACTTGAGGACCTTAAGTGATTACTACTGTACTTGGATATGATAATGAATCCTCACCCACAAATTATTAATGTGTGTGACACCACCATCCTGTACTTGTGTTTGAAGCATGTTAGGGGCTAGTGTACCACTGCACCAGAATAGAGCCTGGTCTCAGCTAGTCCTGAGGGTGAGCAATTTAATGCCTGTTGATGATTTCAAAGAGCTGTGATTAAGCTGGATGATTTTGATAGATTATCAGTTGTATAGAACGTTAGTTTCTTATTGTTTTACGGTGACCTGTTTTATATGTCCCAGTAAACTGGTGTATTTTATGCAAGCTTTTTTGCTTTACCCTAGACGTTTATTGAGGTTTTGGCCAGGCTATGGTTTTCCAGTGATGGCGTGGAACATGAGGTCATGATACCGGTCAACCCTAATCTACATTAATGGCCAGAAATGATTAGATGAAGAGGTTAATCGGGTACAGGACACTTCCCTATGGGCTAGTGAAGGTGTGCTGATAATGGGACATTTGCCGTCCCACAATACTTGAACTAGAGGGAACTATTCATGGAGCTTGGAAGCGTGCTCACAGGCAAGACTTTGTTGATGTTAATAATGGCGCCTCTCCTCCCTCCCTGATCCAGCGACGCATCGAGAAATCGGTTCGTTGGCTGCCCTTTTTATCAACAAAGAGAAGGGACTGATTTTATTTATTATGTTATACCCAGTCGTGGGTAACACTTCTTTTATTATTTCTAGTGCCCAGACTAGTGATTCAGGAATTAGTGAATGTATATATTATGAATAAATTTAATCTGGAGACTTGGCAATAACTCTATTTTTTAAGTCACAAACCCGAATTACATGGTTAAATAAAATACTTTTGTGGTAATTTGTTAGTAAAAATCAACAGCAATATTATCTGCGTCTTGTATTGAAAGTACTCTAGTAAAAGGTGTCGATATTTCTGACAGTTAAGGAATGTGAAAATTAACATAGTGCTGGATAGTTACCATTATGCCATAGTCCCAACGATGGTTTAGTCATAAAGTGAGATATAAAGTGAGGAATAAAGTGAGATATAAAGTAAAATATAAAAAGAGCTTTTACTTGAAATTTGCTGCATCCTAGTCTGATGACACTAGGCACGTGCCACGATAGAACTATTGACCATTTCAGAAGAGTTAACCTTCCAGGCATAATGATGCTGGCGATGACGATCACGGGGTAATTACCGTAATTGCTGGAGCTTATATGGATGAGTAGTTAGGGCAGCACTGGCACCTGGTTCGGAGCCACAGTATTTATCGTCAATACACCTGGATAATACGTCATAATGATTGTCGGGATCGGCGTCCTGTGCTGCCTGGTGTATATTGACCTCGCTGCAGGCCGGACAATTATTGTATCCACAGGCATGAATGTTGAAGGGAAGGGAATTATCAGGATAAAGTGCCAAGCCTGTACAATAGTATAGCACTTGAAAGTGGTCAGGATAAGGATTTGGGATAAGACGGGGGGGGGGGGGGGGAATGAATGTGCTTCCTAAGGAATGTGTAATATCATGGGGGATGTTACATGGTGGAGGTGCGATGTTACATGGTGGAGGTGTGATGTTACATGGTGGAGGTGTGATGTTACATGGTGGAGGTGTGATGTTACATGGTGGAGGTGTGATGTTACATGGTGGAGGTGCGATGTTACATGGTGGAGGTGCGATGTTACATGGTGGAGGTGTGATGTTACATGGTGGAGGTGAGATGTTACATGGTGGAGGTGAGATGTTACATGGTGGAGGTGTGATGTTACATGGTGGAGGTGTGTTGTTACATGGTGGAGGTGCGATGTTATGTGGTGAAGGAGTAATATTACATGGTGGGGGAGTGATGTTATGACGAATTTCAGAGTAGACCAAAAACTAGTTATGAGTTCATCTCACACGAGGGTCAGTTATGAGTGGAATCAAGAGAGGACATGAAATGCGAGGCTGATCTATTAGCCTCCACTAGCACAATCTCTGCACAACACAGGAATGTCTTCCAATATTCCTATTACGATATTTTCAAACATTCATGAGTGTACGAAATAACTACAGGGCTCAAAGTACCCCACACCATTTAGTCTGGAGTCAGTGTCACGTATAACAGGGCAATCACAGATATAGTGTTGGAGAGTAAGTCCAAGCTCTTGTATGTCCAAACTCTTGTATGTCCAAGCTCTTGTTCACATAGATTACTGTTTGAGTGTTCACCATTGGTGGGGACCCGTTACCTCAAGCCACTTGCCATATATATATCCATATCCCAACCTAATTCTGGCAATTACAATATCACACTGTATAGTGGATGTTTTATGCTGCCCGAACATATAGTTCATAGTTCTAAATATACCACAGCTCTTTATTGTAGTGCATTCTGCCCTTTGAGTGACAATGACTGCTCTTGTCATCATTAATTTTCTGGAACATTGCTCCTTTTACAAGAGAAATTGGAACTGTTCCTTGGGTACAGAGCAGAGGTGCAAGGACTGTGCCCTGGGGTACAGAGCAGAGGTGCAAGGACTGTGCCCTGGGGTACAGAGCAGAGGTGCAAGGACTGTGCCCTGGGATACAGAGCAGAGGTGCAAGGACTGTGCCCTGGGGTACAGAGCAGTGATGCAAGGACTGTGCCCTGGGGTACAGAGCAGAGGTGCAAGGACTGTGCCCTGGGGTACAGAGCAGAGGTGCAAGGACTGTGCCCTGGGGTACAGAGCAGTGATGCAAGGACTGTGCCCTGGGGTACAGAGCAGTGATGCAAGGACTGTGCCCTGGGGTACAGAGCAGTGATGCAAGGACTGTGCCCTGGGGTACAGAGCAGTGATGCAAGGACTGTGCCCTGGGGTACAGAGCAGAGGTACAAGAACTGTGCCCTGGGGTACGGTACAGAGCAGTGGTGCAAAGACTGTGCCCTGGCGTACAGAGCAGTAGTGTTAGGACTGTGCCCAGCTACACTGTGGCGTCCCGGCTACACTGTGGTGGCCCAATTGCACTGTTGTGGCCCAGCAACACTGTGGTATCCAAGCTACACTGTGGCAGCCCAGCTACACTGTGGTGGCCCAGCTACACTGTGGCGGCCCAGCTACACTGTGGCGGCCCAGCTACACTGTGGCGGCCCAGCTAGACTGTGGCGGCCCAGCTAGACTGTGGCGGCCCAGCTACACTGTGGCAGCCCAGCTACACTGTGGCGGCTCAGCTACACTATGGCGGCCCAGCTACACTGTGGCGGCCCAGCTACACTGTGGCGGCCCAGCTACACTGTGGCGGCCCAGGAACACTGTGGTGGGTCATCACTCAGCAAACTCACACCCCTACTCCTTTACTCCCTCACCCCCCCAACTTCTTCACACCCCTGCCCATGTACTCCCTCACCCCCCCCCTGCCCCTGTACTGCTCACCCCCCCTGCCCCTGTACTTTCTCACCCCCCCTGCCCCTGTACTCCCTCACCCTCCCTGCCCCTGTACTCCCTCACCCTCCCTGCCCCTGTACTCCCTCACCTCCCTGCCCCTGTACTCTCCCCCCCTGTCCCTGTACTCCCTCACCTCCCTGCCCCTGTACTCCCTCACCCCCCTGCCCCTGTACTCCCTCAACCCCTGCCCCTGTACTCCCTCATCCCCCCTGCCCTTGTAATCCCTCACCCCCCTGCCCCTGTACTCTCCCCCCCCCTGCCCCTCTACTTCCTCACCTCCCTGCCCCTGTACTCCCTCACCCCCCCTGCCCTTGTACTCCCTCACCCCCCCTGCCCTTGTACTCCCTCACCCCCCTGCCCCTGTACTCCCTCACCTCCCTGCCCCTGTACTCTCCGCCCCCTGCCCCTGTACTCCCTCACCTCCCTGCCCCTGTACTCCCTCACCCCCCCCCTGCCCCTGTACTTCCTCACCCCTCTGCCCCTGTACTCCCTTACCCCCCCTGCCCCTGTACTTCCTCACCCCTCTGCCCCTGAACTCCCTCACCCCCCTGCCCCTGTACTCTCCCCCCCCTCACCCCCCTGCCCCTGTACTCTCCCCCCCCCTCACCCCCCTGCCCCTGTACTGCTCACCCCCCTGCCCCTGTACTCCCTCACTCCCCCTGCCCCTGTACTTCCTCACCCCCCCTGCCCCTGTACTCCCTCACCCCCCTGCCCCTGTACTGCTCACCCCCCTGCCCCTGTACTCCCTCACCCCCCCTGCCCTTGTACTCCCTCACCCCCCTGCCCTTGTACTCCCTCACCCCCCTGCCCCTGTACTATCTCCCCCCCCCTGCCCCTGTACTCCCTCACCCCCCTGCCCCTGTACTCCCTCACCCCCCTGCCCCTGTACTTCCTCACCCCCCTGCCCCTGTACTCCCTCACCCCCCTGCCCCTGTACTCCCTCACCCCCCTGCCCCTGTACTGCTCACCCCCCTGCCTCTGTACTTCCTCACCCCCCCTGCCCCTGTACTGCTCACCCCCCTGCCCCTGTACTCCCTCACCCCCCTGCCCCTGTACTCCCTCACCTCCCTGCCCCTGTACTCCCTCACCCCCCTGCCCCTGTACTGCTCACCCCCCTGCCCCTGTACTTCCTCACCCCCCCTACCCCTGTACTCCCTCACCCCCCTGCCCCTGTACTCCATCACCCCCCTGGCCCTGTACTCCCTCACCCCCCCTGCCCCTGTACTCCTTCACCCCCCTGCCCCTGTACTCCCTCACCCCTCTACCCCTGTACTCCCTCACTCCCCTGCCTCTGTACTCCCTCACATCCCTGCCCCTGTACTCCCTTACCTCCCTGCCCCTGTACTCCCTCACCCCCCCTGCCTCTGTACTCCCTCTCCCCTCTCACCCTGTACTCCCTCACCCCCTTGCCCCTGTACTCCCTCACCCCCTTGCCCCTGTACTCCCTCACCCCTCCTGCCCCTGTACTCCCTCACCCCCCTGCCCCTGTACTCCCTCACCCCTCTACCTCTGTACTCCCTCACTCCCCTGCCCCTGTACTCCCTCTCCCCACTGCCCCTGTACTCCCTCACCCCCCTGCCTCTGTACTCCCTTACATCCCTGCCCTTGTACTCCCTCTCCCCACTGCCTCTGTACTCCCTTACATCCCTGCCCTTGTACTCCCTCACCTCCCTGCCCCTGTACTCCGTCACCCCCCCTGTCCCTGTACTCCCTCACTCCCCTACCCCTGTACTCCCTCACCCCTTGCCCCTGTACTCCCTCACCTCTCTACCCCTGTACTTCGTCACCCCCTGCCCCTGTACTCCCTTACCCCTCTGCCCCTGTACTCCCTCACCCCCTGCCTCTGTACTTCGTCACTCCCCTGCCCCTGTACTCCCTCATTCCATCCCTCTGTACTCCCTCATTCCCTGCCCCTGTACTCCCTCACCCCCCTGCCCCTGTACTCCCTCACCCCCCCTGCCCCTGTACTCCCTCACCCCCCCTGCCCCTGTACTTCGTCACCCGCTGCCCATGTACTCCCTCACCCCCTGCCCCTGTACTTCGTCACCCCCTTCCCCTGTACTTCGTCACTCCCCTGCCCCTGTACTCCCTCACCCCCTGCCCCTGTACTTCGTCACCCCCTGCCCCTCTACTTCGTCACTCCCCTGCCCCTGTACTCCCTCACCCCTCTGCCCCTGTACTTCGTCACTCCCCTGCCCCTGTACTCCCTCACCCCTCTGCCCCTGTACTCCCTCACCCCCCTGCCCCTGTACTCCCTCACCCCTCTGCCCCTGTACTCCCTCACTCCCCTGCCCCTGTACTCCCTCACCCCCCTGCCCCTGTACTCCCTCACCCCTCTGCCCCTGTACTCCCTCACTCCCCTGCCCCTGTACTCCCTCACTCCCCTGCCCCTGTACTCCTTCACCTCTCTGCCTCTGTACTTCGTCACCCCCTCCCCTGCCCCTGTACTTCGTCACCCCCTGCCCCTGTACTTCCTCACCCCCCTGCCCCTGTACTCCCTCACCTCTTTGCCCCTGTACTCCATCACCCCCTGCCCCTGCAATTCCTCACCCCTCCCCCTGTCCCAGTACTTCCTCATCCCAATGCCCCTGTACTCCCTCACCTGCTTGCTTGCTTGATACCTGCTTGATGGGGTTCTGGGAGTTTTTCTACTCCCCAAGCCCGGCCCGAGGCCAGGCTCGATTTGTGAGAGTTTGGTCCACCAGGCTATTGCATGGATCGGCCCGTAGACCCACATACCCACCACAGCCCGTCTGATCCGGAACTTCTCTTAGAAAACAATCCAGTTTTCTTTTGAAGATGTCCACGGTTGTTCCGGCAATATTTCTTATAGTCGCTGGGAGAACGTTGAACAACCGCGGCCGTCTGATGTTTATACAGTGTTCTCTGATTGTGCCTATGGCACTTCTGCTCCTCTATGGTTCAATCTTACATTTTCGTCCATATCGTTCACTCCAGTACGTTGTTATTTTACTGTGTAGATTTGGGACCTGGTCCTCCAGTATTTTCCATGAGTATATTTTTTGGTATCTCTCTCGTCTCCTTTCTAGAGAGTACATTTGGAGAGCTTTGAGACGATCCCAATAATTTAGGTGTTTTATCTCGTCTATGCGTGCCGTATATGTTCTCTGTATTCCCTCTATTTCAGCAATCTCTCCTGCTCTGAAGGGGGAAGTGAGTACTGAGCAGTACTCGAGACGGGACAACACAAGTGACTTGAAGAGTACAACCATTGTGATGGGATCCCTAGATTTGAAAGTTCTCGTAATCCATCCTATCATTTTTCTGGCTGACGCAATATTTGCTTGGTTATGCTCCCTAAACGTTAGATCGTCGGACATCATTATTCCCAAGTCCTTGACATGCTGTTTTTCTACTATGGGCAGATTCGATTGTGTTTTGTACCCTGTATTATGTTTCAGATCCTCATTTTTGCTGTAACTGAGTACGTGAAATTTATCACTGTTAAACATCATGTTATTTTCTGCTGCCCAATCGAAAATTTTGTTGACATCCGCTTGTTCAATGTCTTCAGCAGAGGTAATTTTCATGCTGATTTTTGTGTCATCTGCGAAGGATGACACGAAGCTGTGACTTGTATTTTTGTCTATATCAGATATGAGAATAAGGAGCAGCAGTGGTGCAAGGACTGTACCTTGAGGTACAGAGCTTTTAACTTCGCTTGGACTCGATTTTATTTGATTGAATGTTACGCTTTGTGTTCTGTTCGACAGGAAATTGAGATTCCAGCGTCCTACTTTGCCAGTTATTCCCATTGACCTCATTTTGTGAGCTATCACCCCATGGTCATATTTGTCGAACACCTTTGCAAAGTCTGTGTATACAACATCTGCATTTTGCTTTTCTTCTAGGGCTTCTGTGATTTTGTCATAGTGGTTGAGTAACTGTGACAGACAGGATCTTCCTGCTCTAAATCCATGTTGTCATGGGTTGTGCAATTCATTGTTTTCCATAAAACTAGAAATTTGATTCCTAATCACTCTTTCAAACACTTTTATTATGTGTGATGTTAGTGCAACTGGCCTATAATTTTTTGCCAAGGCTTTGCTCCCCCCCCTTGTGCAAAGGAGCAATATCTGCAGATTTAAGTGCTGCTGGTATCTCTCCTGTATCCAGGCTCTCTCTCCATATTACACTGAGTGCTCGCGCTACTGGTACATTACATTTCTTTATTAATATTGAATTCCATGAGTCAGGCCCAGGAGCTGAGTGTATAGGCATATTGTCAATTTCTCTTTCAAAGTCTTCCGAATTTGTGGTAATATCCGTTATATTATCTGCAGCTTGAATGTCATTCATAAAGAAGCTGTCTGGGTCATCAACTTTCATGTTGTTTATTGGTGTGCTAAACATAGCCTCATACTGGCTTCTTAGAATTTCACTAATCTCTTTGTTGTCCTCTGTGTACGTACCTTCACTTGTAATTAACGGTCCAATACTGGTCGAGTTTTTTTTTATTTTGATTTTGCGTATGTGAAAAAATATTTTGGATTTTTCTTTATCTTTTGTATAGCTTTCTGTTCCAATTCCATTTCCTCAGACTCATATGATCGCTTCAACGTTTGTTCTATTTCTTCGATCTCCCTGTTTAGGCTTATTTTCCTTGCTTGTGATAGTTGTGTCTGCCGAAGCATTTCCGTTATTTTTTTCCTTCTCCTGTACAGTCGTCTGCGTTCTCTTTCTAGAGTGGTCCTCTTTCTGCCCCTCCTCACAGGTACGTGCTTCAAGCAGACCTTGTAAGCTTCAGCTGTCAGTTGAGCTATTCCCTGTGTGGGAGTTTTGTCGCTTAAGACCGTCTCCCATTGAATGGTTGCAAGGTCTACATTTATTTTTTCCCAGTCGATCCTCTTATTGTTGAAATTGAATTGATTTAATACTCCTTCTCGCTTGTTGGGTCTCTTAGACCTACTACCGTTATTTATGCTAGTTCGCACTTCAATGAGCTTATGGTCTGAGTATTTAGTATCTGAGATTTTAATGTCTCTGATTACTTCATCATTGTTTGTGAATAACAAGTCTAGAGTGTTTTCGTTCCTAGTTGGTCCTGTAATCTGTTGATTGAGCGAGAATTTGTCACAGAATCTCAAAAGTTCTCTGACCTGTGGTTGGTTATTTCCCGGGTCGTTCCCTGCTATGATATTTGTGTTTGCCGTTCTCCATCTTAGACTCGGTAAATTGAAATCTCCAAGGAAGATAATATCTGGAGCTGGGTTTGCTAGGTTATCAAGTATGTTCTCTATTTTGTGTATCTGCTCTGTGAAATCCTCAACCGTTATATTTGGCGGTTTATATATTAGAATAATAATTAGGTTTAGTTTCTCTACCTTAATTCCAAGTACCTCTACCACCTCATTAGTTGAGTTTAGTAGTTCTGTGCATACCAGGTCCACTTTAACATACAGACCTACTCCTCCATTTTACCTAGTTTTTCTATCACATCTAAATAAATTATAATTTGGAATCCAGATTTCACCATCCATGTAATCTTTTGTATGAGTTTCCGTGAATGCCCCAAATATTGAGTTTTGACTCTAATAGGAGGCCATTTACGAACTTAACTTTATTTCTTGACTTTGGCTTTAAACCTTGAATGTTTGCAAATATGAATGATTGTCCATATTGTGTGTCACTTCTGGAGGGTTTTGGTAGTTCTCCCTCCTCTCTACCCTGACCCAGGGTGTGTTGTTGTGGCAATGGTTTGTCCAGTTTTGTAAGTGATACTGGGGAGTGTGGTAGTCTCTGTGTAGTTGGGGGGTGTAGTATGTGTGGGCTTGATGATGAATTGTAGTCCAGTCTTGGGCATTTCCCCCTCTCCCATCCGTACTCCTGCCACGTTTCTGCCTGTCTATTTCTTCTGTTTGTGCCTGCCTCTAAAAAATGTTCAGGGCTATTATATTGGACTTCCTCTCTTATATAGCGCTGTCTACCTCTGACGTGGAAATCAGGGCAATGAAGATCGTAGCATTTCCTCTCATTAACTGAGAGTTTGCATAGCTTAGGGTGAAAATATCTACACTCTGTATCAGAACGACATCTGCCTTTCCCTAACATGTTTCGGCATTTTCGGGGATGCATGAATGAGCATTCCGTGCCTCTGGGCCCATATCTACACTGTCATTTTGCATAATACCAGCATATATTTTAGTCTGTGATTGTATTATTCTTGTTTGTACCCGTGCACGACTTGGCTACCTCTGTGTTTTTTTGTTCCAACTTTCTCGTTTCTGCATTCATTCTCGGTATTGCCCTTATCTTTCTCCTTGTTGCTTTCGTCTTTCTCATTTGTGTTCTCATTCGTCTTTCTCATTTCTGTTCTCATTCGTCTCATTTTTCCTCTCCTTATTCATATCACCAGTTTGCTCTACAATATTGCCTTCATTTTTGTGTACCTCGACACTATGCCCTTCTACATTGCTACTTTGGCTCTCTAAATTCTCAGTCTCTGGGTTGTGCTCAGAGTTCGTTACTGTCTTTATATGCTCTGCATATATTTCTGGTAGTTTTTGTGTGAATTGTAGCCTGTGTACTTCAGGAATGTTATTCATTAGTTTGGTAATGTTTTCCCACATCTGTCTGTCACTTTGACAGATCCAGTAGTTACCTTCCCGGTTTGCATATTGTGTAGGTAATCCTGTACAACTCAGGTGAAACCTTATGTCACAAATGTTACATACAATGCCTACAATACTCTTCCGAAGTGACTTAAGGCAGCCTCCACACACCTCCATGTTGGGTTTATAGTGTTATAATATTAAATAAATATATTTATAATATTATATGTATGTATATATAATATGTATACAGTATATTTATAATATTACATTTGTTCATTTGTTTAAGTAAGTGTAGGGGTACTTATCGCCTTGTGGAGAAATATGATCCCTTTGAGGACCGTAAAGTTGACAGTTGTTTGTCCCAGGTCGGGGGCAGGATGCCGCCGGTTGCCAGTTACTTGATTTATACACTGATTATTTGCCTGTAATATCCTAAGGGATTTTCTGCTTTCTTCCGGCTTGCAATGTTATTCACTTATTGTATTACAAGTTCTTAGATCCACTTTCCCGTATTACAGTATATATTGCCAGTACAGGGAGGCCCCTGTACTCCCTCACCCCCCCCTGCCCTCCCTCACCCCCCCTGCCCCTGTAATCCCTCACCCCCCCCTGCCCCTGTACTCCACCACCCCCCTGCCCCTGTACTCCCTCACGCCCCTTACACCGGTACTCCCTCACCCCCCTACCCCTGTACAGCCTCACCCCTCTGCCGCTGTACTCCCTCACCCCCCTGCCCCTGTACTCCCTCACTCCCCTGCCTCTGTACTCCCTCACATCCCTGCCCCTGTACTCCCTCACCCCCCCTGCCCCTGTACTCCCTCACCCCCCCTGCCCCTGTACTCCCTCACCCCCCCTGCCCCTGTACTCCCTCACCCCCCCTGCCCCTGTACTCCCTCACCCCCCTGCCCCTGTACTCCCTCACCCCCCCTGCCCCTGTACTCCCTCACCCCCCCTGCCCCTGTACTCCCTCACCCCCCTGCCCCTGTACTCCCTCACCCCCCCATGCCCCTGTACTCCCTCACCCCCCCTGCCCCTGTACTCCCTCACCCCCCCTGCCCCTGTACTCCCTCACCCCCCTGCCCCTGTACTCCCTCACCCCCCCTGCCCCTGTACTCCCTCACCCCCCATGCCCCTGTACTCCCTCACCCCCCTGCCCCTGTACTCCCTCACCCCCCCTGCCCCTGTACTCCCTCACCCCCCATGCCCCTGTACTCCCTCACCCCCCCTGCCCCTATACTCCCTCACCCCCCCTGCCCCTGTACTCCCTCACCCCCCCCTTGCCCCTGTACTCCCTCACCCCCCCCTGCCCCTGTACTCCCTCACCCCCCTGCCCCTGTACTCCCTCACCCCCCCCTGCCCCTGTACTCCCTCACACCCCCATGCCCCTGTACTCCCTCACCCCCCCTGCCCCTGTACTCCCTCACCCCCCCTGCCCCTGTACTCCCTCACCCCCCCTGCCCCTGTACTCCCTCACCCCCCCTGCCCCTGTACTCCCTCACCCCCCCCCTGCCCCTGTACTCCCTCACCCCCCCTGCCCCTGTACTCCCTCACCCCCCCCCTGCCCCTGTACTCCCTCACCCCCCCTGCCCCTGTACTCCCTCACCCCCCCTGCCCCTGTACTCCCTCACCCCCCCTGCCCCTGTACTCCCTCACCCCCCCTGCCCCTGTACTCCCTCACCCCCCCTGCCCCTGTACTCCCTCACCCCCCCTGCCCCTGTACTCCCTCACCCCCCCTGCCCCTGTACTCCCTCACCCCCCCCCCTGCCCCTGTACTCCCTCAACCCCCCCCCTGCCCCTGTACTCCCTCACCCCCCCTGCCCCTGTACTCCCTCACCCCCCCTGCCCCTGTACTCCCTCACCCCCCCTGCCCCTGTACTCCCTCACCCCCCCTGCCCCTGTACTCCCTCACCCCCCTGCCCCTGTACTCCCTCACCCCCCCTGCCCCTGTACTCCCTCACTCCCTATAATGAAGGCCAGTCAGCGCAGCCACTTAACACTCCCTGCAGGAGACCTGTTGAAGGGTTGAGTCAACAGTGGCCTGTGTCACGCCCCCGTTGTTAATTGTCTTCCCTCGCTGTGTCCCACCTGATCCTCACCCCCCCCCCCCCGATAGTCTGCCTCACCCCGCACAACTCCCCCCCCCCTCCAGTCTGCCTCACCTGTCCCTCACCCCGCACAACTCCCCCCCCCCACCAGTCTGCCTCACCTGTCCCTCACCCCGCACAACTCCCCCCCCCACCAGTCTGCCTCACCTGTCCCTCACCCCGCACAACTCCCCCCCCCCTCCAGTCTGCCTCACCTGTCCCTCACCCCGCACAACTCGCCCCCCCCACCAGTCTGCCTCACCTGTCCCTCACCCCGTACATCTCCCCCCTCTCCCTCCTGCCTCACCTGTCCCTCACCCCGCACAACCCCCCCCTCTCCCTCCTGCCTCACCCGACAGAATGTGAGGTGCCAAACCAACTTTATAATAAATAAATATATCATATTTCCTCATTACTTAAGTATTGGTTGGATGTTTTAGGTAAATAAATGATCGTAATCACACTACAATCCACAGATTAACTCCTCCCCCTACACCTCTATACCCACATTATATATATATATATATATATATATATATATATATATATATATATATATATATATATATATATATATATATATATATATATATATATATATATATAGGGATAGGGAGGTCATCATGGCGTACGTGACCAAGCGGTCATCACAGATGTAGGATTCGATATGATGTATGCTCTTTCAGATCATAAAAATTCTATATGCATTCGTCTTAAAAAAGACGAATATCTGGCAAAAATGAACCTCATACTCTCCGACCAAACTAAATTTCTAAGGGTAACGAAGGACACTGAAGCCAAATTGAAAACGAAAGTAAACAGATTGATCGAAACTGTGAATGCCAAGAAATCCGGACTCCACCTGCCAGAGATTCTTGGGGAATGCAAACCTGGGTATACCTCTGGAAATGTCAAGACCCACAAGCCTGGAAACCCACTTCGGTCAATCATCAGCCAGATACCCACACCCACATACAGACTGGCTAAGCGACTCAATGGGTTGCTGACTCCTTACGTACCTTGTGCTTTCAATCTGAAGTTTTCCCAAGGAATTTGTCGACTTACTGTGTGGAGCACGGGCCATGGGAATAAGAGCCTCGTTGGATGTGGAGTCACTATTTACCAACGTACCTGTGGACGAGACAATCGGGATGACAGCACACAGAGTGTATCGTGACCCAGCTTGCACTCCTCTTGACATGCCAGAAAACATACTGAGGAAACTACTCAAAGCCTGCACTAAAGAGTCACCCTTCGTGCAACCCGTTCTCGCAAATTTAATAAGTCAATATTGACTTATTAAATATGTGCATAGGTGACATACTTAACATAATAGATACCCTTAAAAAGATTCATAGAAAACACCGACCTTACCTAACCTTGTTAGTATCTTAAGATAAGCATCTTATTGCTTCGTAATTACAATTATTACTTAACCTATACCTATTATAGGTTAGGTAATAATTGTAATTACGAAGCAATAAGATGCTTATCTTAACATACTAAGTAGGTTAGGTAAGGTCTGTGTTTTCTATGAATCTTTTTAAGGGTATCTATTATGTTAAGTATGTCACCTATGCACATATTTAATAAGTCAATATTGACTTATTAAATATGTGCATAGGTGACATACTTAACATAATAGATACCCTTAAAAAGATTCATAGAAAACACCGACCTTACCTAACCTTGTTAGTATCTTAAGATAAGCATCTTATTGCTTCGTAATTACAATTATTACCTAACCTATAATAGGTATAGGTTAAGTAATAATTGTAATTACGAAGCAATAAGATGCTTATCTTAAGATACTAACACGGTTAGGTAAGGTCGGTGTTTTCTATGAATCTTTTTAAGGGTATCTATTATGTTTAGTATATCACCTGTGCACGTAGTTAATAAGTCAATATTGACTTTACGAATTTGCGAGAACGGTCCCAGATCCCAGATGGGCACATGTATAAGCAAGTAGATGGGGTCGCCATGCGTTCTCCCCTAGGTGTCCTGTTTCTGAACTTTTACATGGGCACCATCGAGCAGAGGGTCCTAGTTGATATGGACTTGAAACCCACCATATACTGCAGGTATGTTGACGACACTTTTACACAGGTACCTGATGCCAAATGTCTGCAGCAGCTGAAGGAGGCATTTGAGCGAAATTATGTGTTGAGTTTCACTTACGAGATGGAGAATAATGGGAAGCTGCCCTTTTTGGATGTAATAGTCACAGAAAGGAGCGGAGGCTTCCACACTGCAGTCTACACTAAGGAAACAAACATAGGAATGTGCCTCAATGCCAAGAGTGACTGCCCAGACAGGTACAAGAGGAGTGTTGTCAACGCTTAAATTGACCGTGCTCTCAGCCACAGCTCAGAATGGAAGGAAGTCGATGAAGAGCTCTGTAGGGTATGGCAGGTCCTAGTGAACAACGGCTTTTCTAACGGTTTCGTTGAAGACATCATAAATAGAAAGGTGAAACGCCATGCCACCTCTGAAGAGTTAACCAACACTTGTACCCCTTATTAGACTATTTTATAGGAACTTCTTTTCGACGGCTCCTAAAACGGAGGAAAGGGTCCTGAAAGATATTGTTGATAGGAACGTTATCCCTACAGACAAAAATCTGAAAATTCAGTTGATAACTTATTATAAAACCAAAAAAACGGCCAATCAACTGATGAAAAACTCCCCAGACACCAAGCAGAACGCTTTGAAGGAAACCAACGTCATCTATGCCTTAAAATGCCCACTTGGAGACTGTAAGCCCCAAAGAGCTCAGTATATAGACAAGACAACAACGTCTCTTTCTAGGTGACTAACAATGCATAAACAACAGGGCTCCATCAAGGAACATATAATCTCTTCTCACAACCAGACCATCAGAGAAATCTTAACAAACAACACTGAAATCATCGATAGGTACAGCGATAACAAGCGGCTCGACATCAGTGAGGTTCTACACATCAAAAAGTCAACACAAGCAATCAACAGCCAATTAATGCATAACTATATTCTACCCATTTCAAGGCACCGTATGGACCAATAAGCCCTCTGCAGTTACTTCCATTCTCATGTACCCACCTCACCCAAAACCTTTGTGTCACCTCACCCAAAACGAATAAAAAGCAAGATTTAGGTCAAATGTATCATACACAGTGTATCAAGTGTATGTGTAAACAAATCTTTGAGAATGTAAGAAGCCTTTACGAAACGCTTCTAGGCGTCAGACCATTAATAAAAATTATTTTTGGAGAATTGATATTTCCATTACCACCAACGGAAGAAAAACATAAGAATTATTGACAAAATTCGTGTTAGAATTATTAATCTTACCTTTTCGGTCATATTCCACAACATATGTTTACAAGAAAGACTGCTACCCCCTCACCCGTCTCCTCGGCGTCCTAACCAATCACCACTCCACTGTCCTCTCGTCCTCCCCACCATTCCCCACTCCACCATCCTCTCTTCCTTTCCACCATGCCCCACTCCCCTGTCCCTTTGTCCTCCCCACCATTCTCCATTCCCCCATCCCCTCGTCCCCACCATCCCAAACTCCCCCGTCCCCTCGTCCTTCCGTACCATTACCCCGTTCCTTGTCCCCCTCGTCCTCCCCACCATCTTTTGCTTCTGTCCCCTCGTCATCCCCACCATTCCCCACTCCTTCCTCCGATGCCTTCCTAAATGGTCTGATGTTCCCATCAGAAAATTGGGAACATCAAGTGATCTGATGTTCCCATCACTGAAATATAAAAAAAAACAGTTGAAAAATGAAATGAAAATATGAAAAAATAAAAAAATCAACTATACTCATGAAATGAACAGTATGGTAAACAACACAGCTCAATTCCAACACAATTCACACAAAATAATTAAATTAAAATGAAAAAAAATCAAAATCTATGAAAATTCAAGTGATCAATGCAATCAGAAACATTGAAATGGAATTTTATAGTATAACATGTCAGTTGCTCTTACATGCAACAGATGGCGTTGTTTTTCAAGAAAATCATAGTTTTACCTGTCACAGGTGTGGCATCTATACTTATACTTATGAAATGAACGGTATGGTAAACAACACAGCTCAATTCCAACACAATATCACACAAAATAATTCAATAAAAAATAAAATAAATCGAAATCTATGAAAATTCAATTTATCAATGCAATCGGAAACATTGAAATGGAATTCGTGACATATTTAGCACTTTAGTGCGCGCGGCACTTGCTGAAAATAAAGTGGGTTGTGCGCGCGGCGTTCTGGCCGCTCAAGCGTAAACACAAAAAAGTGTATAATCTTTTCACGCTCCTAACATCAATTCTCGAGCTACGTTTTTCATTTTGGTGTCAATGCGTTGGCAATAAAATTCTCTACAAGATCATATGCATAAAATGTCACCAAAGCATTTGCTATCCCACCACGAAGTAAATAAACACGAAGATGACTCGCCGTGACACACAAACAGGAAGTAAATGTTCATACTCTTTCGTTTGTTGCCAGCCTCACAGTCATCCTACAGCGCTTATTTTGATATCACTGAACTCGCAATAAAATTCCCCACCCAGACATATGCCTATCAATGTCTAATTATGTTCCGCACGAGTGTGGGAACTGGGCGAAGCGTTAGCCGTGATTTCAGCAGCGACGACACTGGTGTGATGCAGCGCTTTGAAAGTTTATACTTATTTCACTGTCATGACAATATTTCTCGAGCTACGTATTTCATTTTTATAGCAATGTGTTCGCAATAGAAAGTTCTATAAGAACATGGGTAGAATTGGCCAACAGAGCGTCAAATAAATTTGTGGCGAATAAAATCTTACGCGTGTTTGTACCCGTGAGCGTAAAAAGTTTTTACTTTGCTCATGTTTTTTCAAGTTTATACTTGATTCACACCGTTTTTTTTGTTTGTATAGGGTTCGGAATAAAATTCTTTACACAGACATATGCATATAAATGTAGAATCATGATCGCGGCCAACACAAGAGTGTGTGAAGTGGGCGATTACCCTCGTTGTGTCACCAACTCAATAGTCTCTCCTCTAAGTTACAATACATTGCCGTTTTCTCAAATAGGTACTGTGCCTATTAGAGAAAACGAAAATTTATTGGCAAACATATTCATACAAACCCCAAGTCGATCGAGTAGTAAATACCCAATATAAAACACGGTCCGTAAATTTACGTCGTGATCCGACAAGCGGTTAAGCAAAACGCCCGTATTTCCAAGTGGAAAATCCAGGAAAGTGCTAAATTAGTATAGCGTGCATGTTGCTATTATGTGCAACAGATGGCCTTGGTTTTCAAAAAAAAATGGTTTTAACCTGTCACAGGGGTGGCATCTATATAGTAGGTATATAAAAAGACGTGAACATTTCACTCTCATGAAAAACACAGTTTAAAAAAAAAATCGTCTTTATATATATATACATATATAAAGAATAATTAATTGCTATAGGAAATAACATTAAATTTATCATATTAGTTCATCTTATTGAATATAATATCTTGTTTGCATAATTTCATATATATCATACTTGTATAATTCAACTACCTTATTATGTTTAATAATATAATTTGATTATTGGCTGGTGCAATAACTTTAGCGCTAGGCTACACTGTGTATGGTGTTCAGATATTTGATCTAGTAGAAGAACAAGTGATCACTGTCACAGAACTGTGTTTTATTATCTTATACTTGTATAAAATACAAGCTGATGTGTTAAAATGGCTGCAGGTGGAGTGTGGTTCTCCAGTCAACCTCTTTATTCATTCTTAAAGAACCTATCTGCCTCCTACAGACCACTTTCCTTCCTAGGACAAGAGGAGAAGGATTTACAACCTCAGCAAAAGACTTTACATGTTTTATTTGACCATTTTTAATGTAGTGTATACAGTACTGAATTTCAAGCCTTAAGTAATTCTCCTCATTCATAATATCATGGTGCTTTCCCCCACAACTGCTACTGAACCCCAACACCCCTGTACCTCACTATCACTGTATCTCAGCATCACCGTATCCCACCCTTACTGTACCTCACTATCACTGTACCTCACCATCACTGGACCCTACTATCACTGTACCTCACCATCACTGGACCCCACTATCACTGTACCTCACCATCACTGGACCCCACCCTCACTGTACCCCACTATCACTATACCTCACCATTACTGTACTCCACTTACACTCTACCCCACCACCACTGTACCTCACTATCACTGTAATCCACTATCACTGTACATTACTAACACTTTACCCCACCATCGTTGTACGCCATTAGCACTGTACCCCACTAACACTGTACCCCACTAACACTGTATCCCACCAATAATGTACCTCACCATCACTGTAACCCACCACTGTACTCCACTATCACTGTACCCCACTATCACTGTACCCCACCATCACTGTACCCCACAAACACTGTACCCCACTAACACTGTATCCCATCATCACTGTACCCTATTAGCACTGTACCCCACTAACACTGTACCCCACTAACACTGTATCCTAACAATATTGTACCCCACCATCACTGTACTCCACTATCACTGTACCCCACTATCACTGAACCTCATCATCACTGTACCTCACTCTCACTGTACCTCACCATCACTGAACCCCACCCTCACTGTACCTCATTATCGCTGTATTTCACTATCTCTGTACCCCACTAACACTGTACCCCACCATTACTGTACCCCACTAACACTGTACCCCACTATCACTGTTCTCCACTAACACTGTACCCCTCTAACACTGTACCCTCTATCACTGTACTCCACTAACACTGTACCCCACTAACACTGTACCTTACTGACACTGTACCCCACTAACACTGTACCCAACCATCACTGTACCCTACCATCACTGTACCCCACCTTGACTATACCCCACTAACACTGTACCCCACTAACACTGTACCCCACTAACACTAAACCCCACCATCACTGTACCCCACCATCACTGTACCCCACTAACACTGTACCCCAATAAAACTGTACCCCACTAACACTGTACCCCACTAACACTGTACCCCACTAACACTGTACCCCACTAGCACCGTACCCCACCATCTCTGTACCCCACTAACACTGTAACCCACCATCACTGTACCCCACTAACACTGTACCGCACCATCACTGAACCCCACAAACACTGTACCCCACTATTACTGTACCCCATTAACACTGTACCCCACTAACACTGTAATCCACCATCACTGTACCCCACTAACACTGTACTCCACTATCACTGTACCTCACAGTCACTGTACCCCACTATCACTGTACCTCACCATCACTGTACCCCACCCTCACTGTACCGCACTATCACTATTTCACTATCACTGTGCCCTACTATCACTGTATCCCAGTATAACTGTACCATAATATCACTGTACGTCATCTTCACAGTATCTCACTTACACTGTACCCCAACAACACGAAACATCACCATCACTGTACCCAACCATCAGCGTATCTCACTTGCACTGTACCCCCACAATAAATGTACCCTACTAACACTGCACCCCACTAACACTATATCCCAAGAACACTGTACCGCACATTCACTGTACCCCCACCATCAATGTACCCCACTAACACTGTACCCCACTAGCATTGCACCCCACCATAACTGTACCCCACTAACACTGTACCCCACTAACACTGTACCCCACCATCAATGTACCCCACTAACCCTGTACCCCACTAACACTGTACCACACTATCACTGTACCCCACTAACATTATACCCTTCTAACACTGTACCCCACTATCACTGTACCCCACTCACACTGTACCCCCACTAACACTGTACCCTCCTAACATTGTACCCCACCTATCACTGTACCCCACCTAACACTGTTCCCAACTATCACTGTACCCCACTCACACTGTACCCCCACTAACACTGTACCCTCCTAACACTGTACCCCACCTATCACTGTAAACTACTAGCACTGTACCCTACCATCAATGTACCCCACTAACGCTGTACCCCACTAACCCTGTACCCCACTAACACTGTACCCCACTATCACTGAACCCCACTAACACTGTTCCAAACTAACACAGTACCCCACTAACACTTTACCCCACTAACACTGTACCAAACTAACACTGTACCCCACTAACACTTTACCCCACTAACACTAAACCTCACTAACACTGCACGCCACTATCATTGTACCCCCTAACACTGTACCTCACTAACACTGTACCCTACTAACACTGTACCCCACTATCACTGTACCCCACAAACACTGTACCCCACTAAATCTGTACCCCACTAACACTATACCCCACTATCACTGTACCCCACTAACACTGTACCACACTAACACTGTACCCCACTATCACTGTACTCCACAAACACTTTACCCCACTAAAACTGTACCCCACTAACACTGTACCCCACTAACACTATACCCCACTATCACTGTACCCCACTAACACTGTACCACACTAACACTGTACCCACTAACACTGTGCCCCACTAACACGGTACCCCTCTAACACTGTACCCCACTAACACTGTACCCCACTAACACTGTACCCCACTAACACTGTACCCCACTAACACCGTTCCTCACTAACATTTTAAATTTTAAATTTTGCCCCGAGGGGCGAGTTTATTGGGCAGCGCCACTCATCTTGTGAGTGGACATACCGCTATAGCAGCATGTACAACACTCCCCAATAGGAAGAAACCCCGCTGGGTCGTTCATCCTGTCACTTGTACCCAGACACAGCTGGGACTTGCTTAACTGTCTCAAGTGAACAGCTCCTCAAACAAGAAGATTAACATCTATCAACTCTTAAAAGCTTACGTTAACTTGCGGGTGCAAAATGGGGAAATCTTTTAAGAACAGTATCAATAATTGACATAGTGTTTTCTTAACTCAAACAATGTGGGGTTTATTATTCTACACATACTCCTAATGTCTCTCAGGTGTTCACATTCACTTAGATAGTGGTCAAGGCGGTGTCCATCACTCTCACCACAGATTCTGCAACTTCGCTGATCAACTGTTGTTTCCATTTCAAATCTCCATGGATATTTGTATCCAAGGCGGATTCTCGCTATTACTGATTCTCTCCCTCGTCCTCCTCCTCTTCGGCCATAATGACTGGGATTGCCAGCTGCAACCATGTTGTACCATCGTACAGATTCACTGGTTTGTGCTTCTATCCTCCTTTCCTCAGTTACCTTGTCACGGTGATGTTGCCTGAGAATACCTCTAATTTGTAGTATAGTCTTAGGTATGAAGTATTCAATATGGTCTCCTTCAGCGCCTTCAGCAGCCAGCACATCTGCTCGTTCATTCCCACATATTCCAACATGGGAGGGGATCCACAGAAACTTAATGACTCTACCCTGATTGGTAAGTACTCTCACAGCTCTCTTAATTTCAGCGACTATTGCAAGATTTTCTGGCTGATTTTTCTTAGGCTTTGCAGTGCTGCTTTTGAATCGGTGCAAATCACTGCACCATTAGTGTTCCGTTCAAGAAACCTTAACGCCATAACAATGGCAGTTAGCTCTGCTTGCGTTGAAGAGGCATGGCTCTCAATACGCGCTTTTTCTTCATTTCTGCGTTAGAAGGTATTATTCTTGATTACCGTGTATGCTGCACCAGCCCTGCCATTGACAGGATTAGATGACCCGTCAGTGTAGATTTGATCTAGTTCATCTCCGGCTTCTTTATAAATTTCCTCGAGATACTTGTGCCTCATTTCTTGTGGTATCATGTTGGATTTTTTCGTTGCCATTTCATTGATGATGATCTTGCATGAGTCATCCTCCCAGGGAGGTAACCTCTCTACAGGCAGGAGCTCACGGGCTTGCTCAAGCAGGTGAAGCTCTTCAAGGTAGCAGACTGATCTGTGATGCCATTTTTTGCTTCTCCTGTTTCCCTCTGAAAGTAGCACAGAGCTCAGTGTTTTCTTAGCAATATCATTGTAATGGGGATCTCTGGCTATCCCAATTGCAAGCTTAGCATTCAGCTCCTGAATTCTGCTTCTAACACTGGGAAGGGACAACTTCTCTCGTAGATTAGACGTTTTGGCAGTTCTTGGAATTCCAAGAATGATTGTCATGGCTTCATTTTGAATGCTTTCAAGCCTTTTCATATCGCTTTGGGAGTAGGTGCACAGAACTGGTGCGGCATAGTCTATGACGGAGCGCACATAGGCTGTGTACATCATTTTAAGCACGGCAATAGAGGCGCCATGTCCATTCCAGGTCATAGCTTTCAGTGCCCTGAGTCGACTTTTGCATGTTCCTATGAGTTGATTGAGCTCCTCTTTCTTTCCCTTGTTAGAGCCGACAGTGACGTCAAGGTACCGATAGTGGTCAACCCATTTAAGTGTTACACCATTAATTTGCAGTTCTTCATTTGCTCTCCGCTTGTGATGGGAGTATGCCTTCGTCTTGTTTGTGGAGAGAGTGAAACCGAGCTCAATACATTTCCTTCCAAGGAGTTCAATGGACTGTTCAATTTTTCCCAAGGTGGGAGCTTGTATTAGGACATCATCTGCATATCCCACTTGTTGTGTTCCTTCCGGAAAATCAATATTTGCAATGGCGTTCGCGTTCATAAGTACATTGAATAGTGTAGGGCTTAAGACTCCGCCTTGGGGGGTCCCGAGTTCCATATTCATTGTTCTGGAGACTGCTCCATTGAAGCAAACCTTGGCTTTCCTTCCTGTGAGGTAGTCTTCAACCCATTTCATGAGTCTCCCCTTGACACCCATGCATGCAAGCTCGTCCAGGATCGCAATGCCCTGTGCTTTGTCGAAGGCTCCTTTGATGTCAACAAATACAGAGTACCTAGCCGTGTCATTAGCCAAGTAATTAACTATACAATTTGCTGTGCTCCGTCCTTTAACAAATCCATTGACCCCCCCCTCCCCTAACCTGCCTATTTTGTGCAACAGTCGGTTTAGGATGATCCTTTCAAGCATCTTGCAAGTGCATGACACGAGACTGATAGGTCTGTAATTACCAGGGTCATTAGGCTTCGGTATGGGAACAATTATTGCGTGTTTCCATTGTGTGGGCAACACTCCACTTAGGAATGACTTGTTAAACAGATGGAGTAGTGGATTCCCAGACACTTCACATAGTGCATTGAGTATGTCGTAGGTGACGCCATCTTCACCAGGTGCTGTACTTTTACCCTTTTTCATAGCGCCCCTTACTTCTTGGGCTGTGATTGGTTCCCCATATTCGTCATCACTAGACAGTGCTCTTGTTATCCTAATTCTTCTGTCATCATGTCGCAGGAGCTGTTCCCTGCTGATTTCTGCAGGGAGGGAGGAGGAGGATGCTGCATCACTCCACTTGTGAATTAGTTCCTCAGCCTTACCCTGGGGGTCTTTGTGAGCCGCAGGCCGGGCTCTGCCACCCTTAGCTCTCTGAATTTTTGCCCACACTTCTCTTGCAGATGTTTCCCGTCCAATAGAGCTAGTGAACTCAAGCCATTGTCTTTCCCGCTCTTTAATCTTCTCTTCCCTGGCTACTTGACACACAGTTTTAAACAACTCTTGGTTACTTTCAGTGGGATGTCTCCGGTACTCTCTACTCATGTCTCGCACATTGCGTTAAGCATCTTTATGTAATCATTCTCATACCATTTTATTTTCTTCCTCTGAGGGTTACTTCGCCCAGGCGTACGGCGCGGAACTCTTAGACAGCTCTTAATTTGGTGATTAAGGTCATCAACAAATGTGTCAATGTCTTCTGGGATTTGGTATTCTGTGAACCAGTCACTCATCCTGTTTATGAAGTTCGGCCTCATATCTGGTCCGAGTGATAACCTTTTTCTTTTATTTGTCTCTTTCCTTCTCTTGCTCATGTCAACGGTGGTAATCAGTGCCCAATGGTCACTACATAAACTGTGCACAATGTGTGTACTGGCATCCGTGTCCTGTGCATTCAGCAGGAGAGCATAGTCTAATCTTCCTCCTCTGAGGTGAGTTGGCTGTTCATCACCCAGGACCCTAAGGTTTTCACTTCCCCTGACAAAGAGTGACAGTTTCCGTCCATTGACATTGGGCTGATGACAGTTGGCACCAAAGTGTGGGTGTCTGGCATTCAGGTCACCAACCAGCAGGGTAGGTTCTTCATTAACAAACTCAGGCAGTGTGTCAAGGTCAAGTTTACTCTGTGGCACATATAAGTTGATTATATGTAGGACATTATTGTTTAAGTAAAGGGTTACTTCCAGTGATTCAAACTCATCCCCCATGTGCAGGTCATCAATAATCTGTGCGGGAATGTTGTTATTTACAAAAGTGATGAGACCCCGTTTTCTTTCCCCAGAGGGCAGGGAGAACTTGCGATAACCGCTGAACCTTGGGTTGAAGTCATCACCTACCATCGTCTCCTGTAGCCACTACCCCACTAACATTGTACCCCACTAACACTATACCCTTCTAACACTGTCCCCAACTATCACTGTACCCCACTAACACTGTACCCCACTAGCATTGTACCCCCACTAACATTGTACCCCACCATCAATGTACTCCACTAACACTGTACCCCACCATCTCTGTACCCCACTAAAACTGTACCCCACCATCACTGTACCCCACTATCACTGTATCCCACTATCAATGTACCCAACTAACCCTGTACCCCTCTAACACTGTACCCCTCTAACACTGCACCCTACTATCACTGTACCCTACTAACACTGTACCAAACTAACACCCTACCCCACTAACACTGTACACTGTACCCTACTAATACTGTACCCCACTATCACTGTACCGCATTAACACCGTACCCCACTAACACTGTACCCCACTAAAAATGTACCCCTCTAACACTGTACCCCACTAAGACTGTACCCCACTAACACTGTACCTCTCTAACACTGTTCCCCACTAACACTGTACCCTTTTAACACTGTAACCCCACTAACACTGTACCCCCCTAAAACTGTACCCCACTAACACTGTACCTCTCTAACACTGTTCCCCACTAACACTGTACCCTTTTAACACTGTAACCCTACTAACACTGTACCCCACTAACACTGTACCCCACTATCACTGCACCCCACTAACACTGTACCCCCATCATCAATGAACCCCGCTAACACTGTACACCTCTAACACTATACCCCACCAACACTGTACCCCACCATCAATGTACCCCACTAACACTGTACCCCACTAACACTGTACCCCACTCTCAATGTACCCCACTAACACTGTACCCCACTAACCCTGTACCCCACTAACACTGTACCCCACTTTCAATGTACCCCACTATCAATGTACCCCACTAATACTGTACCCCACCATCACTGTACCTCACTATCACTGTACCTCACCATCACTGTACCTCACCATCACTGTACCCCACTATCACTGTACCTCACCATCACTGTACCTCACTATCACTGTACCCCACCATCACTGTACCTCACCATCACTGTACCCCACCATCACTGTACCCCACCATCACTGTACCTCACCAGCACTGTACCCCACCATCACTGTACCCCACCATCACTGTACCCCACCATCACTGTACCTCACCATCACTGTACCTCACCAGCACTGTACCTCACCATCACTGTACCTCACTATCACTGTACCTCACAATCACTGTACCTCACAATCACTGTACCTCACAATCACTGTACCTCACCATCACTGTACCCCCACCATCACTGTACCCCACCATCAGTGTACCCCACCATCACTGTACCTCACCCTCACTGTACCCCACCATCACTGTACCCCACGATCACTGTACCCCACCATCACTGTACCTCACCATCACTGTACCTAACCATCACTGTACCTCACCATCACTGTACCTCACCATCACTGTACCCCACCATCCCTGTACCCCACCATCTCTATACCCCACCATCACTGTACCCCACCATCACTGTACCTCACCCTCACTGTACCCCACCATCACTGTACCCCACCATCACTGTACCCCACGATCACTGTACCCCACCATCACTGTACCTCACCATCACTGTACCCCACCATCCCTGTACCCCACCATCACTGTACCTCACCATCCCTGTACCCCACCATCACTGTACCTCACCATCACTGTACCTCACCATCACTGTACCTCACCATCACTGTACCTCACCATCACTGTACCTCACCATCACTGTACCTCACTATCGCTCAATGCATAAAGCTTACATTTGCATAATGTATTACCAATTGCTCTGCTCAATTTGCAAGCTTCCAAATGACACAAAGAGTTGGTACGACTGGCCAAACAGTGCAACAGTTGGTACGACTGGCTAAACAGTGCAACAGTTGGTACGACTGGCCAAACAGTGCAACAGTTGGTACGACTGGCCAAACAGTGCAACAGTTGGTACGACTGGCCAAACAGTGCAACAGTTGGTACGACTGGCCAAACAGTGCAACAGTTGGTACGACTGGCTAAACAGTGCAACAGTTGGTACGACTGGCCAAACAGTGCAACAGTTGGTACGACTGGCTAAACAGTGCAACAGTTGGTACGACTGGCTAAACAGTGCAACAGTTGGTACGACTGGCCAAACAGTGCAACAGTTGGTACGACTGGCCAAACAGTGCAACAGTTGGTACGACTGGCCAAACAGTGCAACAGTTGGTACGACTGGCCAAACAGTGCAACAGAGCAACTTAGTGAATATTAATATTTCGCGTGTCCAAATTTTTTTTTTAACAAATTCTGCGAAATTCTTAAAAAATCTGGGAACATAAAGGAAATTTAAATTTTCAATTAATGACCCGATATGAGCGTTCATCTCTCTCATATTATGTATCACATGTCAGTGTAGGCATCACGTGGTCAGCATGTATCACATGTCAGTGTAGGCATCACGTGGTCAGCATGTATCACATGTCAGTGTAGGCATCACGTGGTCAGCATGTATCACATGTCAGTGTAGGCATCACGTGGTCAGCATGTATCACATGTCAGTGTAGGCATCACGTGGTCAGTATGTATCACATGTCAGTGTAGGCATCACGTGTTCAGCATGTATCACATGTCAGTGTAGGCATCTCGTGGTCAGTATGTATCACATGTCAGTGTAGGCATCACGTGGTCAGTATGTATCACATGTCAGTGTAGGCATCACGTGTTCAGTATGTATCACATGTCAGTGTAGGCATAACGTGTTCAGCATGTATCACATGTCAGTGTAGGCATCACGTGGTCAGTATGTATCACATGTCAGTGTAGGCATCACGTGGTCAGCATGTATCACATGTCAGTGTAGGCATCACGTGGTCAGTATGTATCACATGTCAGTGTAGGCATCACGTGGTCAGCATGTATCACATGTCAGTGTAGGCATCACGTATTCAGCATGTATCACATGTCAGTGTAGGCATCACGTGGTCAGTATGTATCACATGTCAGTGTAGGCATCACGTGGTCAGCATGTATCACATGTCAGTGTAGGCATCACGTGTTCAGCATGTATCACATGTCAGTGTAGGCATCACGTGGTCAGCATATATCACATGTCAGTGTAGGCATAACGTGGTCAGTATGTATCACATGTCAGTGTAGGCATCACGTGGTCAGTATGTATCACATGTCAGTGTAGGCATCATGTCAGTAGGAGGGAAAAAGTAAGGGAGACAGAGAGGGAGACCCGGACACCGCTGGGTACGCCAGCTAGCAAATATGTACATTAATACTAATAAAGACGTATTAGAGTAGCAGGTGTGGCAGGCGAGTGTGGCAGGTGTGGTCTTCCTGTCAAGTGTGCCTGCCATGCCTGTCTGTCAAGTGTGCCTGCCATGCCTGTCTGTCAAGTGTGCCTGCCATGCCTGTCTACTATGGCATTGTTGCCGCAGTGGAAGCCATCAGAGGCGAGGCGTGACAAGTGACGTACCACTGTCAATGTCAGAACAACTCAAACATAATACTTGATGTTGACCAGACCACACACTACAAGTTGAAGGGACGACGACGTTTCGGTCCGTCCTGCACCATTCTCAAGTCGATTCGACTTGAGAATCGACTTGAAAATGGTCCAGGACGGACCGAAACGTCGTCGTCTCTTCAACTTCTAGTGTGTGGTCTGGTCAACATACTTCAGCCACGTTATTGTGACTCTTCACCTGCATAATACTTGATGCCTAAAATAAACCATGTTTGATGGATAAAATATAAAATAAACAATACTTACGAAATGAACGGTATGGTAAACACTACAGGTCAGTTCCAACGCAATGTCACACAAAATAGTAAAATTAAAATCAAAATAAATCAAAATCTATGAAAATTCAATTCGTCAATGCAATCAGAAACATTAAAATGAAATCGTAACATATTTTATATAGCATGTGTTGCTCTTATGTGCAACAGATAGCGCTGTTTCTTGGTCTGGCTGTGAGAAGAGAGTATTTGTTCCTTGACAGAGCAGAGTTGTTTGTGCATGGTTAATCACCTGGAAAGAGACGTTGTTGTCTTGCCTATATACTGAGCTCTTTGAGGCTTACAGTCCCCAAATGGGCATGTGAAGGCATAGACGACGTTGGTTTCCTTCAGAGCGTTCTGTTTGGTGTCTGGGGAGTTTTTCATGAATAGGTTGGCCGTTTTTTTGTTTTTGTAATAAATTGTCAATGGTATGTTCTGATTTTTGTCTGTAGGGATAACGCTCCTATCAATAATATCTTTCAGAACCCTTTCCTCCGTTTTATGAGCCGTCGAAAAGAAGTTCCTGTAAAATAGTCTAATAGAGGTTACAAGTGTTGTGTTAGTTAACTCTTCAGAGGTTGCATGGCGTTTCACCTCTCTTTTTATGACGTCTTCAACAAAACCGTCAGAGAACCCATTGTTGACTAGGACCTACAGGGCTCTTCATCGACTTGCTTCCATCCTGAGCTGTGGCTGAGAGCCCAGTCGATGTAAGCGTTGACAACACTCCTCTTCTGTCTGTTTGGGCAGTCACTATTGGCATTGAGGCACATTTCAATGTTTGTTTCCTTAGTGTAGACTGCAGTGTGGAAGCCTCCATTCCTTACCATGACTGTTACATCTAGAAAAGGCAGCTTCCCATCGTTCTTCATCTCGTAAGTGAAACTCAACACAGAATTCCGCTCAAATGCCTCCCTCAGCTGCTGCAGACGTTTGGCATCAGGTAATTGCATAAAAATGTCGTCAACATACCTGCAGTATATAGCAGGTTTCAAGTCCATGTCAACTAAGACCATCTGCTCGATGGTACCCATGTAGAAGCTTGCCAACAGGACACCTAGGGGAGAACCCATGGCGACCCCATCTACTTGCTTATACATGTGCCCATCCGGGCTCAAGAAGGGTGCCTCTTTAGGGCAGGCTTGGAGTAGTTTCCTTAGTATGTTTTCTTTTATGTCAAGAGGAGTACAAGTTGGGTCACGATACACTCTGTCCACTATTATTCCGATTGTTTCATCCACAGGTACGTTGGTAAACAGTGACTCTACATCTAACGAGGCTCTTATTCCCGTGGCCCATGCTCCCCGCAGTAAGTCAACAAATTCCTTTGGAGACTTCAGGCTGAAAGCACAATGTACGTAAGGTGTCAGCAAGCCGATGAGTCGCTTAGCCAGTCTGTATGTGTGTGTGGGTATCTGGCTGATGATACCCGGAGCACGTGTCCTGGACAATATGCCCTCCGCACGATGGAGCAAGTGTCCTGGACAATATGCCCTCCGCACGATGGAGCAAGTGTCCTGGACAATATGCCCTCCGCACGATGAAGCAAGTGTCCTGGACAATATGCCCTCCGCACGATGGAGCAAGTGTCCTGGACAATATCAGTACTAAACACTATACAGAGTCAGATATATTAGGCTTATTTCAGTGATAGGGCAAAAGCGGAATAAATATTTGATTGTGATTTATTTTTATAGACTTTTCTATATTTAACAATATTATTTGTTTATGGTGCCAGCATCGTTAGTTATTCACCATTATATTAATGAAAAAGCAATTTATATTTTGCCTATCCAGATAAAATGTTGAATTGCAAAACTTGTGCCAAGAACCCACTAATGTCTCTAAAAACTCATTAACAAGGCAGCAATTTTGACGTAATATACAATAGTTGTATTTTAACCAATACAACTGGTTTAAATTCAAATTTTAATTTATTTTATATAATTCTACGTGATCGAAAACATTAGAAAATGAAAAAAAAAAGTTGGCATGCATCCATTAACTGTATACCAACTTCTCTTCATCTGTAGCATACGCAGTGTTCATACAGCTCTTGTCTTTATAGAATACAGTATCACAGTTTGGGAGGTACATGAAGCCTTTGTGGGGCTCAACACGAAACATCGTCTGCAACATTTGGTAAAGGAAGAATCAACTTGTATTGTGCCATAGTAAATGTCAGCAATTGAATTTGGGTCGAACAATATCACTGAACGTTCAAGAGAAACAAAGGGGAAAAACATTCTTTGTGTTGACACCAATGACGAAACACAAGCCATACACACACACACACACACACACACACACACACACACACACACACACACACACACACACACACACACACACACACACACATGTGTGTGTGTGCTTGATAGAATTCTACGATCAGGTGACAAAGATTAAGTAAGAAAGAGAAGGATGGGCGGACTGCATTTTTTTGGACTGTCGGAAAGCCTTTGACACAGTACCCCATAAAAGGTTGATGCGTAAGCTGGAGAAACAGGCAGGAGTAACTGGTAGGGCGCTCCAGTGGATAAGGGAGTACCTAAGCAATAGGAAGCAGAGAGTTACAGTGAGGGGTGAGACCTCAGAATGGCGTGAAGTCTCCAGTGGAGTCCCAAAGGGCTCTGTGCTTGGACCTGTCCTGTTTCTGATATACGTAAATGATCTCCCAGAGAGTATAGACTCATTCCTCTCAATGTTTGCTGACGACGCCAAAGTTATGAGAAGGATTAAGACAGAGGAGGACAGCTTGAGGCTTCAAGAAGACCTGGACAAGCTGCAGGAATGGTTAAACAAATGGCTGTTCGCAAATGTAAATATAATGAAGATATGGGTAGGAAGCAGGAGACCAGATACAAGTTATCATTTGGGAGATGAGATACTTCAGGAGTCAGAGAGAGAGAAAGACCTGGGGGTTGATATCACGCCAGACCTGTCCCCTGAAGCTCATATCAAGAGGATAACATCAGCAGCATATGCCAGGTTGGCTAACATAAGAACGGCCTTTAGAAACTTGAGTAAGGAATCTTTCAGAACATTATATACCACATATGTCAGACCAATCCTGGAGTATGCGGCTCCAGCATGGAGTCCATATCTAGTCAACCATAAGATAAACCATAAACCAACCATAAACTGGAAAAGGTTCAAAGGTTTGCCACCAGACTAGTACCCGAGCTGAGAGGTATGAGTGTGAGATTTTTCTCTACGTCTACCTCCCTTAGGAGGTGGACTACAAGTTTAAAGGCTGCTCACGGCAGTTAAGCATGAGTCCAGTAGAAAAAGGAAAAGCGGGAGCAAACCGCCAGGCCTCCACCACCAGGGGTGAAAACCTGTCCACAATAGGCCGCTGGTTCCTCCTAGTTAAACAGGACGTTAAAACTAATAAAGGGTAACCGACAGGTTCTCACAATCATATATTTATATTTGATGTGGCGCGATGAATTGGAATTCGAATTCCCAAGAACAGCCGTCATTTCAAGATCACACCAACATTTAATAATATGCAGAAATATGGTGGAATAATATGGTTGAAGGGTTGACATCAAAGACCGTTTTCTATAACATAACAATTTATTAATAACAAGAGACTAACTACTACATTACCGAGTTTACGTTACGTTAATGTCCATCCAGTGGCACGATAACAAACAGCTAAATAGCAACCCTTGCTGTGCGGCTGCATACTGAACTAACCTGAACACAGGTGTGCCCACTGATTATGCAAAATTGCAAATCAAAGAAAAATATCACAGACTAAGTTACACCACAGCGAATGGTTACGTTATTGTCCATCAAGTGGCATTTGCAACACAGCTATTCAACAGCCCCTCGAGAAGTGACAGCAGGCTCCATCTTGCTGACACTTCGGGCTGACAACATGAACTAACTGAACAAATGAAGGATATCCACTGAAGACAAAGACACAAGCATGCAATCAATAGTGTCTCGGTTTCCCTGACAGCTACTATAATCACAAACATAGGGGTCCTCCCGCCCCCCAGGAGAGACCCACGTAACTAGGCGGGTAGTCCAACAGTGACCCCCCCCCCTATCACAACCCAGTGTGATCACTCTTTGCAACTCCCTACAAGAAGTTGCCCTGTAAATAATAACAAAGACAGGCAAGGCGGGATTTTGGGACACAGCTCCACAAATCCCTAGATTACTCTACTCTCGTCACCAGATGACAACCAAAAGAAATTGCCTTAAGTGATTAATTACGTTAATTGACTGATCGCAGCAGTCAGCAACAAAGTACTACGGTAATCACAAACAATTGTCTCACACTAGACAACAACATGATGATGATACTCTACGTTAATCATTAACCCTTGTCTCTCTTGTTAACAATAACTCAAACTTATATTACATCACACTTGACTCCCTTCAAGTATTCAGTGAGTAATTCTTAATAAAGGTCAAACGGACAACTAATTACATCCCCATTGAGTTTCGTTAACTAAGCCTACCCTAACTTGGTAGCTTCTCAACAGTCTGTGTCAAAAAATTACTAGTGAGTGTTAATTACCCTAATTAGCTCCGATCAATTAATTAACTGTCACCAGGACCGATAATTAATCATCCATAAATAAGCACTGCCTAAGCAGGTCTCATCAAACACTGTGAATTCATGGGAAAGGAGTTAATTACCCCTAATTAACAAGATGTGCCACTAATCCACTGTCCTCAGACAGGATATGATTAATACAACGATTTATGCTAGCTCCATGACCTCGCTTGTCCGAGTCATCGGAGCTCTCCAATGTTAATTACTCCACTAATTAACATGAGCCACTAATTGCTATACCCCAGAAAGGTAATTAGTCTCGAGCAAATTACGTTAACACAAATACTGACAGACTCTGACAGATCCTCTCCCACTACGTGAATTCATGATGAGAAGGCTAATTACATAATTAGCTAGAGTGGTCAATTAGTTGTCACATGGACAATTAATTGCTCCCAAGACGTATCTCACTCAAGCTCAACGCTGTTCTCTCTCATAACAGCCCTCACTCACTCAACAATAAGTGTGCACCCCTTATCCAGTTAATTCCCCAATTATTAACTCACTGAATCCTTAAGTCCTCAACACAATTAAAGAAACAAAGTAACCCCAGTGTTACATAGGTCACACTACAATGGCATGCAACATCATAAATGCACTGCCCACATAGGTTGCGGCTACTGCAACTCGTTAATTACTGTGCCCACACAATAATGACACACGGTTGTGCAACACACAAGAGTATACCAATATTACTACCCCCCCCCCTTTTCTTGCAACCTTTGCAAAGGACTACTGTGAACACACAGTTACCTCAGCAAGGCAATTAACCCATCAATTGCCTGCTCTCATTAAGCACTGTGAATTCCCCTGAATAATCCTAGAGGTCCCTTAAACCCTCAACACAGTTCTCCGGGCAGCAATAATATCGTATAAACTGATAACAATACTGCACAAACCTGCAACATAATGATGCCATCAGCATACCCCACATGCTAATGACATCATTAGGCATTCAGTCAGCAATCACATCTACTGACTAACCACACAACACAGTACATAAACATGCAAATGAACACATAGAAATGGCATTCATATAATCAATGAAAATTATATCATCAGGTAAATGTATCTCTAACTACACAGACCTCAGGGGTACCCACTGACATCCCTGCAACTTGGCCTGCCTACCTCTAATGATTATAATTTATATACGGTACTCTATGGCATTAATCCAGTCTGAACGATTATATAGAATCGACAGGCTGGATCACTTATATGGTAAATCTCTACACTGACCGGTTACATACTCGAGTCAGTCTACACACATATATACATTATGATACTACAGTGTGGTCCCGTGTACAACATCTATCTCCAGGTACCGCCCTACCAGTCACCTGGACGTGCTACAGACAGCTGTCACTAAGCTGCTACCCTCATTGTAACACTTTTACTGTACTCACGGCTCTGGATATTCACCACAATCCTTTTCCTGGTCACTACCTCTCTGGCTGTAAACACCTAGCTCGCTCCTCATGCATCGACAAGATGTAGCCCTAGGCTGTCCCGGGAAAGTGGCCAAGTGGCCCAAGGAGGTGGTCAAGGCATGTGGCCACCGCGTGGCCCACAGCGCCCCTCCCGAGCTGGAAGGGGGATGGGTGGTGGTAGTGGTGGCCGGCGCGCGGGCCGAGCCGGGCCGAGCCGAGCCGGGCCGAGCCGAGCCGGGCCGGGCCGGGCCGAGCGGCTGGGTGGCCTGGGGGTGGCCACGGGTAGCGCATGACGTCATAGCACCCCACCCGGCTGAGCTGGTGCGCGGGGTGGGGTGGGGGTTTGGCCGCGCGGGTGGCCTGGGTGGGTGCCCCCCCCCCCGGGAAGCTGGCCAAGGTGGGTGGCCGCGCACATGGGTGACTCGGGCTGGCAGGCTGCCGCCCACAGGCGTACACACGCGGATGGGGAATCACTAATAACCCCATCAAACCAGAGCCTGCCTTGCTCTACACTTCGGTGACAATGGCCGGCGGCGTCCCCACACTGACGCAGCCTGGCGGAATACAAAAATCCAACAGGGGCCTGTAATATCACACTCACTTACACTGCCCAACACCAATTGTCCATTGACACTAGACAGGATGCTCAGACCCGAGGGATGAGGGATCCATCTGATACACCATGAGGCTCTGCCATCTGCCTCATGGGTTAACACTGCAACTGTCTCTTAGTTTGTCACATCGGCCCCAATTTCACGCAAATTTGGGCCTAGACACAACCCGGGATGGCGGGAGTGCCATCCACGCTGTGTAACAAGGGAATGACAGCGATTAACGGGGGTGGAGATGGCAGACGGCCATCTCCACCCAGCTGCGTCCTCTTCCACCTGCTACCCAGCTCAAACTGACTCTATGGCGGGCAGGGAAACTCAAATGCCAATATCTCCCCCCCCCCCTAACTTGTCTTGACCAATCAGCAGGGGGCCGGCACACTACCAAGATGCCGCTTCCAACCACAGCTCTTCGTGCCAAAACTCGGCTTGGAACACAGGTGTCTAAACCAATCACATGCCTCCGGCATCCCGTGACGTCACAAGGAGGGGGAGGCCTAAAGACAATGGCGTATTGTCTCACATGGTGGGGCGGGGGGGGCAACGTTCACCCCACTCTCCCCCCCCCCCCCACCTCTAATGGTTTTAGTCAAGTATCCTCTCATACCACTTCACTCACCTCCTCATCCTATTTCAGAGAAACAGGAATATAACCTGTAATTCTCTCTACAGAGCAATCACAGACTTCTGACTACTCACAAATGATAGTCCATAACATAAGCTTTCATTCAACACCCCACAAGTATATGTTAGTTTGAAAGCTTCAGTTTCTGGAGCGACTAGCCTAATCTAGAAACTAGGAAAACTAGCTGAGGGAGTCTAGATTCCCTCACAATGAGCTACGAGGAGAGACAACGGGAATTAAACCTCACTTCGTTGGAAGACAGAAGAGTTAGGGGGGACATGTTCACCACATTCAAGATTCTCAAGGGAATCGACAGGGTTGATAAAGACAGGCTATTTAACACAAGGGAAACACGCACTAGGGGACACAGGGAAAAACTGAGTGCCCAAATGAGCCACAGAGATATTAGAAAGAACTTTTTTAGTGTCAGAGTGATTGACAAATGAAATGCATTAGGAAGTAACGTGGTGGAGGCTGACTCCATACACAGTTTCAAGTGTAGATATGAAAGAGCCCAATAGGCTCAGGAACCTGTACACCTGTTGATGGACGGTTGAGAGGCGGACCCAAAGAGCCAGAGCTCTACCCCCGCAAGCACAACTAGGTGAGTACACACACTCACACTAACACTCACACTCACGCACACGCACACGCACAAACACACACACACACACACACACACACACACACACACACACACACACACACACACACACACACACACACACACACACACACACACATCCAACTAGAGTTGGATGTGACAAAGGCTATAGGCCCAGATGGAATCTCCCCTTGGATACTAAAGAAAGGAGCAGAAGAACTGTGCCTACCACTCTCCATAGTGTATAACAAATCACTGGCAACAGGGGAACTGCCAGATATTTGGAAAGCAGCTAACGTAGTCCCGATATACAAGGGGATAGACAGGAGGCACTGAACTACAGGCCAGTGTCCCTAACCTGCATACCATGCAAGCTGATGGAGAAGATTGTGCGAAAAAAACTATTGGAGCATCTGGAGCGAAGGAGCTTTGTAACACAGCATCAACATGGGTTCAGGGATGGCAGGTCCTGCCTCACAGGGTTACTTGAATTCTACGACCAGGCAACAAAAATAAGGCAAGAAAGAGAAGGGTGGGCAGACTGCATATTTTTGGATTGTCAGAAAGCCTTTACTATATGCCACACAAGAGGCTAGTGCGAAAGTTGGAGATGCAGGCTGGAGTGAAAGGGAAGGTACTCCGTTGGATAGAGGAGTACCTAAGCAACAGGAGACAACGAGTCTGTGTGAGGGGTGAGGTCTCAGATTGACGAGACGTCACAAGTGGAGTCCCGCAGGGGTCAGTCCTTAAACCTATACTGTTTCTGGTATATGTAAATGATCTCCCAGAGGGTATAGATTCGTTCCTCTCAATGTTTGCCGACGATGCAAAAATTATGAGGAGGATTGAAACAGAGGATGATAGTAGGTTGGGCCCCAGGTCCAGACTCATGGAATTCAATATTTATAAAGAAATGCAAAGTGCCGGTAGCACAGGCACTCAGTATAGTGTGGAGGAAGAGCTTGGACACGGGGGAGATACCAGATGCACTTAAAGTAGCAGACATAGCCCCTCTACACAAGGGAGGGAGCAAAGCATTGGCAAAAAATTATAGACCAGTTGCACTAACATCGCACATCATAAAAGTATTTGAGAGAGTGATTAGGAGTCAGGTCACCAATTTCATGGAGACCAATGACCTTCATAACCCAGGCCAACATGGATTTCGAGCGGGAAGATCGTGCCTCTCACAGCTACTTGAGCACTACGACAAAGTCACTGAGGCATTAGAAGAAAAACAGAATGCTGATGTGATATACACGGACTTCGCAAAGGCTTTCGATAAATGTGACCATGGCGTGATAGCACACAAAATGAAGTCAATGGGAATAACCGGTAAAGTAGGACGCTGGATACTCAGTTTTCTGTCAAACAGGACTCAGCGAGTAACGGTCAACCATATAAAATCTAGTCCAAGTGCAGTGAAAAGCTCTGTACCTCAGGGTACAGTCCTTGCACCGCTGCTTTTCCTTATTCTCATATCAGATATAGACAAAAATACAAGTCACAGCTTCGTATCATCCTTTGCAGATGACACAAAAATCAGTATGAAAATTACCTCGGCTGAAGACATTGAAAAACTTCAAGCTGATATTAATAAAGTTTTCGACTGGGCATCAGTAAATAACATGATGTTTAACAGTGATAAATTCCAGGTACTCAGGTACGGTAAAAATGAGGACCTTAAACATAATACAGAGTACAAAACACAATCAAATGTACCCATAGTAGGAAAACAGCATGTAAAGGATTTGGGAATAATAATGTCTGACGACCTAACGTTTAAGGAGCATAACCAAGCAAATATTGCGACAGCCAGAAAAATTATAGGATGGATTACGAGAACTTTCAAATCCAGGGATCCCATCACAATGGTTGTACTCTTCAAGTCACTTGTGTTGTCCCGTCTTGAGTACTGCTCAGTACTCACTTCCCCCTTCAGAGCAGGAGAGATTGCTGAAATAGAGGGAATACAGAGAACATATACGGCACGCATAGACGCAATAAAGCACCTAAATTATTGGGATCGTCTCAAAGCCCTCCAAATGTACTCACTAGAAAGAAGACGAGAGAGATATCAAATAATATACACCTGGAAGATACTGGAGGGCCAAGTACCAAATCTACATAGTAAAATAACAACGTACTGGAGTGAACGATATAGAAGAAAATGTAGAATAGAACCAGTGAAGAGCAGAGGTGCCATAGGCACAATCAGAGAACACTGTATAAACATCAGAGGTCCGCGGTTGTTCAACGTCCTCCCAGCAAGCATAAGAAATATTGCCGGAACAACCGTGGACATTTTCAAGAGGAAACTAGATTTATTCCTCCAAGGAGTGCCGGACCAACAGGGCTGTGGTGGGTATGTGGGCCTGCGGGCCGCTCCAAGCAACAGCCTACTGGACCAAACTCTCACAAGTCAAGCCTGGCCTCGGGCCGGGTTTGGGGAGTAAAAGAACTCCCAGAACCCCATCAACCAGGTATCAACCAGTAGGAGGCTACAAGATGACCTGGATAGATTGAGTGAATGGTAAAACAAATGGCTGTTGAAGTTCAACCCGAGTAAATGCAAGTAATGAAACTAGGCAGTGGAAACAGGAGGCCAGGCACAGGATACAGAATAGGAGATGAAGTACTTAATGAAACAGACAGAGAGAAAGATCTAGGAGTTGATATCACACCAAACCTGTCTCCTGAAGCCCACATAAAGAGAATAACGTCTGCGGCATATGCGAGGCTGGCTAACATCAGAATGGCGTTCAGGAACCTGTGTTAGGAATCATTCAGAATCTTGTACACCACATATGTAAGACCAATCCTGGAGTATGCGGCCCCAGCATGGAGCCCGTACCTTGTCAAGAACAAGACGAAGCTGGAAAAAGTCCAAAGGTATGCTACTAGACTAGTCCCAGAACTAAGAGGCATGAGTTATGAGGAAAGGCTGCGGGAAATGCACCTTACGACACTGGAAGACAGAAGAGTAAGGCGGGACATGATCACAACCTACAAAATCCTCAGGGGAATCAACCGGGTAAACAAGGATGAACTATTCAACACTGGTGGGACGCGAGCAAGGGGACACAGGTGAAAGCTGAGTACCCAAATGAGCCACAGAGACGTTAGAAAGAACTTTTTCAGTGTCAGAGTAGTTAGTAAATGGAATGCACTAGGAAGTGATGTGGTGGAGGCTGACTCCATACACAGTTTCAAATGTAGATATGACAGAGCCCTATAGGCTCAGGAACCTGTACACCTGTTGGTTGACGGTTGAGAGGCGGGACCAAAGAGCCAAAGCTCAACCCCCGCAAGCACAATTAGGTGAGTACAATTAGGTGAGTATACACACACACACACACACACACACACACACACACACACACACACACACACACACACACACACACACACACACACACACACACGCACACACACACACACACACACACACACACACACACACACACACAGGAGTTATTGCTGTAAACAACCGATAGCTGGAAAGGCGGGATCCAAGAGTCAATGCTCGATCCTGCAAGCACAAATAGGTGAGTACAAATAGGTGAGTACACACACACACTCACAATTATACATGAAAGAGTGCAATATACATAACACTGCAAGTATTTTGCACTCCTTCATGTATAATTGTGAGTTGTAATTCCTCCTTCCTTCATTCCTCCTACCTCCACTCTTCCCGTGCGCCTCTCGTTTTCTGTTGCCAGACGGTCGAGTTTCCCCTCAACGTTATCCATGTCTGTCCCCTCTCTTCTCTTCCCTCCTCCTCCCCTCCTTTCTTCCTTACTTTGCTCTACTGTCTCACCATTACAGAGTAGATAGAAAAAAATAAGGTTACAATGGTCCTGCCGCTCACCCTGGTCCTGCCCCTCACCCTGGTATTGCCCCTCACCCTGGCCCTGCCCCTCACCCTGGTCCTGCCCCTCACCCTGGTCCAGCCCCTCACCCTGGTCCTGCCAATCACCCTTGTCCTGCCCCTCACCCTGGTCTTGCCAATCACCCTTGTCCTGCCCCCCACCCTGGTCCTGCCCCTCACCCTGGTCCTGCCCCTCACCCTGGCCCTGCCCCTCACCCTGGTCCTGCCCCTCACCCTGGCCCTGCCCCTCACCCTGGTCCTGCCCCTCACCCTGGTCCTGCCCCTCACCCTGGTCCAGCCCCTCACCCTAGTCCTGCCCCTCACCCTGGTCCTGCCCATCACCCTGGTCCAGCCCCCTCACCCTGGTCCTGCCAATCACCCTTTTCCTGCCCCTCATCGTGGTCCTGCCCCCTCACCCTGGTCCGGCCCCTCACCCTGGTCCTGTCCCTCACCCTGGTCCTGCCTCTCACCCTGGTCCTGCCCCTCACCCTGGCCCTGCCCCTCACCCTGGTCCTACACCTCACCCTGGTCCTGCCCCTCACCCTTTTCCTGCCCCTCACCGTGGTCCTGCCCATCACCCTGGTCCAGCCCCCTCACCCTGGTCCAGCCCCCTCACCCTGGTTCAGCCCCCTCACCCTGGTCCTGTCCCTCACCCAGGTCCAGCCCCTCACCCTAGTCCTGCCCATCACCCTGGTCCTGCCCCTCACCCTGGTCCTGCCCCTCACCCTGGTCCTGCCCCTCACCCTGGTCTTGTCCCTCACCCTGGCCCAGCCCCTCATCCTAGTCCAGTCCCTCACCCTGGTCCTGCCCCTCACCTTGGTCCGGCCCCTCACCCTGGTCCTGCCCCACACCCTGATCCTGCCACTCATCCTGGTCCAGTCTTTCACCCTGGTCCAGCCCCCTCACTGTAACACTGTAAAAGTGTTTGGTTTAGGTTAATACATACATAGAGTACACGAGTCACAGACAAGGATCTGAGAGGCGCCAGTTGTCTGCCTGAGATCTCACACCTCTAACCGTTAATGACCCCAAGTGACCTGAGGTCAGATCATGATAATTTCACCTTGCTTCCGCTAAGCGTATAATTGGAGCCGGGTAGCCTTCAAACATGCCGACGTTTAAGGAGTGGCTTGGTAGTGCCGGAGGCTATCTATTTGTGGGCGGAGTTAGCTACTAGGTTCCCCAATATAAACTCGGAGAGCTATCCAGCATGAGGCATGAACAGACAGAACGGCAGTCAGGATTGCAGAAGAGACGGCCTAGCAGGAAGGCTGTCGGCCGGCAGGGCGGGAGTCTCTGTCAACTACAGACCCCCCCCCCCTCTATCCAGCTATAGGCAGAGATACTTGGTGAGTGAACAGTAAGGTGACTTGGTCGTGTTTTACAAGTGTTGTGTGATGATCAGGGGCAGTCAAGTTGTAGGGTTCTCGAATTCTTGGATGATGACTCACTTTGCATATTAAACTGGAACATTTTAATTGAATTGCTAAATTATGATACTTCATGGGAAATATAATTATGAATTTATTATTTAAATTGTGTTTAACTTTGTTCCCTAGAGATTTGAGTTGAGGTGAGAAAGCCTCTGTGGTTACTGGTTTCATGATATTAATGAGTACATGTTTGGAGTTGATACATGGTAATAACATCTTTTGAGAATATTTTGATACAGACAAGTTCCATTCCTTGTCTTGTATGTAATGATCATGAATGGATGGTGGCAGCATTTCGTCTTCTACTATCTACTCTTCTACTTCTACTATCTACTCTTCTCCTTCTACCTATCTACACCTCTCCCTCCACCCCTCTCTCAACTCTCACTTTCAACTAATGACCATCCTCGCTCCTCCCACCTCTCTCCCTCTCACCCCAAACCCTCACTAATTACTTCACTATTCATTTCTTTCCTTTCGTTTTCTCTTATACGTTTGTGGCTATGATTATGTATTCTAGAGTTCTCTCTGGAGTTTCGGGTAACTGATCAAGTTACGGCGCCTTGTAGTCTTAGCACCTAGGTAGTCAAATACCTAGTTTACAAGGTGTTGAACGAGAGAGGTTGCCTTAGGAACTCTGGAGGTGCTCTAGAATAGTTAGCTAACTGGGGACGGGATAACGGACTAGAGAGAGCTGTTTCCCCCGGCCTCGTTAGTTAACTGGGGGGTGGAATAATGGACAAGATAGAGCTATTTCCCCCACCCCCGTTACAATGATGGCAGCGGTGTTGAACAATGTTGTAGGTAGTTGGTGTTCTTTTAACATTGTTCAGTCCCACGTGTCTTTTGCCGCTCAGGCGCTATCAGGGAGATCTTGACAGGTGTTTATTATTCGCGAGTTAGCGAACTTTTTTTCAGGCTAGGAGATGGTGATTCTCTGGTGTTGTGTTTAGTGATTTTGTGAGTTTTGTGGTATTCAGGGAATGTTCACCAGAACTTGCGTGTGTAGTGATTTATGTTAGTAATAAGATTTGGTGATTTGGGGAACTTAGCGGTGTTGGTAGTGCAGGTCAGCTGAGTGTGACAGGTGACCTCGCATGTCCCACGGGGACACCCAGCCACCGCTGGTCTCCAGGTCAGTGGGGAGTGGCAGGTGTAGTTTTTAAATAGTTTAAGTAGTGGTTCTGCTCAGATTATTGCGATCGACTGTTTTACTCCATTTGAACGCAATAACCCGAGGTGTACTGGTATTGTACAGCATGCTAGGGGGAGCCTTAGTATGTCAGTAGACTTCACGTTGGGGACGCTCGACGTTAGATAGTCTGGTCACAGGGGTGGCAACAGTTTGGAGTTGTTTACCGGCGGAGAAGCTAGGGAGACACTCTGGGTCACGTAGGTGGCTGTAGGTTAAGGGTGGGAGTAATGGTTAATTATGTACTTAAGATTAGGAACGGTACAGTTAAGTTTAGGCTAGTGTTTTGTCTATTAGTGTTGATTTTTTGTGTGACAAGTTAAAAGTAGTGATGACCTTATTCTCTCTTCTCTAACTTTACTCTGTTACTGTTTTATGTTCCACCAAGTCGATATCATTCAGTGTTAATTGGATTATTAAAAAAATTGAAGTGTAGTTGTTGCCAGGATGAGAGCGTTATGATATGACTGTGTAACCCTATACAAACTACAGGGTCACATAACATATCTTGGGAGCACGATATTGTCGCCTTTCTGTTCACCCACAGGTGGGAGCCAGAAGAGAGGAGAGACGCACATACAAAAGAGGGAGACGGCTGCTGTGTACCACACTCACGGGCGTTAATCACCACCACGACCAGCCCACTACCTGGAGGTCACGGCTCCACCACCATCACCACCCCAGGGGACCCCAAGATGCAGCCCTCTCGGTCAGTCAACATTGGTCTACCCATTGGACCCCAAGACGGACGGACCCCAGCGGACCCCCAGTGGACCCCAGGTCGTTCTGCAGACGACCCCAGACGACCCAGTAAACATGGAAGAGGAGCAACAACGATTCCAGTCTGTCCCACCAACACCGGTCTGCTCAGGATGGACCCCAGGACGGACGGACCCCAATGGACCCCAGGTCGCTTGTCAAAGACCCATGGGAGGAGGAAGAGAGAAGAAAGAAGAGAGAAGAAAGAAGAGAGAAGAAAGAAGAGAGAAGAAGGAAGAGAGAAGAAAGAAGAGAGAAGAAAGAAGATAAGACAAGCTGAGTGAGACACGATGCCTCGTGTCCCTTGCTGGTATCAGCATCATTGCATGGAGCGTAATTGCAAGACAGGATCGTTTGCCTTAACTGGCCGCCCCTCCTACAAGCATGTTGCTCTGTTGAGTGATTCTTCCTGTGTCATGCGGACTTGATGTGGCTGTCAGAAGTAGCTCTCTGAAGGAGGCGTGCTGGAGCAACAGGGAGGAAGAAGAGTAGGATGGGATTTCTACTGTTGGCAACTATATGAAGGTCTCGAAACTTGTAGTCCCTATAGCTGTGAAGAACCCCAATATACGTCTCTCATGGTGACTGACGTAGGGCCAATTACAGATCAGCTGGGACAACCGAATTCCACGGTCCTGTGCTCAGTTCAAGTAGTAACGGCTTTCGGGTTGACCAAGTGTTGTTGTGCGTTAACGACGGAGAAGCGACGGAGGCAGTTGTGTTGAAGAAATGTGGTACAGGATTATCTACAAGACCAAGCAGTGACGTCGCCCAGCCAGAGACAATGGACGTCTGTCTACATATTTCATTTTTTAGAGTAGGATGATGTATATTTGTTTAGCTAGGATGTATTCTTTTCGTTAATAAAGTTGTCGCACACAGCTAGCTTGCTTTAGCAGTGTTGCAAAAACTTTATTTTCGGGGAGAAGGGGAGATGTAACACTGTAAAAGTGTTTGGTTTAGGTTAATACATACATAGAGTACACGAGTCACAGACAAGGATCTGAGAGGCGCCAGTTGTCTGCCTGAGATCTCACACCTCTAACCGTTAATGACCCCAAGTGACCTGAGGTCAGATCATGATAATTTCACCTTGCTTCCGCTAAGCGTATAATTGGAGCCGGGTAGCCTTCAAACATGCCGACGTTTAAGGAGTGGCTTGGTAGTGCCGGAGGCTATCTATTTGTGGGCGGAGTTAGCTACTAGGTTCCCCAATATAAACTCGGAGAGCTATCCAGCATGAGGCATTAACAGACTGAACGGCAGTCAGGATTGCAGAGGAGACGGCCTAGCAGGAAGGCTGTCGGCCGGCAGGGCGGGAGTCTCCGTCAACTACAAACCCCCCCCCCCCCTCTCTATTCAACTTAGACTCAGTCCTCGGTGAGTGAACATTAAGGTGACTTGTCGTGTTTTACAAGTGTTGTGTGACGATCAGGGGCAGTCAAGTTGTAGGGTTCTCGAATTCTTGGATGATGACTCACTTTGAATATTAATTGTTAACATTTTTATTGGATTGCTTAAGTTATGATACTTATCATGAAAAATATAATTGTTGAATTTATTATTTAAA